>NW_004444000.1:8181080-8193371 GCF_000243295.1 Trichechus manatus latirostris | reverse complement strand
GCCGCTCCCCGCCGCCGCCCAGGATCGGCCGAGCCGGGGCCGGCGCGCCAGCCTCCCCCGGGCCGCTCACCATGCACTGCCACGCGGAGCTGCGGCTGAGCTCGCCCGGCCAGCTCAAAGCAGCCAGGCGGCGCTACAAGACTTTCATGATCGATGAGATCCTCTCTAAGGAGACCTGCGACTACTTTGAGAAACTCTCCCTCTACTCAGTGTGCCCGTCGCTGGTCGTGCGACCCAAGCCCCTGCACTCCTGCACCGGTAAGACGGCCGCCGCAGGGTTAGTGGGAGGCGGGAGCTTCCTCCGACAGCCGGGCGAGAGGAAGGGGCTTAGGGGATTTTTCTCCTGAGCCCCTGCAAGGGGATGAGACTCGCCTGCCGTGGGCACTGCGAAGGTGCCTGGCCCCGGGGAAGGACCGGGCATGTTACCGCACTTGGAAATGAGGTGGACGCAGCACGCCTCTAGGAATGAGCCGCTCGCGCAACGCCTGAGTGCCCTGCTTGGAGGGGAACGTTTCTTCCTTGTCTGCACCGCTGTGGTTTTGCAGGCAGAAAGTTCAAACGCTTGAATTGATTCAGCGCCTAAATGATTGTTTCAGGAAGTGGTATTGTTGGTTTCAACTTGAGCTTGGTGGCCTGTTTCTCACCTTGCTTAACTGGCCCAACGCCCTGCTATCTCGCCTGAAAATTTTGCAAGTAAATCAGTATCCGGAAGTTCTCAGCAAAATCCAGTATTCACTGAATTTGGCTGAAAATGATCCTACTTTAGGATGTCAAGGAGTATGCTGCCTTGGGGCTGAAAGCTGAGGAGGTCAACCTTCATTTGTTTTCAGCGATTAAAAACAGCAATGATAACAATAAAAACAGCCCTTAAATCTGCTTTCCTCTCTTTACGAGAGAGCTAAGACCAATAGAGAGAAAGAGAAATAAACATTGAAAAAGCGGTTGGTTTATGCAGAAGATAAACCCAAAGGTTTTTAAGAAACTTTGAGCGTATCAAGAGAAACTCCACGTTTCAAAGTGCCTTGGCGTTATGAGGAGTTAGATTGGAGAAACATAGACATAGAGAAGAAAAAAAGAGAAGAAACTGTCTTTATCAGTAAAGTTATTTACTATGTTTTCATTTGAAGGTAAAAATTCGGTACTTTCGAACCAAAAGAACCCTTGAGAATGTTTGTTGCATAAGTGGCGTGATACAAATTCTTAATTAAATTATACTTACATCGAAAAAGTAAAGTGAAGAGCCGGCAGTATTTTTGAAAGACATTTTTTGGAACATTCAGGCCAAATGCTGCTAGCACGTTAAGCTTGGGTTCCTGTATTTTCTGTTGGTTCCACTGATAAGCCCCTATGGGGCAGTCAGTAAGTAGGTAATATTTACATACGGTGACGTTTTTTCTTTTTTTTTGAAACAAGTTGTTCCTAAATGTATTTGGATAGGAACTGAATATTTAATTATATCTTTTCAAAATCAATTTTCCCCCTACGGTGAAATTAGGCCTGATATAGCAAGACTTGTATTGTTGAATTAAAAAAACAAGAAATATATAAAACCAGAAACAAATAGATGTATGAAACAAGATAGATACCCTTGGTATTGATATTTTTACATTTGTGTGTCTGTTATAAGGAGCTCTAGTGGCACAGTGGTTAAGTGCTGGGCTGCAAACGGAAAGATCAGCTGTCTGAACCCACTGTCTGCTCCGTGGGAGAAAGACGTGGTAGTCCGCTTCCATAAAGATTACGGCCTTCGAAACCCTGTGGGGCAGTTCTGCCCTGTCCTGTAGGGTCACTATGAGCTGGAATCGACTCTATGGCAACGGATGATCTGTGTCTGTTATGTGTAGACCCTTGAATAAATAGTCTGTATTTACTGAATAGAGGAAGTATGATGAGTCTTGTTTTGATACAAATATGGAATATGTTTAGAATTAATTTAGTATATAACACGTTGATCTTATTTTTAAGTGTGATAACAGTAATAACTCATTAGAATGAAAATACATTGCCATTTAGAACTCAGTAACAATCTCTCCTAAACATATGAAGTTGACAGTATTTAAAGCCAAATATGAGGTATAAGTTGCTGCAATAGCTCAAATCCCTTTAAAAAAAAAAGAGAGGGTCCCTCTGACTCTCAAATCTCAGCGCACTCTGCTAAGACATTGTGTTCCATGCGATTCCTAGGACAAAACAGAACAACTTCTCCTGAGCACCTAGGCGCAGCTTCGAGCTGGTGGAACGTTCAGTGACTTCGTGCCATGCGTTGACTTGAAGGCAGCTTTTCCTGGCATATAGCAGTCACAGAATTGGATCATAGAAGAAAACATGCCAGAGAAAGAGTCATAAACAGCCTCAGAAAACAGTGATCCAGTCATGAGTTGAGGCTGAGTAAGTGCTGTGTTTTATTGAACCTTCTGTGGGAAGTAAAGCTGAGGAAAATAAAGTGATTCATATGTAGTGTTGTGAAGGTTAAAAATGAATTGCACATGTCTCATGGGCTGTAGTTTTGCTCAGTCTTGTGCGTTCAGAAGTTGCCTGGCGGTTTGTGGAAGAGGTGATTGTTGGCAGTGGTTTTCTTGCCCTCCATTCCAGTGCTTTGTTTCTTTAGAGTGCTCTTTTGAAAATGTGCTGTGATTTTGCTGTAGTTGAGAGTTAAAATATAGAGACTGGGATTTGCCAGTGGAATTAAAGCCGTAAGAACTGGCTACAATAGTCCATACTTTCAGATCATAAGCCTTCAGTGGGTTTACAGTTTCAGTTAAAGCCTTGAATGTATTAGATCATGGGAATCCCATTAGTAACTTCTCAAGGGCTTTGCAAATACTACACTTTCAAAGCATTTTTGTTGTTTTCAAGAGTTAGGTTTAGAGTAAAAAATCCTAGATTGGATGAATTTGATCTTTTTAAAAATTCATTTAAAAAAACAGCGTTAAGTTGCTGGCATCCATAAGGCAACTATAAATTTATTTGCTGGCTAGAGGTAGATATTTAACACTTTTGGTGGAACTAATGCACAAAAAGTTCAAATTAAGTGAAGGGTATAAATCGGAATTATGCTCCTGAACTTTCTCATCCTTTGGTTTGCTGATTTTAGATTTAAATAACTATAACACAAGTGAACTTTGTCAGGTAAAATAATGAAAACTAAGATAAAAAAAATTTCTTCCGAATTAAAAGAAGTGCATGATGTGTTCATAAAGTTGAAGTGGAAAGAAAGCAACAGAACTGAAAAATCCTCAACATAATTAAGTAGTCCATGTTGTTTAGATTTCGTAATCCAAATGTTCGTTTATGATATGAATCTCCTCAGGCAGAAGAGCATGCGTTCAAGTAAACTGAGAAATGGAGACTTCATCAGGCGGATAATCACCTGACAGTAATTTGTTTATTAGACACTCTAACCTTGATGGAATACTCACCTTAAAAAATTATTTATTTTAACAGGCCCTTGCTTATTATAAATGCGGTATTTTTAGGCTTAGAAAGCTATTTCTGAGTTTCCTAAGTTTTTCAATAGATCTCCTAAATCACTTAATAGACGTTGAGAAAGGGAATCCTTTCCTTCTAAGCCAAACTGAAGGAAAATTTGTCATAAAATTTAAAATAGGATTAAAAAAAAATCTAAACTCTAGGAAAGCCGTTTGAAGAAAGATTTGTCATTCAGAACATTGGTGAGATGGGGACTATGTTTAAAATTAATTTAGTATATAACATGTTGGTCTTATTTTTAAATCTGATGACGGTCATCCTCATTAGAATGGAAATATATTTTGCCATTTAGAACTCAGCAACTACCTCTCGTAAATGTTAGAAAGTCAGTTATTGAAAACCAAATATGAGGTGTAATTTATGGTACCATCAATATATTTAACTGGAAGATGCATTGTTTTAACATTTCTTGGTGGACGCGTTGCCTGAAGAAACCTGGCTCTGACTTGGAACTGACTCGACGGCAGTGGGTTTGGTTTTTTGGTTTTTCTCCAGCAGAATGGTTCTGTTGAATCTCTCAGTGACCTCACACAGTTCAGCCTGTCTTGTGGAGCAGATTGTGAGCTATAGAGCTGGAAGGGGTCATAGAGATCATAGACCAGTCTCCCCAAGTAGAGGATTACTTTTTTCCCAAGGTGCCGGAGTCCCGTCACTGTCTACACATAGTTTCAGTCCACTCTGTATGCAGCCGTCCTTGTTAGGGTACTCAGAAATCAGGAAGACACTTCCAACTTAGTTACACACCCAGGACAAATCCCTGCAGTCACACTCAGGGAACAGCCAACCAGCTGATTAAAATCAGGGGAAGGGGGGGTGTTGCGGAAGGGTGTTTGTCTTAGGAGCTGGCATCGAGAACATTTTATCCTTCGGTGGGTCCAAGAGAAGTAAGTTCTTAGGGGCGATTGCCTCGAGCGCATTTTTATCACAAAGATTGGGTGTCATCCTGGTGAAAAGTGAAAGGAGGTGCAGAAGGGGCTAATGGCTTCTTCGGGAGTCAGGAAACCGGCTGCTGTCTCATGGAGTTGGCTCCAGTGATTCCCCAAATCTCAGTTTAGTCTTTTAGTCGGAGACCAGCACCTGTAGGATTTTGGGAACCGGGGAGTTGGGCCCTGGAATGTTAATGGAGAAATGTAAACCGAGGTCTGGGATAATGATCATTATCAACAAGCATCTGTATTTCTGCCAGGGGTAAATATGCATTTGTTAGCAACTACTCCTAACTGCTTCTGTTCCCCTTCTAAGGGTAAATAAACCGAGGGATAGAGAACTCAGCCAGATCAGAATATATTTGAATCTAAGCTCTTTTGAGATCCTCAGTTGATGAATCCTCATTATTCCCTAAATTTAATTACCCCTTTGATAAATAGAGATGTTCGGGGGTTCCTTAGGGGTCGGTTTTAACTACTGAATAGTTCATTAGCAGTTTTCTCTCTGGCTCTGATTTTTCTAATAGCAAATGGGAAAACGATTAGAAATTTAGCTCACGAGTTGAAATGCCTCTCCAAATGTCTGTAATCTTCACTATCATTTAATTCAACAATTGCATTAAGCAAATATTTGTATCTGTATTTGCTTGGTGACGGCGCAGTCATTAAGCCTGTTATTTTTAAGTTTATTCTAAATCTTTGGTGTGTTTTAAAAAGTTCTCTAAACTCTTTGCAAAACCGCTTGCCAAGCCTTTTTCTGTTGTTCTCCAGAGTGTATGATGGACAGTTTGGAACTGGGCTAGGGGAACATTGTTGTTAGGTGCCAACAAATTGATTTTTGATTCATGACAACCCTGCGTGATAGAGCAGAACTGGCCCGTGGGGTTTTCTAGGCTGTAATCTTTATAGGAGCAGATTGCCAGGTCTTTCTCCCTCGGAGCCGCTGGGTGGGTTTGGACTGCCTACCTTTTGCTCGCCACCAGGGCTCCTCGGGGGAGCACTACAACAATTTAATAGTTTTGGTTACCATGTGGAATTTTCTCTTTGAACTCCACCTAAAGGATGTTATCATCAGCAAATTGCCATATTAACCTAGTTAAATACATCTCGTATGAAGTTGTATGTACATAAACTCTTTTAGGACGCTAATTTTCTGCAGATACGCTGGCGTTCTTGCTGGTTGTATGTCTGGATTGAAGGCTGAATTTGTGATAAATGTGCAGACAGTATAAAACTGTTAATTTTAACATACCCCAGGAATCTAAGTGAAAAAACCGTTAAGTTTAATGTATCCCAGAAATCTATACGAAAAGCAGTAAGGATTGCAGAAGTTGTTAAGTTGTAAAGGAAGATTAAGGATTAAGGATTGTAAAGGAAAGAGAGAAGAAAGCAGGGAAAAAGAAAAGGAGTGATTTTCTTTGAAACCCTAGAGGCCACACAGTGTCCTCAGAATGGCTGAACAGGCTAACAGAAGGTGGCTTCTGAAATTCTTCTGTCAGTCCGTGGGTAGCAAATGGCGGAAGTCACTTTTCTTTAGGACCATTGCAGGCCCTTAAGCGGAGAGACCCAGGTTCTCAGGCCCTGCCCAGCATTCACCAGTCTTTGTGGAGGACTGAGTAAATGTTAAATTAGAAGCATTTTTAGGTTCCATTTGCACTTCGTTTTGTGGCAGGGAGAAGAGGAACAGAGATGTCAAGTAGGTAGTTCAGATGGCCCAAGGCCCCGTCCTTGGTCTGAAGTTTGCGAACTTTGTGGAGCCCACGCTGGTGCTCTGGCCATTCCTTCTGCTCTGGAGATGATCATGCTGCCTTGATGTCAACGGCCTGTTGACGAACTCTTAAAGGGAATATGGTGAGAGAGTTCCAAGGGTTTGGATGATGTGTCGAATCTGTTTGGGCAAATACTGTGTTACCCTCCAGTATTTTGGAGTTGGCATTTTTAGTGCAGGACCAGACGTGGCTTGTTTCCAAAGCTGGACCCCACACTGGCAGCTGGATTAGCCACCTTCCACCCAAACGTGCTGTAGCCCCAAGGTGTGCACAGAACTGTCATGAACCGCTCAGCTGCAGGTGGCACACTTCCCTTGGAAGCAGCGTGAGAAAGAGAAAGAGGATTGACAAGGGTTCCCATAAAGCCTCTCCACACATGGGCAGGCTCCCGCTCCTGCCTCGGTTTCAGCTGCTTGTGAGATTGGAGCATTGCTTGGTTCTCCACAGCACGGACAGCAGGAAACATGTTAGAGTTTATCGCTAACGGGGTTCAAATCAGGACCCATTACAGTTGTGGTGGTGTCCCTCAGGCGGTGTTCTGTATTAAGAGAATAAGTACTCCAGTTCCAGGAAGGAAGGTTTTTTTTTTTTTTTTTTTTTAATTAATCAGAAAACCTTTGCAAACCCTCAGGATTTGATTTATTTTTATCGCTGCTTAATGACAGTTAGAAAAAGAAATGTCTTGTTAAAATAAATGCTCTAAATAAAAACACAGTTAATTTTCCATTACAGTGTCTAATTACACATCATCACCAGGGCATGTTTATATGGCAGTTTAACTTCTTGAAAGTGGAAACTTGGCACGCATTTGAGAAAGAAAGCTGTGCACCTAGATAGGTATCAGAAGATGGTCTAATTATATTTGGGCTGGAACTGAGTCTTATGTATGGTTGTTCTGCAGAAGATAGGCGGGGGAGCGCCTCTCTCTGGAGGCAGTAAGGAAAGTCTCTGGTTTCTTTCGTGGCAGTTGAAACTGGATACAGAGGAAGGTAATTCTGAACATCAGATGATGTCCGAGTACATCTGAAAAGGGACTCTCCCAGTCACCGATTGAAGCTGATGTCAGGACTACTTGATAGGCCTCGAGGACGGCTGTATATGCTTTCTGACTCCACCGGCAGTGTTCATAAGATGAACAAGCCCTCCTCCAAGGAAAGGTCAAGATGTGGAAGAATGGAAGCCCATCTGGGTGTATCTCAGCACCAAGTTAAATGTGTTACGAGTCCAAGCAGGAAGCTTAAGTGATTCTTTTTTACTGCGTCCTTTTTTACCGCGTCACGGAATATATCAACATCTCCGACAAAGCAATGAGAAAAAGCAAGTAGAAAAATGATCAAAGGCTATACACAGGCAGTTCATAGCACTGGAAATCTAAATGGTCAGTAAACATGAAAAGATGCTCAGCCTCATTGGTAACCAGGAAAGTACAAATGCATTGAGGTACCATTCATACCCGTCAGATAAGCAGAAATGAAAGAATCCGACAATATCAATTGATGACATGGATGTGGAGCAGCAGGCATCCTCATACACTGATGGTGGGTGGATTGCTACAGTTACTTTGGAGATCAGTTTGGCAGTACCTGGAAACGCTGCAGATACACACATACCCTTCAACTCCGTAGTTCCAGTTCTCTGTATATGCCTTGAGAAATCAGGGTATGGGTGCAAAAGGACACATGTATAAGAATGTTGATTTCTGTGTTGTTTATGATAGTGAAAAATTAAAAGCAATCTAACTACCTTGAGTAGAAAAACGGATAAAATAATAGGAGGGATCAGTCCCTGGAAAGAACATCATGCTTGGTAAAGTAGAAGGTCAGTGAAAAAGAGGAAGACCCTCTCTGAGATGGATTGACACAGTGGCTGCAACAATGGGCTCAAACATAGCAACCATTGTGAGGATGGCGCAGGACTGGACAATGTTTCGTTCTGTTGTACATGGGGTCCCTGTTAGTTGGAACCGACTTGACGGCACCTAGCAACAACTTATTCATGTAATGAAATCCTATGCAGTGATGAAAATGAAAGACTAAATCTGCTTGTATTAATATGGATGCGTTTTAGAGACATAATGCTGAGGGAAAAAAAAATTGTGGATTGATGCCTACAGTCTGATACCATTCATATGATGGCTGAAAACATGCAAACTAACACTATATATCGTTTATGGATTCATCAGTATGTAATAAAAGTTTTTAAAATGCATGGAAATGATGAACCCCAGATACAGGATAGTGGTTTCCTCTGGGGGTGGGAGAGGCATGGGATTGGGGAAGGCCACCCACAGGCTTTTATTTTCTTGGGTAATAATTTATTTATTAAGGAAAAATAAGGTCTAAAGCAAATATGGCTCAATGTTAAGATTTAACAAAGCTTGGTTATGGGTGCACAGATGTTCATTACATTATCCCCTGTACTTTTCTGTATGCTTGAAATATTTCAAAACATAAACATTGAAAAACGATAGTGCAAGAGACCCCAAATGTCTGTGGGACTCCTAATCCTGTGGAACTTTTGATGGTTTCCTTAATAGCTTTTCTTTCCTGAAACAGAGGTTTTTAAATACACATCTTATACACGTTCTCACAGTGGAGCATAAGAACACTTTATAATTAGACACTTGTACAACTCACACTAACATCCTCTGTGGCTTCTGAAATTGGCACTTCGATCTCGCTTACCTCCCCTGACTGGTTGGTTATCTCTGTCACCAAGATATCTGCTGTTCCCCCAGTGATGCTTGAGCATATGACTTACAGTCTTATGCTGGGCCCTGGGGCTGTAAGGCGTTGCTGATGAAGTGTTGTCTTTCTTCACATCTACATCAGTATCATGCAAGCAAAAGTTGTTAGCTTTCTCTCCCCTCCCTTCTTAATGATGTTTAAAATCACAATAAACTGCCTTTGACTACATCTTGCTTTTGAAAGTATTTGCTGATATGGCAATATATTACCCTTATCTTTTGACCAATGGTCTGTTGGTATTGACAATCTAATGTAAAAAAATTATTTCAAGGACAGCTGCTATTGAATACCAAAGAATCGAAAAATGTTAAAATTTAGCTTCTTAGTAGGGATGAATAATTTTGATATTGGCATATAAGCTGGCCGAGTTATTTTTATATTCTGTAACCATGATTTTATTTTAAAACTTTGTAATATGTGTAGTATCAAGGATTGTTGGGAAGGAATGAGGACGTTATGTTGATAATCTCACAGAGAGAGACGTCTGTTACCTGTAATAAATGGTGGTCTTGTTGTTTGGAGAGGTTAATAATATAGACCTCATTATTCCACAGTGACAACTGTGGTGGCTGACACTGTATTCAACTTGTCTTAACAGCCAAGACCATTTTCTTTTTCCATGCAAAATGGTTACAACTTAGAAATATTGCTTTAAAACATTTTTGCTAAAATATGGTACTTCGGGAACTCTATTCTGCTGTGTTCCTTCAGAGTGAAGGTACTCCTTAGGTGATGTAAACATCTTACACAATCAAGTGTTTGCAAAAGTGGTTCCTCTGCCTAGATCCTCCTCTCTGCTTATTAATTTCATAAGCAAAGAAATAACTAAAATCACTCTGGGGCCCTCACCCACTGTGTTAGGTGAGTTCTCTAGAGAAGTAAAACCAGTGAAGTGTATATGCATATATATAGGTATAAGTACAAATATAGATAGATAGATTTTTTTCAAGGAAATGACTCAAGTGGTTGTAGAGGCTGCAAAGTCTGAAGTCCGTGGTTCAGGTTGGAGGCTTCTCCTGACTCACATGGCTGCAGGGCTGACGAACCCAAGATCAGCAGGTAAGCTGCTATCTCAAGTCCCAAGAACTGGCGGTCAGATGCAGGATCCAGAGCTAGCAAAAGTCAGCAAGCTGTGCCAAAAAATTCACATATATTGGGTTCAGGCCACACCACCAAGGAAACTCCCTTTCAACTGATTGGCTGCTTATAGGAAATCTCATCATGGAGGTGATGACATTATATCCGATCTCGTTATGGAGGTGATTACATCATTACATAGCTGCCAGACTATGTCGTAACTGCCAAACCACTGAGCCAAGTTGACAGCCTTATCCGTCACACCCACCAGATGATATATGGCCAGTGTCACTGTATTCTCGTTGGTGCTTGGCTGTACAGCTGTGGTCAGCAGGAACTCATGACTACATCTACAGGACTGTGCCATATTGGATGTGACTGAAAGGACAGTGGCTCTCCGTCTATTGCTGGTGAATAGACTTCCATGGATTACAGGAGCAAGTACTTCTGTGTGTGTGTGTGTGTGTTTAATTATACTTTTGATGAAGGTTTACAGAACAAACTAGCTTCTCATTAAACAGTACTTATATTGTTTTAGACATTGATTAACAACCTCATGACACGTCAGTACTCTCCTTTCTCGACCTTGGGTTCCCTATTACCAGCTTTCCTGTTTCCACCTGCCTTCCAGTCCTTGCCCCGGGGCTGATGTGCCCCTTTAGTCTCGTTTTGTCCTATGGTCTGTCTAATCTTTAGCTAAAAGGTGAACCTCTGGAGTGACTTCATTACTGAGCTAAAAGGGCGTCCGGGGGCCATACTCTCAGGATTTTTTCAGTCTGTCAGGCCAGTAAGTCTAGTCTTTTTTTCTGACTTAGAATTTTGTTCTACATTTTTCTCCAGCTATGTCCGGGACCCTTTGTTGTGATCCCTGTCAGAGCAGTCAGTGGTGGTAGCTGGGCACCATCTAGTTGTACTGGACTCAGTCTGGTGGAGGCCGTGGTGGTTGTGGTCAGTAGTCCTTTGGACTAATCTTTTATTTTTTTAGTGTTCTTCATTTTCCCTTGTTCCTGAAGAGGTGAGACCAGTGGAATATCTGAGATGGCTGCTCACAAGCTTTTAAGACCCCAGATGCTACTCACCAAAGTACAACGTAGAACATTTTATTTATAAACTGTGTTATGCCAGTTGAGCTAGATGGTCCCTGAGATCATGATCCCCAGAGCTCTCAGTCTCGTAATTCAGTCCCTAAGGGAGTTTGGATTTGTCCAAGGAGCTTCCATGACCTTACTCTGAACAAGTTGTGCTGGCTTCCCCAGTATTGTGTACTGTCTTACCCTTCACCAAAGTTACCACTTATCTATTGTCTGTTCAGTGTTTTTCTATCCCTACCTCCCCTCCCTTGTAACCATCATCAAAGATTGTTTCTTTTTGTGTGTAAACCTTTTCATGAGTTTTTAAAGTAGTGGTCTCATGCAATATTTGTCCTTTTGTGATTGACTTATTTCACTCAGCATGTTGTGAAATGTTTCAAAGATTCATCATTGTTCTTTATCATTGTGTAGTATTCCATTGTGTGTATGTACCATAGTTTGTTGATCCATTCATCTGTTAATGGGCATCTAGGTTGTTTCCATCTTTTTGCTGTTGTGAACAATACTACAATTAACATGGGTGTGCAGATGTCTATCTGTGTGATGGCTCTTACTTCTCTAGGTTATATTCCAAGGAGTGGGATTGCTGGATCATACGGTGTTTCTATTTCTAGCTTTCTAAGGAAGTGCCATGTCATTTTCCAAAATGGTTGTACCATTTTGCATCGCCACCAGCAGTGCATAAGAGTTGCAGTCTCCCTCTACCCTCTCCAACATTTGTTATTTTCTGTGTTTTTGATTTGTGCCAGTAATGCTGGGGTGAGGTATTATCTCACTGTGGTTTTTATTTGCATTTCTCTAAGGACTAGTGATCTTGAGCATTTCCTCATGTGTCTGTTGGCTGCTTGAATGTCGTCTTTGGTGAAGTGTCTGTTCATTTTCTTTGCCAGTTTTTAAATTGGATTATTTGTCTTTTTTGTTAGAGGTGTTGGTTTTTTTTTTTTTTAATATTTTATTGTACTTCAGGTGAAGGCTTAGAGAACAAATAGTTTCTCATGAAACAGTAGCACACATGTTGTTTTATGACATTGGTTAACAACCCCACAACATATTAACTCTCTAATTCTCAACCTTTTTTTTTTTGGTGAAACTACACATAGCCAAAGATACACCGTTTCAAAAATTTCTACATACACAGTTCAGTGACATTGACTACACTCTTCCAATTGTGCTGTTATTCTCACTTAAGATG
>NW_004444000.1:8178817-8180980 GCF_000243295.1 Trichechus manatus latirostris | reverse complement strand
GGGTTATGCTGGCTTCATAGAATGAATTCGGAAGTATCCCTTCCATTTCTGTGTTCTGAAAAATTTGAGTAGTACTGGTGCAAGCTCTTCTCTGAATGTTTGGTAGGATTCTCTTGTGAAGCCATCTGGGCCAGGGCTTTTTTTGTTTGGAGTTTTTTTTTATTACCTACCTTTTCAATCTCTTGTTATAGGTCTGTTCAGATATTCAGCATCAATTGTGATAGTTTGGGTAGGTAGTGTGTTTCTAGAAATTTGTCCATTTCCTCTAGGTTTTCAAATTTGTTGGAGTATAGTTTTTCATAATATTGTCTTATAATCCTTTTTATTTCAGTTGGGTCTGTTGTAATGTCGCCTGTTGCATTTTTTATTTGGGTTATTTGCGTCCTCTCCTGTTTTTCTTTCATCAGTTTGGTCAGTGGTTTGTTGATTTTGTTGATCCTTTCAAAGAACCAACTTTTGGTTTGTTGATTCTTTCTTTTTTTCTATTCTCTATTTCATTTATTTCTGCTCTGATCTTTATTATTTCCTTTCTTCTGGTGGCTGTAGACTTGTTTTGCTGTTCTCATTCTATTTGTTCAAGATGTGTAGCTAATATTTTGTTTTTGTCCCTTTCTTCTTTTTTGATGTGTGCATCTTTTGCTATAAATCAACCCCTGAGCACTGCCTTTGCTGTGTCCCCAAGATTTTGGTAGGATGTGTTTTCATTCTCATTTGATTCTAGGAATTTTTTGATTCCATCTTTGGTTTCTTCTATTACCCAGTGGTTTTTAAACAGGATATTATTTAGTTTCCATGTAATTGGTTTTTTTTCCATGCTCTTCCTGTTGTTAATTTCTACCTTGATGGCATTGTGATCAGAGAAGATACTTTGTATAATCTCAATGTTTTGGATTTTTTGAGGGTTGCCTTGTGGTCTAATATGTGGTCTGTTCTGGAGAACACTCCACGTACATTGGAAAAGAACGTGTACTTTGCAGCTGTTGGTTAGAGTGTTCTACATATGTCTGTGAGTTCGAATTGGCTGATTGTGGCCTTTAGAGCTTCTGTATCTTTGTAGAGTTTCTTTCTAGATCTTCTGTTCTTTGCCAAGAGTGGTGCATTGAAGTCTACTACTATTATTATGGAACTGTCAATTTCTCCTTTCAGTGCTGTTAGAGTTTGTTTTATGTATTTTGGAGCCCTGTCATTGGGTGCGTAGATATTTATTATGGTTATGTCTTCATGCAGGATCATTACTTTACTCATGATATAGTGCGCTTCTTTGTCTTTTATGGTGGATTTTGTTTTAAAGACTATTTTATTTGAGATTAGTATTGCCACTTCTGCTCTTTTTTGGGGGCTGTTTCCTCTTGATATATTTTTTCTGTCCTTTGATTTTGAATAAATTTATGTCTTTGTTTCTAAGGTGTGTCTCTTGTAGACAACATATTGATGGATCCTGTTTTTTTTACCCATTCTGTCACTCTCTGTCTCTTTATGGATGCAGTTAGGCCTTTTATGTTCAGTGTAATTATTGATAGGCGTGAGTTTGTTCTTGTCATTTTGTAGTGCTTTTTTTTGTGGTGCTGACGTTTTCTTTGTTCCTCTTATTCTCCTGCGCTGAATTCCTTTTGTTTGTAATTTTTTTCATTTATTTTGTTTTTACTGAGACTTTATGTTTTTCTTCTTTGTTTTGATGAGTAGATTTGTTAACTTTCTTTGTGGTTATCTTGAAATTTACCCTTATCTTCCTAAGTTTGAAACAGTCTATTATTACTTGGTATCACCTTGCCTTCCTCTCCATTAGAAAGTTCTATACCTACACGGTTTATTCCCTCTTCTGTTGTTGTGATGTTGTTTTCATTTGCAGATTAACCTCTCTAGTTCTCTATTGTAAATCTTCTGGTTTTGAATAGTCCTTGAGAGTTCATTTCCTAGGTTGGTAGCTGGCTGGTGCTATCTTGTGTCCTAGATTCAGGCTGTTGTCTGATGTTGTTTGTTCTCAAACTGAAGCACTCCCTTTTAATAATTCTTGTAGGTTTGGTTTGGTTTTTACATATTCCTTTAATTTTTGTTTATCTGGAAATGTCCTAATTTCACCATCATACTTGAATGAGAGTTTTGCAAGATATATTATTCTTGGTTGGCAATTTTTTTCTTTCAAGATTTTATATATGTCATCCT
>NW_004444000.1:8177155-8178717 GCF_000243295.1 Trichechus manatus latirostris | reverse complement strand
GGCATCTAGGTTGTTTCCATCGTTTTGCTATTGTGAATAATGCTGCCATGAACATAGGTGTGCTAGAGGTGTTGGATTTTCCTGTAGATTTTAGAGATTAAACCTTTGTTTGATTTGTAATAGCCAAATTTATTTCCCCAGTCTGTGGGTTATCTTTTTAGTCTTTTGGTGAAGTTTTTTGATAAGCATGTGTAAGTATTTAAGTTTTAGAAGATCCCAGTTATCTAGCTTATCTTCTGGGGTTTGTACGTTGTTAGTTATGGTTTGTATCCTGTTAGTGCCGTGTGTTAGGGTCTCTGGTGTTGATCTTATTTTTTCTTCTATGATCTTTATAGTATTGGTTTTATATTTAGGTCTTTGATCAATTTTGAATTAGTCTTTGTGTATGGTATGAGGTATGGGTCCCATGTAATTTTTTTGCAAATGGACATCCAATTTCGTCAGCATCATTTGTTAAAAAGACTGTCTTTTCCCCATCTGATGGACTTTGGGCCCTTGTCGAAGATGGATGGATTTACATCTGGATTCTCAATTCTGTTCCATTGGTGAATGTATCTGTCGTTGTACTAGTGCCAGGCTGTTTTGACTACTGTAGCTGTATAGTAGGTTCTGAGTTCAGGTAGTGTGCGTCCTCCTACTTTATTCTTCTTCTTCAATAATGGTGTATTTATCTGGGACCTCTTCCCTTTCCTTGTAAAGTTAATGATTGTTTTTCCCATCTCTTTAAAGAATATTGTTGGTATGGGAATTGAGATTGCATTGTATTTGTAGATTTCTTTGGGTAGAACTGTCATTTTCACAGTGTTGAGTCTACCTATCCATGAGCATGGTGTATTTTTCCAGTTATGTAGATCTCTTTTGGTTTCTTGCAGTAGTGTTTCATAGTTTTCTTTGTAGAGGTCTTTTACGTCCCTGGTTAGATTTATTCTTAAGTATTTTATTTTTTTTAGGGGCTATTATAAATGGTATTGTTTTCCTGATTTCCTTTTCATTGTTCTCTTTGTTGGTGTATAGGAATCCAATTGATTTTTGTATGTTTATCTTGTATCCTGCTACTCTGCTGAATTTTTCTATTAGTTCTGGTAGTTTTCTCATGGAGTTTTTTGGGTTTTCCATATATAGTATAATATCGTCAGCAAATGGGGACAGTTTTACTTCTTCATTACCAGTTTGGATGCCTTTTATTTCTTTTTCTTGCCTTATTGCTGTAGCTAGGGCTTCCAGCACAGTGTTAAATAGGAGTGGTAATAAAGGACGTCCTTGTCTTGTTCCTGTTCTCAAGGGGAATGTTTTCAGCCTCTCTCTGTTAAGAATATTAGCTGTTGGTTTTGTATAGATGTTCTTTATTATGTTGAGGAATTTCCCTTCTATACCTATTTTATTGAGAGTTTTTATCAGGAATGGGTGTTGGACTTCGTCGAATGCCTTTTCTGCATCTGTTGAGATGATCATGTGATTCTTTTCTTTCATTTTATTTATGTGGTGGATTACATTGATTGATTTTCTAATGTTGAACCATCCTTGCATACCTGGTATGAATCCTGCTTGGTCATGGTGTATTA
>NW_004444000.1:8134561-8177055 GCF_000243295.1 Trichechus manatus latirostris | reverse complement strand
TCTCCTATATGGGGTTCGTTGAGCTTCTTGGATGGCCAGCTTTTCATCTTTCATGATATTGGGGAAGTTTTCTGTCAGCAGTTCTTCAGTGATCCTCTCTGTGTTTTCTGTTTTTTCCTCCTGCTCTGGAACTCCAATCATTCGCAGAGTTTTGCTTTTGATTGTATCCCACATAATTCTCAGGGTCTCTTCATTTTTCTTCTTTCTTTTTTCTGAGATTTCCTCAAACAGTGTTGTATCCAAGTGTTTGTCTTCAATTCCACTGATCCTGTCTTCCACCATTTCAGCCCTTCTATGACACTGTCCATTTCTGAAATCTTGTTGTTTATCTTTTGGATGTATACTTGTTGTTTTTGTATAATGTCTAGTTGTGAATTTATTTTGGCATTTTGTTCCTGCATTATTTTACTGAATTCTTCCATTTTTTTGTCTGTACTTTCCATGAATTTGTCTGCTTTTTCCCTGAATTTGTCTATTTTTCCCTCATTTTTGTCTGCTATTTGCTTCAACTCTTAGATGGCTCTGAATATTAGAGATTTGAATTCCCTATCAGGTAGTTCGACTGCCTTTTCTTCTACTGGAAGGTCCTCTGGTGTTCTATTTTGGACACCTACTGGATCCATCCTTTCCTTTTTTTTTTTTAAATATGTTTTACTATTGTCTGCAGTCTTTGGGACATTCTGTAGTTATTTTCTTCGTTTATGATTGTAGATTTTTTTGTTTCCTCCTGCTTTTTTGTTTTATTTGGTTGTATCTGAGCAGGTGGGCTGTGCATTCTTTATTGTTTGCTCGTCTGTGGACACGATATTTTTCACATCCCTGTCTAATGTTCAAGGCCAGTCACTCAGCTATGTTGCAGCAAAGCAGGTCCAGCTGAAGGAGAGTGGCTAGGATGGGTTGTTTCTGGAACGTACTGGAGTCGACAAGGTGAGCCGGTGGTCAGTGCAGGGCAAGTTTCAGTAGGTTGTGCCTGTGCTGCTGTGGAGTGCTATGTTCATCACATGGTGCAGATAAGCAGGGGGTGCGGGAGGAGGTCGTGATATGTGGAGCTAAGTTGGGTATGGAAAAGAAGAGAGAGGAGATAGCGAAACAGAACAAAAAAAAAGTGCTGAGGGAGCTTGCCATTGGAGTGGAGGACAAGAACCTGAGAAATGAAGAAAAACAAAAAATAAATTTAAAAAAATACGTAAATAAAAATTAAAAAAAAAAAAATGCCCCCAAGGATCCCACTGGCATGGCTGCACAGGCCGGGGAAGTGGATCCTAAGGCGTGCAGTACAGCCTGGTTAGAAGGGAAGGAGACGATACACAGTGCTGAGTATTCAGGAGATAGGAAAAAAAGGTAAGTAGAAAGAGACAAGAAACTGAGAAATGAAGAAAAAGAAAAATAGAACAAACAAAAAAAAGAAAAAGAAGAAAAGAAAAGCCCAAGGCATCCCACCAGCATGGCTGCTCGGACTGGGGAAGCATTTCCCCAACTGAGTGGCGCTTCACAACCTGTCAAGAAGAAGTAAAGATGGCACACAGAGTCACGTGTTAGAGAGAAGGAGGAGGAGGAGGAGGTGAGAGACAGGGAAGAAACCAAAAGAGGCCGAAAAAAGCAACACCAGCAACAAAGAAATGGCTGTGAAGAAGCTGGCTGGTGTGGGCAGGGCGAATCTGGGCGCCATGGAACTGGTGCCTCCTGTGCTGTAGTCGCAGCCCACTGGGAAGCAGTGGATTGGCCTGCCAGGAAGCTGAGAATTGGCCAGCCAGGAACCGGTGAAGGTCAAGCAGGGAGAGGCACGTTGCGGGGTGGGAAAGCGTGTCTCGCTGGTTACCGGGTGCTCTGTCTCCTACTGGGAGCTCTGTGAATCTGCTTTCCTGTACTCCCTGTCCACCGATCTCCAACAGGAGTCCATAATGGTTGATCCGTGCTACGTTAGCTGATTTGGTGCTTGGCTGAGTTCTTTATCTCTTCATTTGATGCTTAGGGTTCCAAGATTGACGTTTGCCTCTGTTTTACTTAGTTTTTTGGGTCTTTGCTGACGGATGGTGTGATGCCTCTGTGTATAGTACCATGTTAGCTCCCAGTACCAGTACTTCTGTGTTTATGTTACCTACAGAGTTGTCAGCTGATGGGGTAAATCAGATGGACTGAGACTTTCACTTGTTCTTTACTCTGTCGACCTCTTGGATCCTCTTTATAATATGGTGGTGAATGGAGGACATGGTGTCAAGAAGGACATTGTGGCTCTCTTTGGAACTACTTGGGAAAAGACAAGTGTGGATTTAGGGTATTTAGGAAAACTTGTAGCAGATTTCACCAAGAGAGAGAGATAGAAAGATGTTCTGATAAGGTTCCAGTCTAAGCCCTTATAAAGGACTAAAAATTTTATTGAAATTACTGGTAGTCGCTTGCGAGGAGATTTTTTTAGAAGGCGTTGTTAACTTTGTTATCCTTCCATGTTATGGTAACTCATTATTGCCCTTAGCACTTTAGACAGTTGTGTGTCTTGGAAGCATGCTTTCAATTCTCAGTTTAGAGCACAGCATAAAGGACATTCTATTAGAGTGCTATGCTTTTGTTTTTCTAACCTTTGGCAGTTAGAACAACTGGCTGTGTAAACAGATTGTATTTAATTTTTTAGGGAGCTGCAAAGTAGAAATAATAATACTAAATGGTAACACTGTGTCAGGTAATGCACTAGATGCTTGTATACATAAACAGATTTAAAAAATGGGGATTCTATGTGAAATAGTTATTACCACTGTTTTTCGGGTGAGGAAAATGAGACTCAGAGAGGTTAGATAATGGCAGTAACACCACATAATGAGTAAGTGGTGGAGTTGAGAGTAGAACTCAAGCCTGTTTCCTCAAGTATAAAGCTCTATACTTACATAATTATGTGAAATTATATAAATTAGAACTCATGTCTCCCTACTATATGTAAAGGCTCCCTACTATACATAAAGCAAGGTCCAGTTAATGTGCCAGCTCTGTGGGAATGAATTTGAACCTATTAACATCACATGTATTTGTGAGCATCTAATGTGTGCCATCCATAGGTAGTCTCATTCCCTGTGGTGATTTGAGCTCCTGAAGGATTCCAGAAGGATTCCAAGAGGCAGTGTGGCTTTTGGAGGAAGTGAGGTAGTGGGAAAGTGTAGGCCTGGTTCCAGCTCCAGCTCTGCTGCAGTCTGCGTGGGACAGATATCCAGTGTGATGTCACCGTCCTCATCTGCGTAACGTTTACTGCGGCTCCTTTGGCACTGCGTCTGTGAACTGTGATTCCCTGCATAAAGGTTTTCTAGGGGAGTCAAGGGTAGACTGCCCATGCTTTTATCTAGTCATTCATTCATTCATTTTTTAAGTGTGAACTAGATAGAGAATGCTTAACAACTAAATGCCAACCAAACGCCTCGGGAGTTAATACTTGGAATATTTTTCCTGAGATACTCATTAAGTTCAGAAGGAAAAAAGGCTATTTGTTTAGCCTCACTTAACAAAAAAATGAGACTCAACTGGTTGGGCTGGGGTGGGCTCTAGGAATCTTTTTAAAAAAGCTTTCTCTGTAATCAGTCACAAAAGCACAAGTACTCTATGACCTCACTTACATGAAATAAGCAAATATATAGAAACTGAAGCTTATTAGTGGTTGGGGGGAGGGAGGAGGAAGCAGGGAGCTTTTGCTTGGGGGGCACTGAGTTTAATGGTGGTAGAGTGTTTAGGGAAAGGATAGGGATGAGGGTTGCGCAATGTGAAGAGTGTGATCAGTGCCATTGATTGTGCATGTAGAAACTGTTGGATTGGCGAATGTTCTGTTGCGTATATTTGCACCACAATGAGAAAAATAAAGCCTTCTCTGTGATTATAATGAGAAATCAAGATTGGGGACCACTAGCGTAGACAGCAGGTTGAAGATGGGATTGCTACCATTTGCATCCCATGATTCAAATATATGAATCCCTTTAGTGGAGTGATCCTAGTGTATGGACATGGAGTCAGAGGGCCCTGGGTTTGTCTGTATTTTGTTGCCTGTGTGACCTTAGGCTAGTCACTTAACCTCTCTGACTCTCAATTTCTTCATCTGTAAGATGAAGTTAATAATAACTACCTAGTAGGGTTCGCCATGAAAATTAAATGAAATAACGTATAGAAAGCTCTTAGCGTAGTTCTGGCGTGATAGTGCTCAGTAATTGATAGCTTCTATTAAAAATAATTATCATATAATAATCATCTCATCTTGGTTGACCGAAACACAGCCCTTTAGGGAAAGATCACTATTATTGGTGAATTAAACTTAAGAGGAAGGAATTACCCTTTAAAAACCACTTTGCTGGAGGACAGTCTGGGTTATGTCAGCACTGGCTGCGTTTTAAGGCTTCTTTCAATGTAGCTGGCCTCTGAGTTGTTTGAGTTCAAGTCTTCATGAATAGGTAGGTTGCAGTTCCCCCACCTTTCTGTTTTATAATGAGAATTCAGAATTTTGGAAATTGTTACATGAGTGGCACAACAGGTCAACACACAGTATCACAAACTGTGCTTTTTTTTTTTTTTTTTTTTACGGGATTTGCTCAAGATTAATTCCCCTTAGGAAATGTTTCACCATGCAGCTGTAAGTATCTCAAGAACTGTTTTAAAAAAGTGGCACAATTCCCCAGCGAGAAGTCTGATTTCTTTTCTTCTTTGAAGAGTAGAATTAGGGATAGCCTTTACTTTAGAAGAGAATAAGAATTTCAGTCTCTTATTTCCGAGCACTGAGAGAGAGAAATAATTCAATTGAGATGTTCTTTTCTAGTTAGGTGGTGTGGGAAGAGGTAGTGGTTTGAGAGCTAATCATTTTCCTAGTGTATTATTGGATCTGTGATTTGGAGGGACTTCCAAACAAAGCTATTTATAGTTTTAAAATTTCTAGTGCTGCTAGCTTCTGACTGCTTTTAAGTGGTAATGGTGGGTGACCATTTGTATAGAAAGGGCTGCACGAACAAGGGGTCTGTGTGGATTTTTCCTGGAATCGTGTTTCTCAGCTTGTCACTTGTATCTTATGAAATCATGTCTCTGTTACTTAAAAACTTTAACTGGTGTATTCCAACTGCGGTGTGAGAAAAATTCTCCTGGTGAGGAGTTCTCACCGTCTGTGGTGTGAAGGTGCCCCGGTGAATAGGGTGGTGCCTCTGTCTAACCGTTTATAATGAGGATTCTGATAGCACTTTTCAGTGATGCCATCCAGGTTCAGTGGTGGGTGGGGACTGGGCAAAAGCAGATGGGATAAGCCATGGGGCTGTGTCATTGTGGTTATTGTCGAGTGGTGTTGATTCGTGGAGAGTAAGATGACTGATTGGCCACCTAAGTTCTTGAGAACCATGGAGACTGAACCTTTTGGATTGTTGAAATAAGACTCAGTTGGAGATACGAATCTTTGGCCACTTGCTGAGTATGTTCTGTTACACCTGTGGATTCAGAAAAACAAAAAAAGTGTATGTTTGTGCTCCAGTCAGAAGGGAATAGGCAGGAATAGGGTGGAGGTGGGGCTTGGACAATGAATGCTGGTAGGTGGGGAATGAAGAGTCAAGGATGAGAAACAAGTCATTCTACTGACGCATGGATCCTTGGATGCTGGCTCAGCGTTTGTCATCCCTAGGAGAAAAACAGATTTAAAAACAAGAATGGAATACTTCGTTTTGGAAATGGCCCTGGGAGTACGTGCTTACTATCGGGGCGTTCCTCCTGACTGACAGCAGCCAGTGACTTTGGATTGGGCAGTGGTCTGCCCAGCCACACGTGTAGCCTAATTATCATATATATTAATGGTGCGTTACAGAATTTCATCATCCTCTGTCAGAAAAGATCATTGTTACTGTATAATTATACAGTAATGGGATTCATGCAATGTAATTGATCTAGGTGGGTAGTGTGCCTGAAGTGGAGAAGGTGTCAGAAATCCTGTCTCCTTGGGGCCCCCACCAACTCCTTTTATGACCCCTTGGTGCCTCTGTTTCTCGTATTGATACCAGAGACCTACCTCTCCAGTGTTTGCGGCAGGAGGGACTGATTAAGGGATATTAATGAAACACTTTTAACAGTATAGAGACTATGCAAAGACGTCACGTGAGGGCAGCTCTGCAGTCTTGGGAAGTTTCGTGCATTACGGTGCTTTTGTGGACAACAACTAGACCAGGGGTCTGCAGACTCTGGCCCAAGGCCTAACTCTGGCTTAAAGCCTGTTTCTACTTCTCCCCAGCTAAGAATGGTTTTTACGTTTTTAAGTGGTTGCAAAGCAGTCAAAAGGAGAATATTTTGTGACATGTGCAATTACATGAAATGCAGATATTAGTGTTCATAAATAAAGTTTTGTTGGAACATAGTCACGCCTATTCATTACCGTATTGTCTGGAGAACTGAGTGGTTGTGACAGAGATCAGATGGCCCACAGAGCCTAGAACAGTTACTCCCTGGCCCCTTATAGGAAAAGCTGGCCAGCCCTTGAACTAGAGCATTGAAAGAAGCCTTCTCCGTTGTGCGATGAGGCTGTTACTGAACCACGGCATGTGACGTCACTCTAGGCCACAAAGGTGCCTCCTTTGATCCATCAGAGACCGGGCTCTGTTGTCACCCTGTGACATGCATGAAAGGCCTGAAAGTGGGAGTGTAATGGGGAATTTTGTAAGGACCCTCTGAAATTGAAATCAGGCTTTGGGCTCTAAGGATAAATTTTCAGACCTTTCTAGAAATAACACATTTTAATGAACTCAGGGATGACAGTTTGAGGTTTGATTTCTAAAGTTGCTTTTCTCCACTCTGTTGACTGTGTTGAGCCTAGAGAGATTTTCTTTAGTTCCCATAGGGTGGTTTCTGGCATCGACAGTATTTCCATTGTTTTACAACTCAGCTGCTGCCAGTGGTGTTCGAAGACAAGCCCGGAGCTTGAAGGATCCTGCTGTAGTGTCAACAAATAATGGCACAGGTGTCTCTTCAATAGCTTGTCCACAGACTGGCCCGGGGCTTTCCCACCTAAGGAAGTGGCAGCTTTGCAAGAGATCTTAATGAGGTCGTTTGGATTAGAGCGGGTTCGTGGGCAGTGAGTTCCGTGCATTTAGGGTTGGCTTGGAGGCTTTTAATATTCTTGGAATCTCCCCTGACCCTCCTCATCACACCCCTGCACTGCCACATACATCCATCTCCGCTGCCCCCATCCTGAAATAGCCATGGTTCAGCATGGAAGAAATTCGTTCCTTTAATTCCTCATGAGCTGGTGAACTCTCCATTTGCCAGGGGTGGGTTTTGACTTTCTTCTTAAGGAGAATCTCTGAAAGCTTACAAGGGATAAAGAAAAATCTCTTGTAAGAATGTAGTAGGAACGCAACAGCACTTGGAATCGGATTGCACAGATCCATTTTCCATCTCTACTGCTTACTTTGTGACTTTGGGCAGGCTGCTGTGCTTTTCTTGGCCCCTCTTTCCTCAGCTGTAAAATAGGTATAGTAACATCTATGGTCCTGGGCTTGCCATAGAGGTGGAATGAGCTGAAGTATCTTGAATCTTATATAGACAAAATACATAGATTTCACCTCTGAAATACATGTATATGTGTGTGTGTGTGTTCATATACATGTATGTATATATATGGAGTCTTTGGGTGGCACAAATGGTGAAGTGCTTGGCTGCTGACTGAAAGATTGGCAGTTCAGATCCACTCAGGTGCCTTGGAAGAAAGACCTGGTGATCTACTTCTGAAAGATCACAGCCACTGAAAACGCTATGGAGCAGAATTCTACTCTGACACACATGGGGTCGCCATGAGCCAGAAAATCAACTCAGTGGCAACTGGTTAGGTTTTGGTTTCTATGCCAAAGATAATAAGCAGCTAAGGGTAAAAAGATGAAGAGAGTGCAGTCCTTGCCTGATGAGTGCCAACTGTTTACGCCACTCAGGGACCTTGTCTTGGCGCATAGTAGGTGCTAAAAACAGTGTGGTTTTGAACCTTACTGAACTGTTGAAAAGCGTCTGCCTGGTGTTCCTTTACAGCGTGTTTCTTACTGTAGACATTATATTTTTCTCCGGCTTAACCTCTCCCTGCTTTGTCCATATAAGTGCACTTTCTCCTATCTGGGCATCCCCTGATACTACCTGCAGTTTCCAGAATGCTGCTTCTCTCCTTCCATATACTTTTTTTTTTGTATTTAGAATAGTCAGCCTGTGACACTTTGCTAATAGACACATTATTTGCAATGGTCTGCTCTAGCATGAGAATTCTTAAATTTAAGACTTTATGTATATATAGTAAAGTGTCCACTTTTTTTTTTTTTAAATTCTCTAAGCTCATATTGATTGTACTTAATTGCAAGGTAATCCACAGACTAAAGTATAACCTGTTTGGGTAGGAGGGTAGGGGCTAAGTGGCAGCTGTTAAACAGTGCGTAGCAACTCCTCACAACAGCTTCAACATGAAAAAGAAATGGAAGGAATAGAATATGCTAGAATTTGACGAGGACACTAAGAGCTACAGGATGTGGGATTTGAACTTGCAATTGTAGATGATGGCCGTGCCTCCTAAGACCTGGGCCCCTGAACCTTTAGCCCCATGATGCCCCAGAAGAAAGATGGTGGAATTACCAGCATGGTTCCATGCAGGTTCCAGAGCTTTACACCCTGTTGTTGACACGCAGCAGTTCCTTTTTGCTCCAGTTTGATATTCATAAAATGGAGGCCTAGTTTTTGCCACCTTGGTTAGTGTCCCATAAAGTGGATGAGAAGAATTGTGAAGCCATTCCGAACTCTCAGAAGTTAAAAGTACTAAGAGACTGAAAGAACTAAGTCGCCTAATGCATTCGTCTCGCATAAAACATCTTTTCATGAAAGAATCCAGCCTGTACCAGCAGATGTTGGAAATGGCCCTAAACATGGGGATTGTTGTTAACTGCTGAGCTGGCCCCCAACTCATGGCGGCCACCCATGCACAACGGAACGAAACGCTGCCCTGTACTGTGCCATCCCTATGATCGGTTGTGGGTTGGACGGTTGTGAGCCAGAGGGTTTTCATTGACTGATTTTCAGACGTAGATCACCAAGCCTTTCTTCCCAGTCCATCTTAGTCTGGAAGCTCCACTGAAACCTGTTTGGCATCATAGCAACACATAAGCCTCCAGTGATAGATGGGTATGGCATCATGTAAAAGAGCATTGATCAGTTCAGGAATAAAATTATGAAGAAGCTCGCTTGCTCTCCCCCCTTTTTATTATGAGTTAGGTGAAAGTTTACAGAGCAAATCTGTTTCTCATTCAAAAATTTATATACAAATTGTTCCATGGCATTGGCTGCAATCCCCGCAGTGTGTCAGCGCTCTCCCCCTTTCCCTTTCCACCCCAGGTTCACCCTGTCCATTCGTCCAGTTTTCCTGTTTCCTCCTGCCTTCTCATCTTTGTTCTTGGGCAGGTGTTGCGCATTTGTTCTCGGATACTTGATTGATCTAAGAAGCATGTTCCTCATGGGTGTTACTGTTGGTCTTATAGGCCTGCCTAATCTTTGGTTAAGGAGCCCTGGTTGCTCACTGGTTAAAGTGATCGACTGCTAACCA
The DNA here is from genome assembly GCF_000243295.1 of Trichechus manatus latirostris. Lineage (NCBI taxonomy): Eukaryota > Metazoa > Chordata > Mammalia > Sirenia > Trichechidae > Trichechus > Trichechus manatus. The sequence goes on along the minus strand of NW_004444000.1, from coordinate 8,167,499 downwards.
AAAGGTTGGCGGTTTATAAACCACCAGCTCCACGGGAGTAAGATGTAGCAGTCTGCTTCCATAGAAATTTACAGTCTTGGAAACCCTGTGGGGTCGCTATGAGTTGGAATCGACTCACCAACATTGGGTTTGGCTTTTGGTTTTGGAATCTTTGCCTGTAAGGTGAACTTCAGGAATGGCTTCAAGTCGCTTGCCCCTTTTTGAGTACAGGAAATTGTATAGGTGGCTGTGATTCTTTGGATTTTATATAAAATCAGATTCTGAAGAGAGTCTATCAGAATGTATAGTATCTACATTAAAAACATTGGTGAATTAAATTTAATCCCCAAGTGATAGAGCGATCTACACTAGGCTTTCTAATTAAAACAAAGAAAAGCCCTTATTGTTTTACCTGGAGTTAATTTGTTAATAATTACTGAGCACTTATCTTCCAGGAGCTGTGCTAGAACTAGCGGTAAGAAAAATCAGCCGTTGAAAGCTCTATGGAGCCCAGTTCTCCTCTGACACACATGAGGTCCTTATGAGTCAAAGTTGACTCCGCAGCAACTGGTTGGTTATTCATTTATAACATATAGTGCCTTCCCTTGTTAGGCTCCCCTGGAGCTAATTAGACAGTGTGTTAGATGGATGAGCGTTCTCATGGGAAGAGTCTGGGACTGACCAGAGTGGCAAAGTGGGACGACAGATGGTTCTGGAGAGCTAAGAGAACAAGTTTGAGATTAAGCCAGCTATTGCTTCTCTTGAATCTGGAGAGCTGATTCTTTGATGAGAACCCCACACCTTTAGAGCCAAGGGTGCTTATGGCTGCTCATCTGGGCAGCACCCTCATTCGAGAGAGAAGAAAATAGAGGTGTAGGTCAGTTTGGGAAACATTCATTGAGTGTCTACTCTCTGTCAGGTTGAGGGAACAGCTACAAAGATAAATTATCCCCTTAAAGAGCTTGTTGTTGTTGTGTGTTGTTGAGTCAATTCCGATTCATAGTGACCCTATAGGACAGAGTAGAACTGCCCTCATAGTGTTTCCTAGGCTGTAATCTTTGCAGGAACAGATCGCCAGGTCTTTTCTGCCAAGGAGTGGCTGGTGGGTTCGAACTGCTGACCTTTCAGTTGGCAGCCAAATGCTTACCCATTGCACCACCAGCGTTCCCCAGAGTAGTAAATGGTGCAAAGACATTGTCAGTTAATTTAATAGACTGTGGAGAGCACTGTAAAAGAGGTAGGTGTGGAGGTGCTGCGGGAGCACAAAGAAGACCTGGTCCAGCTGTGGAGGAGGTGGCAGGAGGCCAGTGAAGGCTTTCTGGATGAGGAGTCTGAGATGAACATTAAAGGATGAATAAGAATTAGTCAGAGGAATGAGACTCCTGGGGGTAAGGCTGGGTATTCTGGGAGGAGGGAAAAATAGGACCAAAGACAAGGTGGCTTGAAACAGCGTAGTATGTGTCTGGGATCTACAGGCAGGTCAGTATTTACAGAATGTAAAGCATAAAGTCAAGTTGCTGAGAGATGAGGTTGGACAGGAAGACAGGTCCATGCTGTGGAGGTTTGATTCTGTAGGCTCTGGAGAATCACGGAGAATCTTTAAACAAGGGTGTAAGAGAATCAGTTTTGGGCTTGAGGAGAATCGCTGTCGAGGATGACTTTGACAGGGACAAGACTGGAGGCAGGAGTTAGGAGGTTCCTGCAGGCATCCAGGTGAGGGATAAAGAAGCCTGAACCAGGGCAGTGGTGAGCGTGGACCAAGGACGGAGCCTTGGGGAATCCAGCATTTAATGGGCAGGAAGAATTAGGAGCCTAAGTAAAACCCCAGTCCTAAAGGTAAAGGAAAAATCAGGAAGGAGTGCCAGGAACAAGAGAATTTCTAAAAGGAATACGAGATCAGGGTGCTAAGTGCAGCTGAGACTGAAAAGTATCCACAGCAGTGCTACTCAAAGTGTGGTCCATGGACCAGTAACAGCAATATCTGGAGCTTCTTAGAAATGCAAATTCACGAGCCACACTTCAGACCTATTGAATCAGATTCTCTAGGGGTGGGGCCCAGCCCAGGTGTTTTAACAATCTCCAGGTGCTTTGAGAGGCATAATCTGGATGTGGAAATGGGTCTTGATGACCTTGGCACATCATTTTCATGAGAATGGTTGGGATAGAATCAACATTGCAGTAAATTTAGGAGTTAATGGGGGATGAAAAAGTAGAGATAATATAGTCTTGCAAGAAACTTGGCTAAGATAGGAAAGAGAGAAATACAGTGGTTATTCAGTCAGAAAAATATATTTTTACCTCAGCAGAGACTTTAGCACCTGTTTTTTAGCTTAGAGGAAAGTAGAGAGATTGAAGTTTATGATACGGAAGATGGCTAATGGAGGATGCTGGGTCCTGGAGGAGACCGAGGGCTTGGAGGAATGGATAGTGATTTGATTTGTCAAATCAAGTTTTAAAATATTTCAGGCTTCAGTAATTTGCTTCTGCAGTTTTGTGGTTAGAAAGAGGTTGTTTTGATTATAAATTGATCTATAAGATACGTAGAGACAAGATAAGGTAGAGCAACTAACTCTTTCTTGTAGTTTATACATAGTGGTTAATGCAAAGTTGGTCCATTTGACCAAAATTATCCAGGGCACCTTGCACGTGAAGGCTTGTGATGGTGTGGAACGAGCACGTAAAAGAAATAAAAGCCAATGTCCAGCACACAGGTTGACCATTTATTGCTTTCTTTTTTAAACAAGAAAACTACGTAGAATACAAATATCTTTATGTAGACGTTTATGAATGAATGGAATGAATGCTGCCCAGGAGTTGTAAAGCTGGACTTTCTCTTCTGCCTGGCGCTGGTTTTCAAGGCTTCTTTGAGAGATGTCCTTGTGGATTAACAATAGCCTACAGGCTTTGGAGGCACAGACCTAGATTGAAGTCTCCTTCTCTCATCTCTCAGTTGCGTGAACATGGGCAAGTCACTTAGACACTGAGCGTTGATGTTCTCATCTCTAAAATAGGCATAATCTTACCCACTGCACAGGATTGTCACGGCGGTTAAATGAGAAAGTGTGTGTGTAAGCTGTCAGGTGCACCATGATGGTATAGACACAATAAGTACTCAGCAACCGTTGGAACGAAGGAATGAATGAGTGAATGCAAAAATCAGCACACGACAGGGCAGGCCATTTAATATTTGGATGTCATGACTCCCCATCTGTAAAAAAAAAGGGTGAATAATAGTGGCTTCTCATTTATAGTATTTAATAAAGAGAAGAATGAGCTATTTATGAAAACACTTAGGAAATTTAATGTTTCAGAAGTTAAAGGAACCACTTCAGTGTTTTAAGTACTGAGGAGATGTCAGTGATCAGAGGTTTAATTGGTTGGTCAACCCCTTTTGTCTCAGGTTCCTACTAGATTCTCTAAAAGAGAAGTCAGTCAATCAGTCAATCGATCAATCAGCCAACAACTATTAATTCAGTACTTAACGTATGTAACATACTGTTCTCGACTCTGAGAGCGAACCAAAACAAATAAGCAACAACAAAACCAGAAGTTGAGTTCTTGTCCTCAGGGAACTTACAGTCAGTTCAGAGATGACATTCCAGGAAGTGATTCAGGCTAGCCGAGGAGTCCAGACACTGCGCAGTAAAGGAGTTGTTCAGAGGGGTTGGCAGCATTTGCTATCTCTTGTTTGTGCAACTGCACAATGTTTGGAGAGATTGGCATAATAAAATGGTGAGGGGGATGCTGGAATGTTGTTGGTGTTCTTGGAATAAGGTGCTGCCCTTACACAGTTCTTTTTGAATTTTTATTTATTTATTTTATTGTACTTTAAGTGAAAGTTTACAATTCAAGTTAGTCTCTCCTACAAAAATTTATACATACATTGTTATGTGACCCTAGTTGCTCTCCCTATACTGTGACAGCACACTCCTCCTTTCCACCCTGGATTTCTCGTGGCCATTCAACCAGCTCCTGACCCTCTCTGCCTTCTCATTTCACCTCCAGACAGGAGTTGCCCATTTATTCTCATGTATCTGCTTGAGCTAACAAGCACTCTCTTCACAAGTATCATTTTATGTCCCATAGTCCAGTCTAATCTTTTGTCTGAAGAGTTGGCCTCGGGAATGGTTTTAGTTCTGGGTTGACAGAGAGTCAGGGGGCCATGCTTTCTGGGGTTCCTCCAGTCTCAGTCAGACCATTAAGTCTGGTCTTTTTACTAGAGTTTGAGTTCTGCACCCCACTTTTCTCCTGCTCCGTCAGGGACTGTCTGTTATGTTCCCCGTCAGGGCGGTCATTGGTGGTAGCCGGGCACCATCTAGTTCTTCTGGTCTCAGGCTGATGCAGTCCCTGGTTTATGTGGCCCTTTCTGTCTCTTGGGCTAATACTTTCCTTGTGGCTTTGGCTTACACAGTTCTTGAGTTGAGATGGCCTCATCTGCATCTCTGCTGCTTTCCAGAGCTCCAAGTTCAAGTTGGTTTTTCAGCTTCTTTAGATTTTTAGTCAGGAGTTAGCTGTTTGGAGTGGTAGTCACTATCAATCATTAGAAATTATTTCTTCCTTTACACTACTCCTTGCCTACAAAGTAGATGGTGGAAGAAATAGACACGGATATAGTAGGGCAATGCCACAAACTTATTTTTATCATGGACATTGATTGATCTTGTATTGTCTTCTTGGAGGCAACCATATTCAAACTCTTGTGTGAAATCTGAATCTATCTCCATATGCTGTTCCCTGTTCACCCACGAGGCTGCTGCTGGTTTCTCAGCCTTCAGGATATGCACTGGGGCCACCATTTCCCAACATTCCCTACTGTCTTCCCTACAGCACTCACTCAGCAGGCATTTTCCAGACCAGCGATAATTGTGCATAAGGCATATCCCTGCTACCACACATGCTTGTCTATTTTATGTTTACCACATAGCTAACTAGTATTTCCCGCTGTGGGTTTGCCGTGTAATTGCAGATGCCTGGACAGGTCCCTGGGTGGCGCAAATGGGTTGCTCTCAACTACTAACCTAAAGGTTGGTGGTTCGAATCCACCCAGCGGCATTGCAGAAGAGAGGCCTGCTGATCTACTTCCCTAAAAATTATAGCTGAGAAAATCCTGTGGAGCAGTTCACCTGTGACACACATGGGATCTTCATGAATTAGAATTGACTTGATGGCAGTGGGTTTGGTTTTTTTGGTCTTGTTTTAGACATGAAGGCAGTAACTTAGCCCTTGCCATGTCCTTGCTGAGATAGGCTTTGGTTGCTTCCACTGCGAGTGGATTTTCGTCCCCATGGGAAGTTTTCTGAAGGCACAGAACGGTCAGTAGGGGTAAGGACAGCACTGTTGCAAGGGTTAGGGTGCTGAGCCAGAAACCCACACTAATGATTTGCTTACAGCTTCTGTCTTAGCTAGTGCAGCTGTGACATATATACGCCACAAGTGGGTGGCTTTAAAGAAAAATTTATTTTCTTACAGTTTAGGAGGCTAGAAGTCTGAATTCAGGGCACCGGCTCTAGGGGAAGGTGCTGTCTCTGCCGGCTCTGGGGGGTAAAAATCCTTGTCTCAGCTTCTCCGGCCCTGGTGTTCTCAGTTTCTTGCCGATCTTCACGTGTCATCTGTCTTCCCCCATTTGTGCTTTCTTGTCTCTGTGTTTATGCCACTTTTTATATCACTCAGAAATAATTAGGTTTAGGACACACCCAGCCTTGTTAACATAACAAAGAAAACTCCTTTCCACAGGTATAGGGATTAGGATTTCACACATACTTGGGGGTACACAATTCAATCCATAACAGCTTCCGTGAGAGATCATTTAGTATCCCTTTCACCCTGTGAAATTTCCAGAAAGAAGAACTGCTGAGACCCGTGACCGCACATGCTGTCACACAGCCATTTTTGTTACATTTCTGGGTACTATTGCCACATCCTGATGTAAACCCCATCAGCCTGGAGAGGGCAGTGAGGGAGGCCACACACTGGTGTGGTGAACAATGCCCCATTCACAGGTTACAAGGACATGCTTGTTTTATGTACCAACAAAAATGGTGCTGGAGTAAATGTCACTCTGTAGTCTAGCTTCAGGTGATTAGAACCAGTTAGGAGGGTGACGCATAGTAGAGACAGAAAAAGAGAATACAGTGGACGTCCATTTTTCCCCTTGGCCTAAGAGAAAGAACAGGTGTTTACCATCTGCCAACTTCCCCAGTCCACCTATAAGGTGCTGGATAGCCTTTCATTTGTTAGTTGATCTTTCTGGCTTTCTTCCCCTTGGTTCATAAAACAACAATGATGCTACCTCCTCTGCGAGAGTAATGTCTTAACAGAAAAAAACCAAAACAAAAAACCAACCTCGTTATCATCGAGTTGATTGCAACTCGTAGTGACACTACAGGACAGAGTAGAACTGCCCAGTAGGATTTCCAAGGAGCGGCTGGTGGATTTGAACTGCTGTCCTTTTGGTTAGCAGCCAGTCTCTCAACCACTGCACCAGTAGACGTGGCAGGAAACGCTTCCATTTGTTGAGAGCCTAGCTGTTACTTGATGTTTCATGCCCATTTGGTGTGAACAGTGAAAGGAGGATTCCAGCAGGTGCCACTGTAAGCTTTCTGGTGGAGGAGCCATTCAGAGGGTATCCGTCTTGTTTTGATCTTTGCTCAGATGGGAGGCTTTAGTGGAGTCCTCTCTTAGCCTGGGCAGGGGACTCTTTGATCTCACTTTGTCTAATAGGCAGGACTCTCTTCTCTGTTTCCTCTAAGGACAAAAATAAACAGAGAAGCTGAGTTTGTGAACAGCTGCATAAACAATGCAATTTGGATGTATGAAAAAATATGTGGGTATATATATGTTCATACATATATCCTCTTGATCCTGCCTTTTGCATCCTTTGTGGCTATCACTTGATCTGAGAGAGATTTCCATCAGATGCAGTGAAATCCAGTCCCTTAATGCTCCAAGGGGTTTAAGGCCTCGTAGCATTTGGTCAGAAGCATTTCTTTTCCCTGGACATGGACCAATTCTGAGGCAGCCCATCCACAGTATAATAAAATAGCCCTCTACCCTGAGAGTATGGCCCCTAGATACCCTTTTAGCTCAGTAATGAAGTCACTCCCAAAGTTCACCATTCAGCCAAAGATTAGACAGCCCCATAAAACAAAACGAGACTAATGGGGTGCAACAGTCCAGGGACAAGGACTAGAAGGAAGAGGGGACAGGAAAGCTGGGTAATACGGAACCGGAGATTGAGAAGGGATAGTGATGACGTGTCGTGGGGTTAACCACTGTCATAAAACAATATGTGTACTAACTGTTTAATGAGAAACGATTTGTTCTATAAACCTTCATCTAAAGTACAATTAAAAAAAAAAGTCCTCCTTAATATGTGACAAGTAGTTTACTCATGGAGTCCCTAGGTGGCGCAAACAGTTAAGCTCTCGACTACTAACTGAAAGGTTGGCAGTTTGAACCCACCCAGAGGCACGTTGGAAGAAAGGCCTGGCGATCTGCTTCCGAAAGACCACAGCCTTGAAAACCCTATGGAGCATAGTTCTACTCTGATTCACATGGGGCCTTCATGAGTCAGAATTGACTCAACAGCAGCTGGTTTTGGGTTTTGGTTTTGGAGGGTGGGTAACTTGAGTTGATTTCCTGGCAGTGGTGATGAGTTTACACTTGGTTGGTAGAATCTGTGAGCTCATCTTCTTTCCTTTGCTCCTCTCTCCCAAGCAACCCTTCCTTCTGACACCCATCACCTGTTTAATGGGGTCACCATTTGCCCGCTCACACAGGCTTGAAGCTCTCGAGTATCCTTTGTCTCCTTTCCTCCCATCTCTTATCAATCTCCATCAACTGTGTGTTTTTCCTCTTCATTATCTTTTTTCCATCTCCTGAATGACACTGTTCAGTGTTAAGGCCATTATTACCAGGAATGGTGTAACTAAGAATTGATGGAATACCAATTGAGAAGGCATTTCTCAAGCTGTAAGAACTGAAGAAAAAATTCAAGCCTCAAGTTGCAATATTGAAGGATTCTGTGGGCAAAATATTGAATGACGCAGGAAGCATCAAGGGAGGGAGTACACAGTCACTGTACCAAAAAGAATTGGTCAATGTTCAGCCCTTTCAAGAGATAGCATATGATCAAGAGCTGATGGTATTGAAAGAAGAAGTCCAAAATGGTCTGAAGGCATTGGTGAAAAACAAGACTCCAGGAATTGACAATACCAATTGAGATGTTTCAACAAATGGATGCAACATTGGAAGCACTCACTCATCCATGCCAAGAAATTTGGAATACAGCTACCTGGTCACCTGACTGGAAGAGATCCATATTTGAGCCCATTCCAAAGAAAGATGATCGAGTAGAATGCGGAAATTAGGAAACAATATCATTAATATCACACACAAGTAAAGTTTTGCTGAAGATAATTCAAAAAGGGTTGCAGCAGTATGTTGACAGGGAACTGCCAGAATTTCAGGCCAGATTCAGAAGAGGACTTGGAACAAGGATATCATTGCTGATGTCAGGTGAATCTTGACTGAAAGCAGAGAATACCAGAAAGTTGTTTACCTGTATTTTATTGACTATGCAAAGGCATTCAGCTGTGCGGATCACAACAAATTACGGATAACATTAGGAAGAAAGGGAATTCCAGAACACTTAATTGTGCTCATGAGAAAGCTGTACATAAACCAAGAGGCATTCGTTCGAACAGAACAAGGAGATACTACATGGTTTAAAATCAGGAAGGGTGTGCGTGAGGTTTGTATCCTTTTGCCATACTTAGTCTGTATGCTGAGCAGATAATTTGAGAAGCTGGACTATATGAAGAAGAACATGGTATCAGGATTGGAGGAAGACTCACTAACAACCTGCATTATGCAGATGTCACAACCTTGCTTGCGGAAAGTGAAGAGGACTTGAAGCACTTACTGATGAAGATCAAAGACTATACCCTTCAGTAAGGATTACACCTCAACATAAAGAAAACAAAAATCCTCACAACTGAACCAGTAAGTAACATCGTGATAAACAGGGAAAAGACTGAAGTTGTCAAGGATTTCATTTTACTTGGACCCGCAATCAATGCCCATGGAAGCAGCAGTCAAGAAATCATACGACACATTGCATTGGGCAAATCTGCTGCAAAAGACCTCTTTGAAGTGTTAAAAAGCAAAGATGTTACTTTGAGGACTAAGGTGCACCTGACCCAAGCCATGGTATTTTCAGTTGTCACACATGCATGCAAAAACTGGAGAATGAATAAGGAAGACTGAGGGAGAATTGATGCCTTTGAATTATGGTGTTGGCAAAGAATATTGAATATACCATGGACTTCCTGAAGAAGAAACAAATCTGTTTTGGAAGAAGTAGAGCCAGAATGCTCCTTAGAAGCGAGGATGGCAAGACTTCATCTCGTATACGTTGGACATTGTCTTAATCATCTAGTGCTGCTATGACAGAAATACCACAAGTGGATGGCTTTGACAAAGAGAAATGTATTCTCTCACAGTCTAGTAGGCTACAAGTCCAAATTCAGGGCATTAGCTCCAGGGGAAGGCTTTCTGTCTGTGTTGGCTTTGGAGGAAGGTACTTGTCTTCAGTTTTCCCCTAGTCTGGGAACATCTCAGCACAGGAACCCCAGGTCCAAAGGACGCGTGCCACTCCTGGCACTGCTTTCTTGGTGGTATGATGTTTCCTCTCTCTCTGCTTGCTTTTCTCTTTTATATCTCAAAAGAGATTGGTTTAAGACACTAATCTTGTAGACCTCATCAATATACCTGCCGCTAATCCGTCGTATTACATCATAGTGATAGAATATACAACACGTAGGGAAATCACATCAGATGACAAAAGGTAGACAGTTACACAATACTGGGAATCATGACCTAGCCAAGTTGACAGATATTTTGGGGGGACACAATTCAATCCATGATAGACATAGTATCAGGAGGGGCCAGTCCCGGGAGAAGGACATCATGCTTGGTAAAGTAGAGGGTCAGTGAAAAAGTGGAAGACCCTCAAAGAGATGGAATGACACAGTGGCTGCAAAGATGGGCTGAAGCATAACAACGATTGTGGGGATGGTGCAGGACCTGGCAGAGTTTCGTTGTGTTGTACATGGGGTTGCTATGAGTTGGAATCCACTTGACGGCACCTAATAACAATAACAGTGTACCAGTTTCCTAATTGATAATGTAATTTTGCATGTAAAAATGATAAGTAAGAATGGATTATTTCCATAATACATATAGAGTGAAAGCTCAAACATATCTTTTAGGCTCTCAGGGATACATAGAAGAAACAATAACTTTCAAGAGACATTGGACATTAACATGTTTAGAAACTCTGTTTGACCTTCTCGACTCTTCCTCCCTAGTCTTTCCTGTGTGTCTGTGTGTTTATGCCTCTGTCTCTGTGCTCCCTCTGCCTAGAATGCTTGCATCCTTTCCTTCAAATCAAAATCCTTTTATTCAGAGTCTGGCCCATTTGCTGCCTTCCTCCCTGAGCACACCAGACAGAAATTTTTGCTCTCTTTACTGAATTTCTAGAAGACTTACATTCATTATTTCACAGGTAATTTACTGCCTTGTTTTATAGATACTTCTGTCTACTGGTTATCTGTCTCTTGGCTGGATTATGAATTCCCGGATGCAAGAATGTTGGTCTTAAACATGTTTGTTACCTAAAGAGCCTAGCGTAGTGCCTTGCGTCTGGTAACTCCTAAATAAAGACTTGGAAAAATGAATGGACTGCAGGAAGCCATAACCATATAACCACACTTTCATCTAATATCCCTTGTGCCCATTCTTTTAAACAAATGTATATGGAGTTCTTCATTTATAAAAATTATGTAAATCGCATTTAATTCTCACAATAATCCAATGGCATAGTTATTACGTTTGTCTTTATTTAGGAAAACAGGGCTCAGAGACATTCAAGAATTCCTCCAAGGCTCCACAGCTTGTTAGTGGCAGAGTCTGAACTCAAATTCAGGTCTGTCTGATTCCAGAACCCACGTTATGATTTCCCGGCTGTATTGTCCCTTAGACGTCCTGTTCTGCAAGGAGCCTTCAGGCTTATGGGGCGGGGGGGCACGTGTAACCATAGTTTCTGTGGAGGTACCATTGGAGAGGAACTGTGGGACTATAGGGAGGGTGAAGTCTGTAACAGTGAACTCCGTCTGAGAGGTGACTGACTGCATAGAGTGGACACAGTTTTTCTCTGTGCTGAGCTAACCAGCCTCAACAATGATTGAGTCTCTAAAGGTTTTTAAGGTCAGTTCAAGTGATCCTGCATATCGTGGTAAACTCTGACATTTATGCTTAGTGTTTGGATTATTACGGCTGTAAAATGCATAGAATAGATGATGAGAGAGAGTGAGAGGCAGATACCACTGGAGAAATTAAAGAAGCAGTATCTACAGGAATTAAGAAAAAAAATTCTGCCCTTTGTGGGTAAAAAAAATGCAAGCATGAGTTTCTGTTGTTTTTAAGTATCCAAGCCATGGAGAAAGAACAAGGAGGTACTGTGTGGACATCTAAGGAGAAACACTGACAGTGGTCTACATAGAAGATATTCTAGGATTTGCTGGGCACGCTGCTCTGCTCTTTCTTCCACTCGTGTTTAGGATCTCTGTGTCCTAGAACTTGTTGGCTGGCGCCTGAGAGGTCTCTTGGTTTAACCTCCCACTCTCCCGCATGCTGTAGGGCCTTCTCCCACAGAATCCCCGATGGATGGTCACCAGCTTCTGCTTGAACACATCCGGCGGGGCAGGAGAGCACTCACTTAAAGCCATCCATTTAATGTCCTCATTTGACACTTTGGAGCCATGTATTCTAAATCTAATTTTCCAGGTGAAGGCCACTTAGATATATGAGGATAGCTTCTTATACCCCTGCTAAGTCATGTTAGACCAAAACCCTTACATGTAATTCATTTGATAAAACTAAAATTGAGCACCTATTTTGTGCATATACTGTTTGCTAGAGATACAAATATGAATGAGACACAGTCTTTTACCTTCTAGGAGTCCCTGGGTGGTGCAAATGGTTAACACGCTTTGCTGTGAACCAAAAGATTAGAGGTTTGAATCCACCCAGAGGCACCTTGGAAGAAAGCTTGGTGATCTACTTCTAAAAAATCAGCCACTGAAAACCCTATGGAGCACAGTTCCATTGTGACACACATGGGGTCACCATGAGTCGGAATCGACTCAATGGCAACTGTTTTTTTTTACCCTCTAGGAGCCCGGGTGGCATACTGGTTAAGAGCATGGCTGCTAACCAAAAGGTTAGCAGTTCGAATCCACCAGCTGCTCCTTGGAAACCCTATGGGGCAGTTCTTCTCTGTCCTATAGGATCACTATGAGTCGGAATTGACTCGACGGCAGCGAGTTTGGTTTTTTTTTTTTAGGGGTCCCTGTGTGGTGCAAATGGTTAAGTGCTGGGCTACTAACCGAAAAGTTAGTGGTTCAGACCCACCTAAAGGCATCTTGGAAGTAAGGCCTGGTGATCTGCTTCCAAAAGGTCACAACCTTAAGAACCCTGTGGGGCAGTTCTGCTCTGCCCACGTAGGGTTGCCGTGAGTCACAGTCGACTCTGTGGCAACTGACAGCAAGAACAAGGAGCTCATATCCTGGTGTGTCAGCAGTTCCTGAGGTGACATTGTTTCTAAGCCTCTCCCCATTCTCGTAAGCCTCTTCTGGAGAGTCAGTCTCTTCTGAAGTATGGCGCCAACAAGTGGACACAGCACTCTGTGCAGTGATGAAGCCTTCCCTTGGGTCGGCTCTTTTTGCACTGTAGTCAGTCCAGATCCCGATTTCAACCTCGCCCCCATCCCACAAACATTGAATTATCCGTTCTCCTAGGTGCTGTGTCTGAGATGCAGTTCTGGATTAAGATGCAGTTCCTGGATTCAAGGTCAGGCTAGTAGGAAAGGCAGATGAATTAGCAGAAATTACAAATACAGTGCGGTGGGCGCTGTGATAGAAACGTGTGCAGAGTGCTATACAATCATAGCGGAGTGGCACTCAACCCTGACTTGGAATGGAAGGGGAGCAACGAGGGTCAGAGAAGGATTCCCCGAGAATTTACTACCTGACCTGAGGCTTGGAGCACAAGTGAAGGTTAACCCGGGGCAGAAGGAGGAGGTGGTTCCAGGCAGACGGAACAAAATTCACAAGGAGATGTATGAGGAGCGTGGGACTCTTTAGAGGACTGAAAGTAATTCAGAGGACATAGAACAACAGGTTCAATGAGGAGTGAGGAGGCTGTAGAGGTGGATAGGGCTTTGCAGACCATGCTAAGAGACAGGGCTTATCCTGAGAGCCTCTGAAGGACACATTTGTATCTGTTGAGTTTAGCCTCTTCCAAGCTTTAAACGTCCTGATTATGTTATGCAACATATTATTTTTGGTGACATGAGGAGATTTGATAAGAATACCTTTTCTGGTTTTAGGCAAATTTTAGATAAAAAAATCTTGAAAAAGGAATCATAGAACAAGGACAAGGCCCCCAAAGTGCCCTGTAAGATAGACATTAATCATTGCCCTGAGCGTGGAAGGTCCGAGAGCAGCGCGACCATCTTCAAGGCCCACAGGACCCAGCATGACCTGGCCCCGTCTGCCTCTCCAAGCTCATGCTGGGCTTCGTCCACACGCTTGTTGCCCTTCCTGGAACCTGCTGAGCTTTTTCCTATTTCTGGTCCTTTGGTTATGCTGCTCCTCTATGTGGAACACTGTTCTTGTGGCTGACTCTTCATTTGTTTGTTTGCTCATTCATTTCATTAAAAAATAGTTTTGATTTTTTAAAATTTAAGGACACCCTCTTTTAACTCAGTACTGAGGTCACTCCTGAGGTTCACCCTTCAGCCAAAGATTAGACAGGCCCATAAAACAAACAATAACACATGTAGTTCAACCATTTATATGAGACTAAATGGGCACACAAGCCCAGCAGCAAGGATGAGAAAGCAGGAGGGGACAGGAAAGCTGGACAAATGGAAATGGGGAGCCCGAGGTTGAGAAGGGGAGAGTGTTGACATGTCACAGGGTTGGCAGCTAATGTCACAAAACAATCTGTACTAATTGTTCAATAAGAAGCTAATTTGCTCTGTCAGCCTTCATCTAAAGCACAACAATAAAAAAAAAGAAAACATTATTTTTATTTTTTTTAAGGGAAAGACTGGCCTTCAGATTCCTTCCAAAATGTCTGCTCTTTAGAGACCGTATCTCAGCCTCCCCGTACGCCACCCCTCACCCAGATATTCTGCATCCCTCTGCCATATTTCTTTCTTTCCTAGTACTTACCACAAATTGTGCGTATTTGTTCATTTACCTGTTGGTCGTTGGTCTCTCTCTTCAGATGGTAGACCACCTGAGAGGAGAGACCACACCTATGTCGGGATATGGGTGCTCAGTAGGTATTTTTGATTGTTGTTTGTTGAATGAGAAGGTTGGTGTCAACACTCAGTCACTGTGGTGGACGTGATCCTGAGAGACAGGTCCCCACCCTGCTCAGGGCATGGCCGCGTCCTTTGTTGTCCTTAGGCTCCTCAGAGGGGGGATCAGATTCACCATCCAGGGTCTGCAGTGACTGAGACAGGTGCCGTGAGGTGTCTGCCCTCGTGACACCCTAGCTCTTCGAGAAAGCAAGGGAGATTTTGAGCAATCTCTCTCTCCCTTTTATAAACTTTTAAAAATTGCAGTGTAGTGGAGTAACTTCTTTACCTCTCAAAGGACAGCATGCTCTAGAATTTAAGACTGCCCTTCAGGGAGGGGCTCACGCTTTTTGCATCCTGCCCACCTTGGTCTCGTGCTGAAGCATGGGAGCCATGTTCTCTTTGTCTTGTCCTGTCTACTCGTTAGGCTTGCTACTGAAAAGTAGAGGGACTGAGCACCCACTTTACTAATGATCTTCCTTTTTTTTAAGGGCTGAAGCACAATTTGTTTGTCTCTTCTAGAATCCCACCTCCCTCTCCACACACACACACTCTGGGGGCCTAATAGTTGAGATGACTAACCCAGGACCCTGTTTTACTTTTTTGAAAACAGGAACATTTTTTAGTTGCTGCAGTGGTAGGTGGGTATCTTTGATGACGCTGGAACCGCTAGTAAAGTTTAGTTACCAGTAATCTTGTTATTTTATTATGCTGTTATTATGCTATTAGAAGCGCACGTGGCCTCGTCTTTCTCCTCCCTTAGGAAACTTTCAGGACTTCTAAATCTATCCTCAGTTGTTCTTAAATTTTAGAATAATCGTGTGCTTTGTCGAATCTTCCTTCTTTCATCATTCAGGGCGTTTGGTAGAGCTTTTCAATCCAGCTTCAGTTTAGAAAGATGTTATTATACCCTTTGGTTTACGACTTCCTCCATTCCTTTTCCTTTTTGTTTGGAACTCCTGTTAATCGGGTGTTACACACCATATGCTGATCCACTGATTTTCTTGTCTTTTTCTTCACATGACCTGTGTTTGTATTCCGACTCCACTGTGTACTTAGAACCTTAGACAAGTATTTGACTTACCAGGGCCTTAATATTCTCAACTGTCAAATGGAGATGCTGATAGTACCTTGCTGTGAGGATCAAATGAAATAATGAACGTAAAATACTTAGAACAGTACCTGACACGGTTGTAATATTACTATTTTTTATATATTTGTGTTTTTGCTGTACTGTTATTGATACTGATATTCTGTGTCCTGTGCTTTTAAACTCCTTTTTCTGTTTTTCCTTAACTTTACCTTCCAAACGCTTATCTTCTATCATATTTTTATTTTCTAAAATTTATTTCTTATTCTCTGATTGTTCCTTTCTTTTTGTTTTTAATAGTGTCCTGTTTTATGAATGACGTTGTTAGCCGCCATCGAGTTGGCCCCTGACTCATGGTGACCTCATGTACAATGGGATCGGACTGTTGTGATCTGTAGAGTTTTCATTGGCTGATTTTTCAGAAGTAGATTGCCAGGTTTTTCTTCCTACGCCACCTTAGTCTAGAAGCTCCGCTGAAACCTATCCAGCATCATAGCAACATGCAAACTTCCTCTGACAGATGGTTGATGGCTGTGCTTGAGGTGCATTGGTTGGGAATTGAACCTGGGTCTCTGGCATGGAAGGCAAAAATTCAACCACCAAACCACCAACTGCCCTCATGAATACGTTATATTTTTTTTCCCTCATTTCTCTGATAATTTTATTTAAAAGTTGTCTTCTATTCCCTGAATTGTCTCTGATTACTCCAGTTTCCCGTTTTCAGTATGATTTTTTTCTTTCATGTTAGCGGTTTTCCTCAGATGTTTAGTGACTTGGGCTGTGTCTTTATGAACAGGAATGAAACTCTAAAGAGCAGATGGGGAGGGCTGTGGGTGTGGAGGGGGTGCATGCATGGCTGTGCGCACCTGTTGACTAGCAGGGTGTTCAAGCAGGAGGACCCATAAATATCAGTGTTAGTGGGCCTTTTGTTGTCTCTGGAGAAGAATCCTCCAGTTTTCTGCTCTCAGGTGGAACAGGTGTACGTGTCTGGCTTCTAGATTGAGAGAGCTGAGCTGGGAGCCGCTCTGTACTTAGACTTCCCTTTAATCCCTGCTGTGCGTCATCCTTCCTGGTCCAGAGTGTCTTGAAAACCTGGACCACTGAAATAGTATTCTCTTCAGAGTATGTGTGGTGACATTATAGACAAGCTTGAATTATAACAAGATTCTTTCCAGTAAATTCTTGGTCAGGCTTGAAATAGGTCTGTAATACACCAGTCTTTTTGATGGTACTCTGATGACTTTCTATGGTGAGTTGAGAGTCTCAAGAAGAACAGAGAGTGACTATAAATGAGAATAATATGGACATGACAACTTTATGTTTAGAAATTGCACTGTCAGTCTTTGGAGAGCTGGGCTTAGATGGAAAATCTGGAACTGAATTGTAGGCTACGGGCTAGGTGGGAGGTTCTTGGGTGGTGCAAGTGGCTTGCACTGGGCTGCTAACCCAAAGTGGTGCCTCAGAAGAAAGACCTGGTGATCTGCTTCCATTATAGTTACAGCCAAGAAAACCCTATGGAGCAGTTCCACTCTGTAACACATGGGGTCTTCATGAGTCAGAATCAACTCCACAGCAGTGGAGAGCTAGATGGGATCAAGGGAAGAACAGTGAGAATGGAGATAGGCCCAATGTAAGGGGAAGTTCAGAGAAGATGGATTTATTAAGCCAGAGACAGGAACACTGGGAGGCTTAATTATAGTCTACAAGCATACTAATCAGTAAGTCAACAAGAATTTATTGACTCAAAATTTGTACTTGGTGATGAGAACTTCTCAACTTTGGTTGCACAATGGAGTTACCAGGCCCCACCAAAGGCAAATTAAATCAGAATCTTGGGGCTGAAGGCCTGGCAATTAGTGTATTTTTAAAAAGCTTTCCTGGTCATTTTAATTTGCTCCTGGGGTTGACTCAGGAATAGCATTTCTGTGGAAGATAATGAGATGTAAAGTAGAATTTCTGTTTTTAAGGTGCTTGGTTGGAGCTTTGAAATCTAATACTCAAAGTTTAAATAATAACAAAAGGTGTTCATAAGTGCCAAGAAATACAAACAGAATGTGTCTTGGTAAGACTTCGGCTCGCTTTGTTTGGACACATCATCAGGAAAGACAAATCGCTGGAAAAGGACATCATGTCTGGTAAAGTAGAGGGTCAGCGAGAAGGTGGGAACCCTCAATGAGATGGATTAACACAGTGGCCACAACAATGGGCTCATACCAACAATCATGAAGATGGCGTGAGACTGAACAGTGTTTCGTTCTTTTATACGTAAGATCTCCATGAGTCAGAGCCAACTGGATGGTAACTAACAACATCAAGCACCAAGTGCCAGGTGAATAGTTTATAAAATGTATGTAGAGGCACTTGGTGCTTGTTGTTAGGTGCCATCAAGTCAGTTCCAACTCATAGTGCGACCCTATGTACAACAGAACGGAACACTGCCCGCTCGTACGGCATCCTCACTCTTGTGGCAGTGTTTGAGCCATTGTTGCACCACTGTGTCAATCCATCTTGTAGAGGGTCTTCCTCTTTTTCACGGACTCTCTACTTTACCAAGCATGATGTCCTTCTGCAGGGGCTGGTTCCTCCTAATAACATGTCCAAAGCATGTGAGACAAAGTCTTACCATCCTCACTTCTAAGGAGCATTCTGGTTGTTTTTCTTCCAAGACATTTGTTCGTTCTTCTCGCAGTCCATGGTATATTCAGGATTCTTCACCAACACCATAATTCAAAGACATCAATTCTTCTTCGAGCTTTCTTATTCATTGTCCAGCTTTCACATGCATATGAAGCAATTGAAAATACCATGGCTTCGGTTGGGCGCACCTCAGTCCTCAAAGTGACATCTTTGCTTTTTAACACTTTAAAGAGGTCTTCCGCAGTGTATTTACCCAATGCAAGGTGTCATTTGATTTCTTGACTGCTGCTCCATGGACGTTGATTGTGAATCCAAGGAAAATGAAATTCTCGACAACTTCAATTTTTTCCTGTTATCATGATGTTTATTGGTCCAGCTATGAGGATTTTTGTTTTCTTTATGCTGTAGTGTAATCCATAGTGAAGTCTGTGGTCTTTGATCTTCATCAGTAAGTGCTTCAAGTCCTCCCCACTTTTGGCAGGCAAGGTTGTGTCATCTGCATACCACAGGTTGTTAATGAGTCTTCCTCCAGTCCTGATGCTGCGTTCTTCTTCATATAGTCCAGCTTCTGATTATTTGCTCAGCATTCAGACTGAATAAGTATGGTGAAAAGATACAACCCTGACATACACCTTTCTTGATTTTAAACCATACGTTATCCCCTTGTTCTGTTCGCATGAGCACCTCTTGGTATATGTACAGATTCCTCATGAGCATAGTTAGGTGTTCTGGAATTCCCATTCTTCTTAATGTTATCCGTAATTTGTTATGATCCACATAGTTGAATGCCTTTGCAATAGTCAATAAAACAAAAGTAAACATCTTTCTCATATTCTCTGCTTTCAGCCAAGATCCATTTGACATCAGCAATGATATTCCTAGTTCCACGTCCTCTTCTGAATCTGGCTTGAATTCCTGGCAGTACCCTGTTGATGTACTGCTGCAACTGTTTTTGAATTATTTTCATCAAAACTTTACTTGTGTGTTATATTAATGATATTGTTTGCTAATTTCTGCATTCTGTTCTATCACCTTTCTTTGGAATGGGCACAAATATGGATCTCTTCCAGTTGGTTGGCCAGATAGCTGTCTTCCAGGTTTCTTGGCATAGATGAGCGTGTGCTTCCAGTGTTGCGTCCATGTGTTGAAACGTCTCAATTGGTATTCTTTCAATTCCTGGAGGCTTGTTTTTCACCAGTTCCTGCAGTGTAGCTTGGACTTCCTCAGTGCCATCAGTTCTTGATTATATGTGTCTTAGTTATTTAGTGCTGCTAAAACAGAAATACCACAAGTGGATGGCTTTAGCAAACAGAAATTTCTTCTTTCACAGTTTAGGAGGCTAGAAGTCCGAATTCAGGGCAGTAGCTCCAGGGGAAGGCTTTCTCTCTCTGTCAGCTCTTGGGAAAGGTCCTTGTCATCAATCTTCCCCTGATCTGGAGCTTCTTAACAGAGGGGCCCTGGGTCCAAAGGATGTGCCCTGCTCTTAGTGCTTCTTTCTTGTTGGTAGGAAGTCCTTCTCTTGTCTGCTCGATTCTCTCTTTTGTATCTCAAAAGAGACTGACTCAAAATACAGCCTAATCCTACAGATTGAATCCTGCCTCATTAACATCATAACCAAAACTAAACCAA
The DNA here is from genome assembly GCF_000243295.1 of Trichechus manatus latirostris. Classification (NCBI taxonomy): domain Eukaryota; kingdom Metazoa; phylum Chordata; class Mammalia; order Sirenia; family Trichechidae; genus Trichechus; species Trichechus manatus. The sequence goes on along the minus strand of NW_004444000.1, from coordinate 8,147,733 downwards.
ACCTGTTGCTGTCAAGTTGATTCCGACTCATGGCGACCCTATAGGACAGAGTAGAGCTTCCCCATAGGGTTTCCAGGAGCGGCTGGTGGATTTGAACCGCCAACCTTTTGGTTAGCAGCTGAGCTCCTAACCACTGTGCCACCAGGGCACCTTTCATTAATATCAAAGAGGTTAGGATTTACAACACATAGGATAATCATATCAGATTACAAATGGTGGACAGCCACACAGTACTAGGAATAATGGCCTAGTCAAGTTGACATATATTTTGGGGGGACACAATTCAATCCATAATAGTATGCTACCTCCTGAAATGGTTGAACGTTGACCAATTCTTTTTGGTACAGTAATGCTGTGTATTCCTTCCCTTGATGCTTCCTGCATTGTTCAGTATTTTCCCATAGAATTCTTCAATATTGCAACTGAAGGCTTGACTTTTTTCTTCAGTTCTTTCAGCTTGAGAAATGCCTGCCAACCTGAGGGGCTCATCTTCTGGCACTATATTAGAAAATGTTTCACTGATACTTGTAAGATTTTCACTAGCTGTTTTTTCTTTTTAGAAGTAGATTTGCAGGTCCTTCTTTCTAGTCTTTCTTAGTCTGGAAGCTCCACTGAAACCCATCCACCATGGGTGACCCTGGTGGTATTTGAAACACTGGTGGCATAGCTTCCAAGCTCTTAACCACTGCACCAGCAGGACACCAAGTCATGCAGAGCAACACGCAAGTCACCACAGTACGACAAACTGACAGACAGTGGTGGTTGAAATAGTTAGCGATTATTAACTGAGCACCAGTTATGTGCCCAGCCTTGAAATAAGTGCTGAAGGGGATGCAGAGAAGAACAACACGTAGTCATGTTCTCAAGGAACTTCTGTTGTAGGTGGAGGAAAATGAAATAAAGTAGCTTGCAAAAACACAGAGCTATTTGCTCCTAAATGGTGTTAGGTGATTTAAGTGCAGTAGGAATTTGAAGAAGTATCCTTGGATTTATTTGGAAAAAGTTTCTGGTTGCAGGTGGAATTTAAATTTTGCTTGACAGAGTTGCTAGGAATTAGTTTAATAAAGGAATTAATTTAAAGTGACCAGTGAGTACATACTACTTCTCAGGCACCAAGCATTTTCAATGGATTATCTCATTTAATCTCATGGGATTCTTATGCACTATGCATTATTATTATCTCTCTTTTGCAGGTGGAGAAACCAAGGCTTATAGAGGTTAAAGAAATTTGTCAGAGGTCACACAGTTATTAAGTGGTTTAGTTACACTCAGATCTAGGGCTGTTTGGCTCTTGAGCTGGACTTGCAACCACCATATATAGGACCATGTGGACAGAGGCAGAGAGGCCCAGGTGGGCACAGTGTACGCCTTTTACGTTGAATAAGTAGCAAGTTAGGTTGAATACACATTTTATTGGAAAGGTGAGTTGGAGCCCATTCCATTTGTCAAGGGTTTTGACTGCCATTCCATGGAATTTAGCTTTATTTTCTGCACACTTGAGAGTCCCTTAAGGTTTTGGAGCCAGAGAATGAAATATTGAAAAGTACTTTTTAGGAAGATCGTAAAGCCTGAAGACCGGTTAAACGATGTTCCAGTGGTCAGCGCATGAAGGATGAAGGGCCTGAACCAGGTCAGCGACAGTGGAACAGGAACGGGTGGGAAAGGTGCAGGGCACATTGTGGAAGAACAACTGTTGTCGTGTCCGGGGATAGCAGGGCATGTGGCAATGGGCATTAACTCAGGGATGACTGAGATTTGATATTAGTTTGAACTTCTTACCTTATAGTAAGGAGGAAGGTTTTGGAGTTGAGAATGCAAGGAAAAAGACAAATGGTTATTTTTCTGAAATTGTTTAAGTTCTATCTATACTCGTTCTAGGATTGCAACACTTACGTGACCTTTGATTAAATTCATTTCTGGATATAATTTAATTTGAGAGTAAGCTATTTTACATGGCTTGTCTAGAGCTCCCGAGATAAAGGAATTACATATATACAATCTTTTCTTATAAGGTAGGACTCTAGTAATATTTCTCAGCATGCCAATAAACCTTATTTCTCATTCCTTCTCCAGTATTAATCACAGCTACTAAATTGGATACAATCTTTCTTTAACAACTCGAGATCTTTCTTGACTGAATGGGCTCTTCTCCAAGTCTTGAATGAGAAACTTGTACAGATTTTTTTTCCCTAGGCGTCCGTGGTACTGACCCAGGTCTTCAAATTATGTTAGTACTACATAGGAATGACAGCAATAGGGAGAAGCAGTGAATGAATCAGAATTCTGTTGACCTTTTTTTTGTGATTGTAGTCATGTGTTAACTTCAGAAAGACCCCGTGCCTCAATTACTAATATCATAGGTATGTGAAAATACTGAGCGAGGTGTGAGAAATTCAAATACATTATTACTAATACTTTTTTATGAGGGCTAAAGAATTTAGGCCAAAAATAGAGTTAACAATGGAGATGTCAGCAGAACCCCCAGACAGTGAGATAGCAATTAATAAATGGGCTCATTGTTCTTTTTAGCTCTCGTTATTAAACTTCTTGTTTTAAGTCATGATACCAAAGAACAAACCAGACCCGCTACTTTTGAATCGATTCTGACTCATAGTGACCCTGTAGGACCGAGTAGAACTGTGCTCCATAAGGTTCCCAAGGGGCGGCTGATGGATTCGAACTGCCAGCCTTTTGGTTAGCAGCAAGCTCTTAACCACTGCACCACCAGGATGCCAAGTCACGCATGATAAATAGTACATTATTGCTTATTTATGCCTTTATTTAGTACTGTTATTTTAATTCTAGTTTATTTTTATTTAATCTTAAATATTTTATTTTAATTTAAAAATGAGATGATTTTCCCTCTCCCCATTATAAACTTCATTGGCAAGGGTGGTTAAGGCTCCTTGGTCATTCTCTTGGCCCCCTCCCTGCAATAGGCCCATGATGAGGCTGTTAATACGTGATGATGTTAGTAAATGGTGTTAATGATAACGGTGAGCTCTCAGTGTCACTGGTGTTGCCCGATAAGACAGCCTCTTCAACGTTTTCAGTGATTTCATCGTGTGTGGCCAGGCTGGCCAGTGGTTCTCCTCAGGGTCCTCCCCCACTTTTAAACAGAGACGTATCAGGAAGAGGCCTTTCACTTTATCTCAGCAAAGCCCACAGGATGCCATGGGAAATAGTCTTACAGAACTATGCCAGGCAGCAAGCCTTCCTTCCTCCAGCTGTCCAGAGATTTTGGATAAGCAGTCATGGTTGCTTTGTGGGCCCATTTGTTTTAACGTGTGTATTAAATGAGCTCCCATTACTCTCAACATTACTCCCAAACTATTGCAGACCGTTTGCCAGACCACAGAGCATTGGGTTCTGGACCTGGCTCCTTCTTATGAGTAAGTTAGAGTCGACGTGTTGTAAGCTAAGGAATGAATGAATCCTTCATTGTACAGGATATGTTCAGACAAGACGTTTATCAAGACTTTGTTTAATAAACCCCTCCCCTCTTCCCCCAACTTCCCTTTCTATCCCTCCTCCTGCGGAAGAGATGCCAACATACTATTTTAAGTCTTAGCTGAAGCCACAAATGACCCTACATATTTTTGAAATAAATTTGTGACTTGAGTCCCAGTAATTTCCCTGTATCTTCCAAATGATACTGTTTCTGGAGGCTTCTTGAGTCAGACATGACCTGGGCTTGTACCTCCCTTCTTATGTTCCTCTGAGTCCATACGCAGAAAGACTTAATATTTCAGAGATAATGGGTTTTATTAGGAATTGCTCCTCCCTCTTTTGTCTTTGTCTTTTATAGGATTGGATTAAGTGAGCTGGCTGTTCCCATATGGGCACTTGGAAAGCAAGGCCTTTGTGTTGGGTCTGCAGGTGGTGGAGGGCCAGGCACTGGTATGTAGAGTAAGGCTGCTTGTCCTTTCTGAGTCTTCACAGTGTGACCATGGAGTTCTGCCACCTCTCTTCAGGTGTTTGGGTTCTAGACTGTTTACCTGCCTTAAAAGCCAGATAATGCTGAGTGGTTGTTGTGGAGAAAGCAGGGTGTGATTAGGGATGGAGGGGGGAACTTCACGTAAGAAAGACTGGCAAATGGGAGTATGTTGAAAGTAGGAGGGACAGTACTTGGGTATGGAGAAGTGTGGCAAAAGGGCCTCTTCCTACAGAAACTTTCTCAGAAATTACTCAGGAGACATGAGTTGGCTCACTGTTTCCCATCAGTTTTCTTGGCTAGGATGCCCAAAGAATTTTGAAACAGGATTGTCTAGATCGTCGCTACTTAAGAATAAGAAGAAATGGTGGCGTCCACCAACCATATTTGGAATAGATGTGCTTGGGCTGATTGTTGCCCCTTGAACCCTGATAGACAGAGCCCGAACCAGTGAGCCAGTGTGTGAACAAGTTGTCAACATAAGTTGATATTTAATTGCTGCTTTAGGAAAGTGACAACTTAAACCTGGCTCTAATAACCTCATTACAGGCCCCCAAATCTCAAACCCCTAAAAACCAACTGGGGTTCTTCCTCTGCTCTGTGAATGGATGGTTTCCACTGATACTCTGGCACAGTACAGTTTGACTGCTGCTTGAGACTATTTGGGGAGGCTGTTGGAGTGCTTTATTTTTGCTTAAAAAGTCACTGCAATACTCCTGCCTCCTGCCAACCCTTGGCTGAGCTGAGGGATAATACTATGAACACGACCAGATCAGAGAGGGACCCTTCTCTGCCCGACTCACTCTCTGCTCCGCCTCCTTCCCCAGGACAGGGCACAGCTCCCCCGACTGACTGACCCCAGGCTCTCAGATGTGTGAGGAGTGAGGGAAGGCAGCCACTAGAGGAGAGCCACCGTCCTGTCAGAGGCGCGTGTGCCTGCAGTGCCAGCTGCACGCGTGAGCCCTTCTCTTTTGGGGCCTAAACGTTGATTTAGTCAGAAATCCTTTTTTTGATGCTGAATCTGAATAGCAAGATAGCTGCACATTGTGGCGACGTGGGCTGATTGCAGAGTCTTATTGCGTCTCTGCTGGTAGTCTTGTTCTCTAATGCTGATAGCAAGATGGGGGATGCTGTGGGAACGAGCGTGCGGGTCTGCTGCTAGTCCACACGTGTCAGACAGTAATAATAGCCTGCGTTGGTATTGCCGTTCATAGTTTACAGTAGCGTCTGTAAAGTGCAGTATGGAAGACGTGTTTTCTGAATTTATCATTTTCTCCCAAAATTTCAAAAACCTCTTCTGATACCCATCTTATTACGTAGGCGGAAGTGTTGTTATTGTTAGCTTCTGTCGAGTCAGCCCCTCAACTCACGGTGGCCCCATGCACGACAGAGCAAAACGCTTTCCGGTCCTGCATCAGCCCTGTGATTGGTTGCAGATCTTACCATTGTGATCCTTAGGGTTCTCATTGGCTTATTTTTAGATGTAGATCACCAGACCTTTCTTCCTAGTCTGTCTTAGTCTGGAAGCTCCACGGACACCTGTTGAGCATCATAGCAACAGTCAAGCCTCTGCTAGCAGATGGGTGGTGGCTGCATATGAGCTGCATTGGCCAGGAGTCAAACCTGGGTCTCCTGCATGGAAGGCAGGAATAAGATATGAGATGAGTAAGCAGTTTAACACAGTACCAGTGTTGTGGACCATCAGGTTGGAAAGTAATAAAAGGTTCACCCTTACTTTCCTCCTCTCTTCCTAAATTTGTGTCTGTCCTATGTAGGACAGATGTTCAGGCAGAAGTCTTTTAGATTGGCTGGTGATATGTCAAAGTATTTGCTGTTAATCTCTGATATACTTATGCTCCCTAAAATACAGACCACATGAAGGAGGAAAATACAAGTGTCTGAGGCCAGACAGAACTCAGCATTTTTGCTGGCTCTTGCCTAGAAAGGCCATAAAGTGAGCAGAACATTTGTCCTTACCTCTGAGGTCTGAGGTCTGAGCTCTGGTCCTAGTTCAGACGTGTGACTTTGTGCAATGCCCTCTCTCTCATCACTTGAAGGCTGAGTTAGAAAAAATAACCTCTGTGTTCTGTTATCCAGTGCGTAGCTAGCTGTAAATCATATAGCCTCAGTCTTAATTGTGCATGATGAGAATTATGCAGATATAGTCTTTTGCCTTTAGTAGTTACAATTGGGATCAGCTTTGGGGATATCCCGTAAGTAAGCAGATTATCACTCCCATTGGCGCGGTGGTTAAGCATTAGGCTGCTAACCAAAAGGTTGGCAGTTCAAATCCACCAGCCGCTCCTTGGGAACCTTATGGGGTGGTTTTACTCTGTTCTACAGGGTCGCTATGAGTTGAAATCAACTCGATGGCAGTGGGTTTGGTTTTTTTGGTTTTTTATTCCTTGTTAACAGAAAAGGTTTACTAGGGCTAGAGAAGTTTTTATGCATACACGAAGTCTCCTGTTCTTGGCGCACTTGTTTAATTGAGCTAATATTCAGTTGATATGCTCTGCAAAGCATGGGAAATATACTGGGAGATAAAAGTATAAGGCAAAGACATCACAGTCTGGGTGAGAAATGTAAGAAGGACACACTGGCTCTGAGTGTGATATTACAGTTAGTCCCGACTTGATTTAAGACATACTTGAGTTACAGTGAACTGCACTTATCTTTTTTATTTTTTTAATTGTTATAATTAAATGAAGTTTACATTTCAAGTTAGTCTCCCATACAGAATTTTTTTTTACATACATTGTTATGAGACCCCAGCCGCTCACCGCATTCTGCAACAGCACGCTCCTCCCCTCCGCCCCTGATTCCCCATGATCATTCAACCAGCTCCTAACTCTCTCTGCCTTCCCATCTCACCTCTGGACAGAAGCCGCCCTTTTGGTCTCTTGTATCTACTTGACTAAGAGGCACATTCTTCACAAGTATCACTTTATGTCTCACAGTCCAGTCCAATCCCCTATCTGAAGAGTTGGCCTCAGAAATTGTTTTAGTCCTGGGGTGATAGAGAGACCAGGGGCCATGCTTTCTGGGGCACCTTCAGTCTCAGTCAGACCATTAAGTCTGGTCTTCTTACTAGAATTTGAGTTCTGCATCCCGTCGTTCTACTGCTCCATCAGGGACCCTCTGTTGTGTTTCTTGTCAGGATGTTCATTGGTGGTAGCCGGGCACCATCTAGTTCTTCTGGTCTCAGGCTGATGAAGTCTCTGGTTTATGTGGTCGAACTGCACTTATGACTGTCTTTTTTTTGGTACATCTTATCATCAGTAATATGTACTACATACAATGCTGCAGCGTGTAATTTGCTAATGTTATCATTCTCAGATGTTCACTTGCAGATGTTCAAAGATTGGATGGGATTTATAAAGATACTGGTAATAAAAAGCAATAATAATGAAAACTAAAAAAAATAGTCAACTTACATCAGAACTGACTTACAACAGACTTGTTGTAACAGAACTCCATCTTAAGTTGGGGACTACATGTACTCATAAAATCGTTGCATCTTGGTACCAAAAAAGGGCCTTAAAAATCATCTAATTCTCTCATTTTACAGGTAAGGAAAAGTCAGAGAAAGAGAGCTCTCATAGTGGATTGAAGACTGAGCAAGCTTAATGGAGGAGTTGAGGGTAAAGTTGGATCTAAGCAGTAGACAGGGTTTGCTCAGTGCAGAAGTGGGGGAAGGCCTTCTTGCTATAAGGAGCTACTATTGTTGGTTCTGGTTGGCCAGTTGGGTACCAGGGTCCATGTGGTTAATGTTTACTGTTTTGCAAATTCTTATCACAGTTATCCCCATTGTTAACCCTTATTACTGTAGTCCTCTCAAAAGCAAGACTCAGACATGAGTAAATTTTTGATGTCTGCTGTCTCCACTACTAATTGGGGATACACTGACTGTTGTTTGATCTTAGTGACTTGAGTAAAAGAGAAAAGGAGAGGGACTCTTTCATTCTATCAAACAAGGATGTTCCACCAAAAGCAGAGCTTCTCTCTCCTCTTCACTTTGGGTAGGTAGCTTCCTCCAAAGTTTTAATTCAAATCTTGTAGTAAAAGTTTGTTTGAGAGTGGTCCAATTTAATGACTTACCATGATATTCCAACAGAGAATACTTCCCACATGTTCCTACACAGCAAAATCAATTTCAGTATCAGTTCTTCTTTAAGTAATTCTTCAGTAACGTCAAATGCCTTTTTCTCTACTCTTGTTATTTTATTTTTTGATAGCATTTGGTGAATTTAGGTACTTTTATCCTGGAATAGGAGCCCTGGTTGCACAGTGGTTAAGTACCACGGCTGCTAACCAAAAGGTTGGCAGTTTGAATCCACCAGCTGCTCCTTGGAAACACTGTGGGGCAGTTCTACCCTATCCTGTAGGGTCACTATGAGTTGGAATTGACTCGGTGGCAACAGGTTTTTGGGACCCTGGCATATCTTAAACTTTCAGTTGTTCGTTTTCATTGTGCTTACTTTTTGTCTCCGAGAGGAGTCTCAGATAACCTCCTTTGAATCTTAGTTTAAATGACACCCTTTGGAGGAATCCTGACTGCCTGTACTTGGTTAAATCTTCTTGCTGAATGCTCTTTATAGCAACCTGAACAACTTCTTTTTAAGTCTGTTATCTAGGCTAGACCGTAACCTCCGCGAGGGTAAGGATCAGGCCTGTCTTGTATACTGTTTTATCCCAGGTCTTGGCAGGCTGTCTGCACAGTTTTCCATAATTCGTTGAGTTGAATCGAGTTTTATTCTCTTTTGTCCTTGCTTTGTTTCTAAATCTTTGCAACAAAAGGCAAAAGCCGTGGGGAATATATTTAAACCAGGATTAGAATGTTCAGGAGAAGAATGGAATTAGATTGGATTTTTAAAATTACATTTGGCATCCTGTGTTCTGAATGTGGCAGGATGTATTCTCCTCCTCAATAATCAGCAGCTTGCCTGTGCACCCATGGGGCCATTTGCAGAAAGGTAACCTACCAGTGCTTCTTCTGGAAACAGCCCAGTGCTCTGACATTGTGCACATTGTCCCAGCCCGCCTGGTGGAAATTAGTGTGCCATGAATATAAGTCGGGGAGTGTCAGAGAAGGAGCAAAGTTTCAAAACTATGTCAAAAGGTTTGCTAGTGAGTAATCTGTTTGAAAGTTTTTTGATTCTTAAAATTCTCTTTTGCCATTTTCCTTGATCCTCTATTCTCTTGCTTGTCCTACTGCTTTTTAGACTAAACTTCTGTTTCCTTTACTGGTTCTGCTTCCTTTTCCAGCCCCTTTGATGAAGATGTACCTGAAGGTCCAGTTCTTCACCCTGTTCTTAAGTCTTTCTTCTTTGGAGATGAATTCCACTTTCAACCCTGTAGCTCTGTCTCTTATTCAGCTCAGAGTCCTTCTGGGAAGCACCAGTTTATGACTTTTCCCACCTCTAGGTATTGTCTCTTGGGTGTCTGATTGTTACCGCAAACTAAAGAAGCCCCTCTAAGACGTCTTTTCTCTCACCCCGTTACCTCAGACTCCCTGTTCCTGTCAGCTGTGCCCTGTTTCCAGCAGTCACCACTAGAGTCTTTTCTTCTGTTCTTTCTATGTCTGCCTCTCTTCTCCCCTCCCCATCTAGTTGTACCGGATCCTGTTGGCTTTTTCTTGATAATGCCTCTGGCGTCCATTACCTCACTTTCCGCTCATAATCCAGCTCCTCCTCTCTTCACTACTCACGGCATCACTTGGTACTTTACTCTCTAGAACACACCAGCCTCTCCTGAATCTCGGTCCCTGTGCCGCTCATCATTTACCACATGCCTCTTTGTATTCTGATTTACCTTTTCTTTTTTTTTTCAAATTTTGTTGCTGTTGTTGAGCATATACACAGCAAAACATACACCAGCTCAACAGTTTCTCCATGTACAATTCAGTGGCACTGATTACATTCTTTGAGTAGTGTAACCATTCTCACTCTCCTTTTCTGAGTTGTTCCTCCCCCATTAACATAAATTCACTGCCCCGTAACGGTCCTCTCTAAACTTCCAAGTTGCTGTTGTCAGTTTGATCCCATATAGATAGTTCTTAAAAGAGCATAATCTTCAAGGCAGACATTTTTCACTAGTTAAGCTGAATTATTGTTTGGTTTTAAGAAGACTTTAGGGGATATTTTTGGTTTAAGGTTTAAAGATTATCTCAGGGCAATAGTTTCAGGGGTTTATCCATCCCCCTTGGCTCCAGAAAGTCTGTAGCCTATGAGAATTTGAAATTCTGATCTGCATATTCCCCTTTTTGATCAGGATTCTTCTATGGAATCTTTGATCTTTGTTCAGTAGTGGTAGCTGGACACCATCCACTTCTTCTGGTCTCATGGGCGAGGAGGCAATTGTTCATGGAGACAATTAGCCACACATTCCATATCCTCCTCCTATTCCTGACTCTCCTTCTTCTTCTGTTATTCCAGGCAAACAGAGACCAATAGTACTTTGGATGGCTGCTGGCAAGCTTTTAAGGTACCCCACCAAACTAGGAGATAGAACAGGAGCACTAAACATGTTATTAGGCCAGTTAACTGCAATGTCCCATAAAAACATGACCCTAAACCTCCAAACCAAGAAACCAAATCCCATGATGTTTTTGGTTGTACACAAGCATCCCCAGCAGCTACTGTTTTTTGTCTTTGAAATATATCTATCAATTATTGCCAATTCAACTTTTTACAGGTGTACAATTACTGACAGCAATTACAATAATCAGCTATGCAACCCTACCCTTATTCAACGAGATATCCCGTCCCCTTTCCCCCTCCCTCCTGCCCCGTAACCACTAATAAACTTTATTTCTCTATACATTTGCCTCTTCTTGTCTTTTTATATAAGTGAGGTCATACAATATTTCTCCTTTTGTGACTGGTTCTTTCACTTAGCGTAATGTCTTCTAGCTGCATCCATATTGTAGCATGTGTCAAGACTTTATTTCTCCTACTGGCTGACTAGTATTCCATTGTATGTATGAACCACATTGTGTTTATCCATTCATCTGTTGATGGCCATTTAGGTTGTTTCCACCGTTTGGCTATTGTGAATAGTGCTGCAGTGGACATTGGCGTATAAGTCTGTTTTTGAGTCTCTGTTTTCAAGTCTTTTGGGTATATACCTAGGAGTGGAATTGCCGGGTCATATGGTAGTTCTGTTTTTGTTTTTTGAGCAACTGCCACAGTTTTCCACAACGGCTGTACCATTTTGCATTTCTACCAGCAATGGGTACAGGTTTCAGTTACCCCACATCCTTGCCAATGTTTGTTATTTTCTTTTTTTCAATCTTAGCCATGCTGTTGTTATTATTGTGTTGGGTCGCCGAGTCAATTCCAATTCATAGCGACCCCTTAGGGCAGAGCAGAACTGCCCCATATGGTTTCCAAGGCTGTAATCTTTATGGAGTTAGACTGCCACATTTTTCTCCTGTGGAGTGGCTGGTGGATTCAAACTGCCGACCTTTCGGTTAGCAGCCAAGCGCTTAACCACTGCGCCACCAGGGCTCCTTTAGCTGTCCCAGTGGGAGTGAAATGGCGTCTCACTGTGGTTTTAATTTGCGTCTCTCTGATGGCTGATGACACTGAGCATCTTTTCATGTGTCTGGTGGTCATCTGAATGTCCTCTTTGGTGAAATGTCTGTTCAAGTCCTTAGCCCATTTTATGATTGGATTATTTGTCTGTTTGTTGTTAATTTGTCAAAGTTTTATATATACTTTGGTTAATAGATTCTTTTTGAATATATGGTTTCCAAAGACATTCTCCCAGTCAGTAGCTTGTCTTTTCACTTTTTTTGGTAAAGTCTTTTGATGAACAGAAGTTTTTAATTTTTATGAGGTCCCATGTAACTTTTTTGGTCCTTGACTGTTTGTGCTTTTGTTGTTCCGTTAGGTAATCCATTGTTAAAAGCTAGACCTGACGGTGTTGCCCTTGCTTTTCCTAAGAATTTTATGGTTTTAGTTTGCATGTTTAGTTCCTTAATCCATTTTGAATTTTTGTGTATGATGTGAGGCGTGGGTCCTGTTTCAGCTTATTTGCCTTTTATTTTATTTCTATATCGTTTTTGTTTAGTTTTAAAATGACAGTAACAAATGCTTTTCTCTTGTTGGGGAATGACACATCTATTCTCAGTGGATAGAGCCATAAAAAGTAACCGCGTTTTGCCCAAACTGAACTTATGTAATTGCACAAAAGTCATACAAAGCCATTCACAAGAGCTAACAAGAGTTGCGGTTTTCTAAGATCCTTGTGAAGCACATCCCAAAAAACCTTGATTTCCAACAATACTGCTGCTCACCCAAAGTTCGTCATCCCCAGGCAGAGACAAGAAGAGTAACCTGGAGGAGCCAGTTAGTTGTGTGTGACAATGGAATTCTGCTCTGACGTTAGGGTTTAATGACGTGTCTACCTTCTCATTGCTCTAGGAGCTTTAAACACTTAAGGTACCTTTGCCCAGGCAAATGCCCTCTCAGCTTGAGGTCCCACCTCAGGAAACTAAAAAGTAAAAACATTAACCACCCCTAAAAGCCCCATCCAACAGGGTCCTTTATGCTGCCACCATCTGCAGGCCCTCACGTGGCTTCTAACACATACACAAATAGGTTACGTATTATCATGTACTAGGTGAGGGATGGCAGATAGGGTTTAACTGAAAGTCCCGCTCTGTTTTACTGGGTGCAGTTATCTGAAACACCGTGAAGAGAGACTCTGAGGCCATGGCTGGATTGTGTTCTCGTGACCGCTGACATTGGGCACGGGAGGGGACAGGCAGCACTCACACTTCCTCTTTGCAATCTTTGTATTATTATTATTATTTATTGTACTTTAGATGAAGGTTTACAGGACAAATAGTTTCTCATTAAACAGTCAGTACACAGATTGTTTTATGACATTGGTTAACAACCCCACGACATGTCAACACTCTCACTTCTGGACCTTGGAGAACCTTTTTTTTGGTGAAAATATACATAGCCAAAATTACACCATTTCAAAAGTTTCTACGTGTACGATTCAGTGACATCAATTACATTTTTCCAGTTGTGCTGCTGTTCTCACTATCCTTTTCCGAATTATTGCATCACCATTATCTTCAACTCACTGCCCCTTAGGCTTCCCATCAAACCTTTTGAGTTGCTGTTGTCAATTTGATCTCACATAGATAATTATTTTTTTAAATTTTTGTACCTTAGATGAAGGCTTGCAGAACAAATAGTTTCTCATTAAACAGTTAGTATAC
>NW_004444000.1:8103465-8134159 GCF_000243295.1 Trichechus manatus latirostris | reverse complement strand
ACCCTTCACCCAAGTTACCACTTATCTATTGTCTGTTTAGTCCCCCCCACCCCTCCCATCCCTCATAACCAACAAAGATTGTTACCTTTTGTGTGTAAACTTTTAGATGAGTTTTTACAGTAGAGGTATCATACAATATTTGTCCTTTTGGGATTGACTTATTTCACTCAGCATAATGTCCTCCAGTTTCATCCATGTTATGAGATGCTTCGCAGATTCATCATGGTTCTTTATCTTTCCATAATACACCATTGTGTGTATGTGCCATAGTTTGTTTATCCATTCGTCTGTCAATGGGCATCTGGGTTGTTTCCATCTTTTTGCTCTTGTGAACAGTGCTGCAGTGAATGTGGGTGTGCATTTGTCTATTAGTGTGATGGCTCTTATTTCTCTAGGATATATTCCTAGGAGTGGGATTGCATTTTGTAGTGCTTTTTTTGTGGTGCTGACGTTTTCTTTGTTCCTCTTACTCTGCTGTGTTGATTTCCTTTTGTTTGTGGATTTTTTTCATTTATTTTGTTTTTGTAGGTTTTGTTTTTATTGAGACTTTATATTTTTCTTCTTTATTTTGATGAGTAGGTTTGTTAACTTTCTTTGCGGTTACCTTGAAATTTACCCTTACCTTCCTAGGTTTGAAGCAGTCTATTATTACTTGGTATCACCTTGCCTTCCTCTCCATTAGAAGGTTCTGATGCTGTTGTCATTTATGGATTAAACTCTCTGGTTCCCTGTTGTAATCCTTTTGGTTTTGGGTAGTCCTTAAGAGTTCATTTTGTAGGTTGGTATCTGGCTAGTACAATCCTGTGTCCTGTGTTCAGGTTGTGGTCTGATGTTGTTTGTTCTCAGATCGAAGGACTTCCTTTAATAACTCTTGTAAGTTTGGTTTTGTTTTTACGTAGTCCCTTAATTTCTGTTTATCTGGAAATGACCTAATTTCACCATTGTATTTGAATGAGAGTTTTGCAGGATATATTATTCTTGGCTGGCAATTTTTTTCTTTCAAGGTTTTATATATGTCATCCCATTGCCATATTGCCTGCATGGTTTCTGCCAGATAATCCAAGCTTAGTCTTATTGTTTCTCCTCTGTATGTGATTTTTTGTTTTTCTTGAGCTGCTCTCAGGATTCTTTGTCTTTGGTTTTAGTGAGTGTGATTATGATATATGCCTTGGTGATTTTCTTTTGGCTCTATCCTGTGTGGGGTTTGTTGAGCTTCTTGGATGGTCAGATTTTCATCTTTCATGATATTGGGGAAGTTTTCTGTCAGCAGTTCTTCAATGGTCCTCTCTGTGTTTTTTGTTTTCTCCCCCTGTTCTGGGACTCAATCACTCGCAGACTTTTGCTTTTGATTGTATCCCATGTAATTCTCAGGGTTTCTTAATTTTTCTTCATTCTTTTTTCTGATTTTTCCTTAAACAGAGTTGTACCCAGGTGTTTGTCTTCAATTTTGCTGATCCTATCTTCCATCATTTCAAACCTGCTCCTCAGCCATTCTATGACACTGTCCATTTCTGAAATCTTGTTGTTTATCTTTTGGATTTCTAATTGTTGTTTTTATATGATTTCTAGTTGTGAATTCATCTTAGCGTTTTGTTCCTGTATTATTTTCTTGAATTCTTCCATTTTTTTGTCTGTATTTTCTATGAATTTGTTTATTTTTTTCTCATTTTTTTCTGCTTTTTGCTTCAACTCTTGGATAATTCTGAATATTAGAGATTTGAATTCCCTATCAGTTAGGTCTAGTGCCTTTTCTTCTACTGGAAAGTCACCTGGTATTTTATTTTGGATGCCTACTGGAACCATCCTGTCCTGTTTTTGTAAATGTTTTGATATTGTCTGCTGTCTTCGGGGCATTCAGTGGTTATTTTCCTCATTTATTGACTGTAGATTAAAGATGGCTTTTTTGTTTTATTTGGTTATGTCTGAGCAGGTGGGCTGTGCATTCTTTGTTGTTTGCTCATCTGTGGGCACGATACTTTTTGCCTCCTTCTCAAATGGGCAGGGTCAGTCACTCAGGTATGGTACTGCAGGGAAGGTCCAACATGAAGGAGAGTTGCTGGGATGGGTTGTTTGTGGCACATACCAGGGCTGACAGGCGGACCGGGAATCAGTGCAGGGCAGGTTCCAGTAGGCCATGTCTGTGCTGTTTGGGAATGTAATGTTGAGCGCACGGTGCAGTTAGGCAGGAAGCAGGAGGTAGATTGTGATGTGTGGAGCTATGGTGGGTATGGGAAAGATGAGAGAGAAGAGAGAGGAACAGGAGCCAAAAACATACACACAAAGAAAAAAGAGTGCTAAGGGAGCTTGCTATTGGAATGGAGAGATGAGAGACTGAGAAATGGGGGAAAACAAAAATGGAAAAAAAAAATGGGCAAAAAAAAATGAATAAATCGAGAAACTGGAAATGAAGAAAGACAAAAAGGGAATAAGAGAGAGAAGAAAACAGAACAAAGAAACAAAGAAAAACCCAAAACCAAAAAAAAAAAGAAAAAAGAAATGCCCTGATGGATGTCCCTGTGCGTCTGCACAGAGTAAGGGAGTAGCTTCCAAACCACTTGGTACTGCCTGGCTAGAAGGGGCTCCCAAGCTGAGAGAAGAAAAAGAAAACAAACAAACAAATCAAAACAGATCAAATCAGAGCAAACAAACAAAAAAGCCCCAGGGGTCCCACCAGTGTGGCGGCATGGGCCGGGAAGCAGTTTCCCAGTCGAGCGGTATTTTGCAGCCTTTCAGGAAGAAGCAAAGATGGCACGTGGAGCCAGGTATTTGAGAGAAAGGAGGAGGAGGTGGTGAGAGGTAAGGAAGAAATCTGAAGAAGTGGAAAAAAGCAACGCCAGCAGCCAACAAAAGGCACTCAGGGAGCCAGCCGGTGCGAATGGGTGGAATCCAAGTGACAGCAGGGTGAAGCTTGTGCTTCCAGGCCAAGAGACTGTGGCTGCAGGAAGCAGAGGAGGCTAAGTGGGGGTAAAGAAGGGTGAGGGGAGGGAAAGCCTATATGGTGGCTTTTTTTTTTTTTTCTTACTGGTTGTTCTGTCTCCTGCTGGAAGCTCTGTGAAGCTGCTTTCTCGTACCTCCTGTTTGCTGATCTCGGATAGGAGTCCAAGATGGCAGATCCATGCTGTGGTAGCTGATAGGGGACCTCTGCATAGTATTTCTTCTCGTGCTCTGTTCTCGGTCAGTTTCTGATTCCATTTGGTACTTAACTGAGTTGTTTATCTCTTTGTTTGATGCTCAGGGTTTCAGGATTGACGTCTGACTCTGTTTGACTTAGTTTTTCTGATCTTTGCTGCGGAGGGACGGTGTGGTGCTTCTCACTATCTGCCTTTTATTTTAATGTCTCATTTTCCCAATTAGGTAGTTAGATTCCTAAAGGCAGAGATCAGAAATGGTTTCTCGTCCTACCTGTAGCAGTTAGCATGGGGCTGAATAACAGTTCAGTATGAGTTCACTGATGATCGTGAGGGTGAATAAGGATTCCTTCTAGTAAGATTTGTGAAGACGCTGTCCCTGTGAATGCTAGAAATCGTGAAGCATAACATATAGGGGGAGGGATGGGTTAGATTAGCACAAGAAAGCACTGTTGTGGCTTCTTAGTGAATAGAAGCATCTGTGAAATATGAAAAATCTATGATTTTTAGTAGGGTCTGCCAAATTGAATATTTGAAAAAAAAATAGTGCCCTTTTTGATATATGATTCTTCATTTTTTTTTTTTTGGCATGCTACATGATTTTATTTATATAACACTCCGAAAAAGGCAAAACTATAAGGAGAGAAAATAATTCAGTGGTTGCCATAATTTGAGGATGGGAGAAGGGGTGACTACAAAGGAGGTGGTATTTTGATTGTGAGAGTGGATCCATGACTGTATGCACTTATCAGACTCATTGACTGTGATTCTTCATTGTTGAAAAATATTTTTCTATATTCATTATCCGTTGTCATCCTCCAATAAATTGTGTGGAAAAGTATTATTATTGCTATTTTGTGGAAGAGAAAACAGAAGCTTGGAAGTATTAGATGATTTGACCAAAGTCATAGACACAAAAAGTGTCAGAACCAAGTCTCAAACCCTAATCATCTAATTCCAGGTAAAATCAGTTCAACTAAGGAAGGCACTGGAGTCATGCACCGGGAAGATACACACTGATTTTGTCTTAAAGAAGTTTGCAACCTAGGGAGAAAGATAGATGGGTGAAACAAGTGAACTTTTAATGCAAGGTTTGAATTGGATACGGCTAAGTAGGGGCACAGACAAAATGCTGTGGGTATATAAAGACAGGAGTGATGAATTCCGCGTTTGTACCAAACAGCTGCCCAGGAGCTCTCCGTCTGTGAGTGAGCATGAGGTATGGATGAAAGTAGGTGTGGGTGTACGTAGAAAACAAAGTGGCTGGAAGGAGGAAGACTATGCCTTTGTCAGTGTTTTCTTTGGCTGGGGGAGATGAGGAGTGGTGAAGGCTAGAGGGCAGATGATGACCCCACAGTGGCATGAAATTTTCGGCAGGATGGTGTCTTCTGTGAACCTATAAACAGGGCCAGTTCAATTGATCTTACTTAGCTCCCAGCACAGCCCAGTGTATTTGTGGGTGTCTACAATTTTGATGACATTGCAGGTTGAATGTGAGAGACTGAGCTTATCTCTTTGCAAAATAAAGAATCTGAAAAGTTGGCATCATGCAATCAGCTTACCAGGGTTTGCTCTGATATCCTGTACTTATTTTCCAAACTTTCTTCCCTTTTCCAAATCCCCAAAGTGTTTCTCCCCACTCCACCCCTTTATTTTTATACCTTTGTGAACCTTCTTCAGGTTTTCTTTAACTAGATGGGTATTCCAGAGTGTACACCATGGCAATCTCATATGGATTTTGGAGTTAATTTAGTCATATGTTTCTAATTCATTTACACTTAACTCATCAAAATGTTCCCTTTTTTTAATGAGGTAGTTAATGGCTAAGACATTTTGTCAGCCCTTGAGTTGGCCTCTTAAAACATTTTTTCTTTTGTTGAGTCACACAAAGGTGTAGCCTGTGAAGAATGCATCTATTACATTGACTCTTGCTGGGCTAGAAGAGTTAAAGGACACCAAGAGCCTTCTTGTATTTTTGTTCTTCCCTGTGTCCCCTTCTTTCCCAAGCATTCAGATTATTGTGTAGACACATAGTCATTGAACTTTCATGCCCATTTACCTTCAGTGTCTCTCAGTTAACTTTTAGCATAAGGCAGGGCAAATGAATCTTAACCACCCTCTGTCAGTTTTTAGAAATTGCCTTCCATTCTGCCTTGTGTCCCACCAATTCCATTGGTCTTTCCTATGACGAACCTCTAGAAAAGGACTGTTGTGCCTTTGGACTCTCAAACTGGGCTGTGAATTTTTTTATACAGGTCTATAAAACCCAAGTCATTATTTCTGGAGTCTTCTCCTTGGGTAGTGCCAACGGCTCAGTGCTGTGCCACCACCTGAAAGGTTGGTGGTTTGAACTCACCCACAGGTGCCTTGAAAGAAAGGCATGGCAGTCTGCTTCTGAAAGGTCACAGCCTTGAAAACTCTATGGAATGAACTTCTACTCTTGACACATACGGGGTCCCCATCAGTTGGAAATCAATGGCAACTGGTTTGTTTGTTTTTTTCCTTTTTGTCGTTTTAGGAGGATGTCTGGCCAGGTCAGGCCTTCCTCTGTTTCCCCTTAGCTCCTTTGTTGTCAGCCCGAGTCTGTGCAATAATGGCATTCGATGGCCTCCATTTGATAAAGAGAAGCCAGCAGAGCCTGGTGCTGCTGTGTCTTGGTTTGCATATGAATGCACAGATGATAAGAAGATACACAGGGCATAGTTCACAAGTAGATTTGTTTTCTTGTTAAGAAAATGAATCCATTTTACTTTTGATCAGTGTACAGAGCATCAAACAACTGAAATGAAAGGAGGAAAGGAAAGGGAACTAATAACAGTCCAGTGTCCACTGGGCACTTCACATATGTTAATGTGTTTAATCCTCACAGTAATCTTGGTGTGGGATTATTCTTTATAGATGTGGAAAATTCAGGTCACCTGCCCAAGGTCATCCCCTAAGTCAGGGTAAGAGGTTCTCCTCTTTTTAGTACCCAAGACTTCCAGCCAATCTGTAGAAACATGAGCCTCTGGGAATAATTGGGGGGGTGTGCATTTATGATTTTTTCCAAGGAAACTTGGCTGTAGATGCCAGTTGTTTCATGACGTCTGTCTTCCAGGTTGTCTGAATGTGTCTGTACGACGTGTGGGTTGCTTGTGTCCTTCTGAAGCTTCCTGGAGATATATAGGTCGCACATTCCTGAAACATCAATCCCTCAAGCAGGCAGCTTAGAGATTCTTATCCGCTCAGACCTTTGACCCTTGCTTGGGTCAACCGGAAGTGTGGGTGTGGAGAGTCAGTTTGGGGATTGACCTGTGGGAGGAGGGGAGGGGAGCCTACAGGAGGCGTGTAGGAGCAGAAACTATTCTTTGGAGACTCTGCTCTGAGGTTCAGGTACAGCTGTAGCTGGAAGGGATGGGCTCTTGCCTCAAAGGAGGACTTATACTGAGGAGACGTGCCTGGAATCAATGAACCTGGACTGTGCGTGTTCCCGTTTGGGCTCACAGTTTTCAGAATCAACAAAACTGCAGATGTTCTTTAGCATGAAATGTTCCACATTTCCCCAAACTCCCTGTGGTGTGTGGTGGCATCAGCCCACCACTCATGGACTCAGGATTTCTGACCCAAAAATGGAGTCTCAGAAAGGCCAAAGATTTGGCAGGGCAGGAGTTGTAGGCGACACGGTTATGTGATATCCATCCTACAGGGAAACGTTGGTTCAGGGGACGGGTGGAAGAAAAACAACCACATTAGAAAATGCACTAATTACTGTCATGTTTATACTCCTTTTGTCAACTTAAAATGTGTGTGTAAACAGTGTCCTTGGTTTACTGCAGTCATTACTCCCTCTCAGTAGTGATAATGTGCTTGATTTCACAAGTGTATGTAAATGATCTTGGATAGCAGGACAGCTGTCCTCAGCCCACCTCTTCACGTGGTGATGATCCTCTGGAAGAGAGAAAGCCTTACCTAGTGTTATACATTACCTGCCTTTCAACAACCAGAGTGTTCCCTCATGTACTGATTTATTATTTTTTCCTTATTTGTAAATCCTAAATGTGATTTTTAGCCAAAATATAAATATATGGCTGGACTATGTCACAGTACTTTTGTGAGAATATGAAGTGGTGGTGGGCAAGCACTTGGTGAAATGACAGCTCTCGGGCAGTGCTGTTATGTTGGAAATCAGGTGTATGTGAAAACAAAGACGACAGCAGGCAGCTGGCTAACATGTATTTCGTCTCACTTTTCTGCTCCTCATTGGTTTCTCTTTCAAGAGACTCAAGGCTTTGTAGTGCACGTGACACCACCCTGACTCCCAGTCCAGCCAGGCTTGTTCCTTCCTAGCCTTAGAGACCCGCATCCAGACCCAGAGTCCAACACACTGCCACACTGCAATTGTATAGATTCCCAGGAGAGGCCCTCCTGAGCCCCAGACTGTTCTCAGCATCACCGTGGTCTGCGTGCGCCTCTGTCGTCCAGAGGGCGTGCTCAGCCAGTGGGGGGAGAGTGCAATTTTGTCACTGAATTTGGATCGGAACATTGGGTCAGGATTCCTGAAACCATAGACTTCAGTGATTAGGATGTTGCCGTAAATCATTATCCTTCGTCAAAGGTTTCTTTTTATTAAATGAAGATTTTCATTAGGTTTAGCCTTTATGGACCAAATCGTGTAAATCTCCAAAAGCCATTTTTAAGTGACAACAATTGCTTTTCAACCTACTAGAAGATATGATCATCAAAACAATTGAGTTCTCTACCCCAAATTAATCTATAAGTTTAGTGTAGTTCTAATCAAATTTCTGGTAGGATTTGCTCTTTTAGAACCTAACAAGTTGATTCTAAAGTTCAACTGGAAAAATAAATTAATGACGATAGCCAAGAAAATTTTGAAAAAGAATAATGAGGGGGGGCCTGTTCTACTAGCTAACAAAACTCTAAAAACTACAGTGATTACAGCGGAGTGGTACTGAAACAGGATCGTATACTAGGCCTGTAGAAGAGAAGAGAGTCCGGAAACAGACCCGTGTATACATAATATCACCCAGCTATTTCCAGGGTCCCACGTGGCCCTGGCCTTGTTCTGACTGATGATACTGAGCTTTTCTAGCATCTCTTTCCACAGATGTAGTTGATTTGATTCCTATGTATTCCGCCTGGCGAGGTCCATGTGTTAAATAGTTGCCGTTTTTGTTGGTGAGAAAAGGTATTTGCAATGAAGAAGTCATTGGTCTTGCAAAATTCTGTCATGCGGTCTCCAGCATTGTTTCTATCACCAAGGCTGTATTTTCCAACTACTGATCCTTCTTTGTTTCCAACTTTCACATTCCAGTCACCAGTAATTATCAATGCATCCTGATTGCGTGTTTGATCAATTTCAGACTGCAGAAGCTGGTAAAAATCTTCAATTTCTTCATCTTTGGCCTTAGTGGTTGGTCCGTAAATTTGAATAATAGTCATATTAACTGGTTTTCCTCGTAGGCATATGGATATTATCCTATCAGTGACAGCGTTGTATTTCAGGATAGATCTTAAATGTTCTTTCTGATGATGAATGCAACGCCATTCCTCTTCAAGTTGTTATTCCCGGCATAGTAGACCATAGGATTGTCCGATTCAGAATGGCCAACTCCAGTCCATTTCAGCTCATTAATGCCTAGGATATCGATGTTTATGGGTCCCATTTCATTTTTGACCATTTCCGATTTTCCTAGATTCATACTTCATACGTTCCATATTCTGATTATTAATAGATGTTTGCAGCTGTTTCATCTTATTTTGTGTTGTGCCACATCAGCAAATGAAGGTCCCGAAAGCTTGACTCCATCCACGTCATTAAGGTCAACTCTACTTTGAGGAGGCAGCTGTTCCCCAGTCGTCTTTTGAGTGCCTTTCAACCTGGGGGGGCTCATCTTCTGGCACTGTATCAGACAGTGTTCCGCTGCTATTCATAAGGTTTTCACTGGCTAATTCTTTTCAGAAGTAGACTGCTGGGTCCTTCTTCCTGGTCTGTCTCTGTCTAGAAGTGCAGCTGAAACCTGTCTGCCATGGGTGACCCTGCTGGTATTCAAATACCGGTGGCATACCTTCCAGCATCACAGTGAACTGAAGAAAATTAGAGCAAGTCCACAAGAGCCAAATTATGACCTGAATTCATCTGAATTTAGAGACCATCTCATTTATAGAGTTGACACATTGAACACTAATGACCAAAAACCAGACGAGTTGTGGAATGACATCAAGGACATCATACGTGAAGAAAGCAAGAGGCCATTAAAAAGACAGAAAAGAAAGAAAAGACCAAAATGGATGTCAGAAGAGACTCTGAAACTTGCTTTTGAACATCGAGTAGCTAAAGCAAAAGGAAGAAATTATGAAGTACAAGAACTGAACAGAAGATTTCAAAGGGCGGCTCGAGAAGACACAGTAAAGTATTATAATGACATGTGGCAAAGAGCTGGAGATAGAAAACCAAAAGGGAAGAACACGGTCGACGTTTCTCAAGCTGAAAGAACTGAAGAAAAAGTTCAAGCCTCTAGCTGCAATAGTGAAGGAGTCTATGGGGAAAATATTAAATGATGCAGGAAGCATCAAAAGAAGATGGAAGGAATATACAGAGGCATTTTACCAAAAAGAATCGGTCAACATTCAACCATTTCAAGAGGTGGCATATGGTCAGGAACTGATGGTACTGAAGGAAGAAGTCCAGCGTGCGCTGAAGGCATTGTCGAAAAACAAGGCTTCAGGAATTGACAGAATATCAATTGACATGTTTCAGTAAACGGATGCAGTGCTGGGAGTGCTCACTCGTCTATGCCAAGAAATTTGGAACACAGCTACCTGGCCAACTGCCTGGAAGAGATCCATATTTATGCCTATTCCCAAGAAAGGTGATCCAACCAAATGCAGAAATTATTGAACAATATCATTAATATCACACGCAAGTAAAATTTTGCTAAAGATCATACAAAAGTGGCTGTAGCAGTATATCAACAGGGAGCTGCCAGAAATTCAGGCCAGATTCAGAAGAGGACCTGGAACCAGGTCTATCATTGCTGATGTCAGATGGATCCTGGCTGAAAGCAGAGAATACTAGAAAGATGTTTACCTGTGTTTTATTGACTATGCAAAGGCATTCAACTGTGTGGATCATAACAAATTTATGGATAACGTTGCAAAGAATGGTAGTTCCAGAACACTTAATTGTACTCATGAGGAACCTGTACGTAGACCAAGAGGCAGTTGTTTGGACAGAACAAGGGGATACTGTGTGGTTTAAAGTTAGGAAAAGTGTGCATCAGAGTTGCATCCTTTCACCATACCTATTCAGTCTGTATGCTGAGCAAATAATCCGAGAAGCTGGACTATATGAAGAAGAACGGGGCATCAGGACTGGAGGAAGACTCATTAACAACCTGCGATATGAGATAACACAATGTTGCTTGCTGAAAGTGAAGAGGACTTGAAGCACTTACTTCGGTATGGATTACACCTCAAAATAAAGAAAACAAAAACCCTGACAACTGGACCAATAAGCAACATCATTATAAATGGAGAAAAGCTTGAAGTTGTCAAGGATTTCATTTTACTTTGATCCACAATCAACACCCATGGAAGCAGCAGTCAAGAAATCAAAAGATGCATTGCATTGGCAAATCTGCTGCGAAAGACCTCTTTAAAGTGTTGAAAAGCAAAAATGTCACTTTAAGGACTAAGGTGCGCCTGACCCATTTTCAGCTGCATCATATGCATGCGAAAGTTGGATAACGAATAAGGAAGACCGAAGAAGAATGGACTTCTTTGAATTGTGATGTTGGTGAAAAATATTGAATACACCATGGACTGCCAAAAGAACGAACAAATCTGTCTTGGAAGAGGTACAACCAGAAAGCTCCTTAGAAGCAAGGATGGCGAGGCTACATCTTACATACTTTGGACAGGTTATCAGGAGGGATCCATCCCTGGAGAAGGACATCCTGCTTGGTGAAGTACAGGGTCAGCGAAAAAGAGAAAGACCCTCAACGAGATGGATTGACACAATGGCTGCAGCAGTGGGCTCAAGCATAACAACAACTGTGAGCATGGCGCGAGACCGGGCCGTGTTTCGTTCTGTGGCACACAGGGTCGCTGAGTCGGAGCTGACTTGACGGCACCCAACAACAACAACGTGTGGCCCAGTGTAGGTACAGAACTCTATTCAGAGACAATAGAAATCTGCCTGCAGAACTTTGGGTATGAAGATCTTTAGTTTTTCTTAGAGGAGTCTATTTATGGATTTTACCTGATATACTCCATAATGTCTCCCAGAAATTCCCTCTAAATAGCCTTTGCTCTCCTCTAAGTTGCAGATTCAGGCAGCCTTTAAAAACTCACCAACTTCTCTTGTCCACATGGATTCCTAACTCTCACCTCGCCCACCCTTCTCCTCATCCCCTAACACTAGCCACCTTCATTCAGCTTCACACAGAGTTCCCGACTGTGACCTCCCCAGCGTGCACCCCTTTGGGGAGAGTAGTTCTCTTCCCAGTTTGACTTTCCTAGAGAGCAGTAGACTCTCAGAATTCTGGTGACTAAAGTTCCCCAGCCAACTCCCAGAATTCTGATGAATGAAAACTCCCAACTTCATTTCTTTGGAAATTTAATATCTCTTAAACCTGGCATTCTAAGTCACTGGACTAGTCAATATATGCTTTTGGGATAGTTGGCTACTGGACTTGAAAGAAGATTCTACCTGTTTATGTATTCCTGAACTGCTTTACTTTTCTAACAAATTGGTGTTGGCTTGGTGATAAAAGCAAAAGAGTTAAAATATTTATTAATTTATTTTTAATTTATATACAATAGCATTCACTATTTTAGTGTACAGTTACAAGTTTCGATAAATGCATACAGTCGTATAACCACCATCACAGTCAGGGTACAACAATCTTCCCACTGCCCCTGAAAAAAAATTCCCTCGTGCTACCTCTCTGTAGTCAAAGGCTTCCCCGTCCTTAACCTTTGACACCCACTGTTCTCCATCTCTGCAGTTTTGCCCTTTCCAGAATGTCATATAAATGGAATCCTACAGCCTTTTCAGTCTGGATTCTTTCAATTAGAAAAATGCATTTGAGATTCATCTATATATTGTATCAGTAGTTTGTTCCCTTTTTATGTGTGAGTAGTATTCCATTGTATGGATGTACCACAGTTTGTTTATCCATCCCCAGTTGAGGGCCATATGGATTATTTCCAGTTTTGGTAATTACTGATAATCCTGCTATAAACATTTACATACAGGTTTTTCTATTTTCTTTTCACTTGGGTTAATACCTGGGAGGGAGATTTTTCTATGTGATCAACTTTGTGAGAAACTACCAAACTGTTTTCCAAAGTGGCTATACCATTTTGCATTCCCACCAGCAGTGTGTAAGAGTTCCAGTTGCTCTGCATATCCTTGTCAGCACTTGCTATTATAAGGTGGTTTTATTTTTTTAATTTTAGGCCATTCTAATAGATGTATAGTGATATCTCGTGGTTTTAATTATAATTCCTTAATGACTAATCATTTTTAACATCTTTTCATCTGCTTATTTGTCATCCTTTTATCTTCTTTGGTGAAGTGTCTGTTCAAAACTTTTGTTTGCTTTTTTATTGGGTCATTTTTTATTGTTGAACTTTTAGAGTTCTTTATATATTCAGGATACAAAACATTTGTCTGATGTGCAATTTGCAAAAATTTTCTCTCAGTCTGTAGCTTCTGTTTTCATTCTTTTAATAGTATCTTTCACAGGGCAAAAGTTGTTAATTTTCATGAAGATTTGTTTATTAACTTCTTTTAAGGATTATGATTTTGGTATCATAAGTAAGAATTCTCTGCCTGACCCAAAGTCACAAAAGTTTTATCTTATGCTTTCTTCCACAAGTTTTATAGGTTTGTGTTTACATTTAGGTTTGTAATCCATTTTGAGTTATTTTTTTAATAAAACGTGAGGTATAGATCCAGGTTAATTTTTTTTTTTTTTTTTGGCATATGGATGGCCAATTGTTTCAGTATCACTTGTTGAAAAGATTATCATTTCTCCACATTAAACAAAATTTTATTTTAAAAGAAAGAATATGATTCTACCTAGCATGAGGACTCATCATCTATCATGAAAGGAAAAAATTCCCTAGATCCTTTGGTTCAGAGGTGACTGAAAGAAACCTCTTTGTTCAGGAGAACACCCACAACAGCTGTTTGACTGGAAGTGTCATAAAACCAAACATACCTTTTACTCCACTGCTGGGATTTCTAGATTGGTTTTGTTTCCCACCTTTTTAGGAGAAGTTTTAACTATTCACAGGTCCAGAAATCAATGAATAATAATTCTTTCCTGGCAAATTGAACATATATTAAAACTTTAGAATGAGAATGAAACTTCAAGTTCATTTAGTCTAACGCTCTCTTTTTTAAATTTCAAAAATAATACATGCTTCTCGTAAAATGTAAAGAATACAGAGGTATCATTTAGGTATTGGGATACTATGGGATACTGGTTTTCCCATCACCTCCCTACCCCTTTCTTCTCAGTCTCCTTTGCTGGCTTCTCCTCTTTTTATGACCTCGGATGTTAGAGTGACCCAGGGCTTAGTTCTTGGATCTCTTTATTTCTTTATTACACTCACTCCCTAGGTGATCTCATGCAATCCTGTGTGTCTAAATACCATATATTCCCAGGTGTCAGAGTTGTTCTCCAACTCAGCCTCTTGCTTGAACTCCAGACTAGTTTATCCAGCTGCCTCCTGGATGCTATGTGGATAGCCTCTTGGGTGTTCAATAGTAACTTGTCTGGAACAGAAATATTGATTTTTCCCACCCAGTCTTCCCCATCTTAGTAAATGGCACCGTCATTCTTTTAGATGCTAAGGTCTAAAACCCAGCATCTCTTGGAAGCTCTCTTTCCCTCAGACCTGACATTTGGTCCTTCTACAAGTTCTTTCAACTCTTAACTGTAAACTATACCCTGAATCTGGCCACTTCTCACAACCTTAGCAGCTAATTCCCTGGCCCAGACCACAGTCATTCCTGTTCTGGAATATTGCATTGCCTCCTCGGTGGTCTCTCTGCTTCTGCACTTGGGACCACAGTCAGTTCTCCACACAGTAGCCAGAGGGCTCTTCAGAAACAAATTAGACCATGCCCTTCCCCATCTCAAAACTCACTGATGACTTTTTATCACATTCTGGATAAAATCCAGATCGTTTGCCATTGTCCGTGAGACCCTACATGACCTGACCCCTGCAGATCCCTCCAAGCTTTTATCTCCTGTGGCTTCCCCCCTTGCTCACTGTCCTCCAGCCACACGGGCCTGTTTACTCTTCTTCTAACACAAGCCCATTCCCACTTTGGGCTTTCCTCTCCCGGGGGTGCTATTCTCCCGTTTCCTCAAGGCTCTCCTCTTAACTTGAGTCAGTTGTCTCTGAAATGGCACCTTTTCACACAGGCTTTCCCTCAACTGCCCTGTCTGACATAACTGCCCCGCCCCCACCCCGTCATCACACTCGGCTGTATTTCTCTCCATAGAATTCATCACTTCCTGGAATTATATTCTATATTTATTCATTTGTTTACTTCCTCTACTGAAATGTAAATTCTGTCAAGGTGGGACTTTATCTTATTTGCTGAATCGATTTCCTCAGCTTCTAGAATAATGTGACCCATTGTAGATGCTCAGTAGATATTTGTGGCAGGATTGAATACGTAATTCATGTAGTAAGTGGAGGTCCCTTTTCGCCTTATTTCACTACCGCTCTTTCCCCAGAGGTAATCAGTGTTGGGTTTGGTCACTAATTTTGTAGACTTGTTTTCTGCATTTATAAACACACTCACACACATGCACACACAGACACCCAATTTTTTTCATGATAATATAAATTGTTCTATACCTTACTTTTATCTCTTAATATTTTAGATATTTTCCCATGTTAGTTTGTATAGATAGTTTATATATGTGTGTAGATAGTTTGTAATAGTTACATAGTATTCCATACTATGGATGCAGCATAATTTATTTAACCATTTTCCTATCGACAGATATGTAAGTTGTTTCCATTTGTTCACTATTATAAATAAGGCTTCAGTGAATATGCTTATACATAAATCTTTGTGCATATGGGCAAATAGATCTCAAATTGTGGAATTGTTTCCTGGTCTGTAATTTGATAGATACCGCTTTGTTTGTCCTTCTAAAAGATTATACTATTTTATATTCCTTCCAGTCTGCCTGTATCTTTCCCAATACTAGATATTACCATGTTTTCAAAATAGTTTCAAGATTATAAGGTAGCCTGCTGAATAAAGAAAGATAGTCCCTTTGGAAAGAAATGGCAGAATTAACAGAGTAAAGTGATTTGAGTGAGAAACAACTTATCTCTGAGTAAAAAGCTTCCAGATACTTTTTCTAAGAAGTATTTCATGATGTGTCTTGGGCTATCCAAGATCACAGACCCAGGTATCCTAGTTTTCTTGCTATAAAATGTCTTTCCCAGATGAATTTTTTTTTTTTTTTCATTAAAAAGAATTCACAACACAGAACCTCAAGTGTTAGAGTTGGCTGCAGGAGTAATGGAAGTAGTAGCACTTGGTGATTTTTTGTTAGGTAACGGCTTGTGGTTTCTGCGGGGCCTTGCTATAAGTCTACCCACAGAGCAAGAGACATTATCTGTTTTAGTAACTGACTGGGGTCCAAAACAGATGCATGGGAACGAGTAAGAAGAGAAATGCTAGGCCAGACAGAAGATAGGACACAAGCGTACCTTGGTGTTTCTGTGATGTCAGCTGGTTTTAGCTCAGACCTGAGTATTGGTGGGTGCAGATGCTTTTCTCTCCTTTTAGTGGACTCTCAGGGCTGGGCTGACTCCCAAAGCGCTGCCCTGAGTCTCCTTAGTTTTCAGCAGATTTGAAATGAAGGTCTTGGGATGAGAGGTACTTCTGAGGCCTTAGAATATTAGAGTTTGAGTGATTCTTCAAGATATCCACTCTTACTGTATAGATGACAAAACTGAGGTCCAGGGAGAGGAAATTATTACATAAGTAATGATCATGACATTTTACACTGATGACATTGAGTAATGACAGGAAAGAGCTTTTTCACTTGAACTTTAAAGACACACCAGAATGTTGGACAGAAAAGTGCTCTTGCCTTGAAATTCCCAAGGCAAGAATGGCTCATAACTGGCACATATACCACACTACTCCCCACCCCTTGCCTGCCATGGCAGACATTGCTAATCAATCTCAGCATCATTTCTCAGCCAAGCTCAGGCCCAGCCTGAGGCTCCTCCTCACACAGTGCCGTAGGCGGCCAGTAACAGAGGATCTGAGTTCACAATTGAAATAAACTGTTTGCCCCCTCTTCCAAATGATGCATCCGTGTGGTTCATGATGTAGTAAGAGCACCGGACTTCAGTCTTGAAGAGCTTGGTCTGACTCCTGAGTCTGCTGTTTCCTAGCTCTGCCATCTCGGGCAGGTCCCTTACCCTTTCTGGGCTCATTTCCTCATCTCTAAAATAAGGGAGTTGAATTAAGTAATCTTCAAGCATCCTTCCAGCTCTGAAAAAAATATTGGGTGTAGAGACTTCCTAGGAGGAATTCATAGATATAGACACATATTTTTTTAAAGACCATAGATGTTTTTCAGGAAGTTTTCATATTAAAAATCTATTTATGTGTTTCTAGCTTTTTCTGGGTACTTCTTTTCATCTGCTGAGTCCCTTTGACCCATATCCTTGAAACTAAAATTTAGGAGTTCAGAAGGGAGAGAAAGGAGAAAGAATCACCTAAAACCAGAGGAATTGCATGAGCCTCTTCTTGGCCATGGCGACTTGTATGTTCTTACATACCAGGTGAGCAAACCTGTGTGTTTCCTGCCCACCCAGCTGAGTTAGAGTCTTCAGTTGCCTCTTCTTTCCCTTCTCCGGCAGGGCCCAGCAGACACGTCTCAGCAGGGGTTCCTCTGAGAGCTCATCTCCTCCCACCCCTGCTCCCTGCCCTGACCCTCCTTCCTGTTTATCTTGCAGGTTCCCCATCCCTTCGGGCATATCCCCTCCTCTCGGTCATCACCCGGCAGCCCACAGTCATCTCCCACCTGGTCCCTGCAACCCCGGGAGTCGTCCAAGCGTTGTCCCACTGCCCAACCACCGAGGCCACTCCTGTGGAAGCTCCAGGTGCTGAGGCTCTGGCCAGCAGTGAGTCCGAGACTGAGCAGCCGACACCCCGGCAGAAGAAGCCCCGCCGCAGCCGCACCATCTTCACCGAGCTGCAGCTCATGGGCCTGGAGAAGAAATTCCAGAAGCAGAAGTACTTGTCCACCCCAGACAGGTGAGAATGTGGGGAAGGGAGGGGCTCCCCAGTTAAGGCCCGTGAGAAGGGGAAACTCCCTTCACCCTCAGTGAAGTCAGAGAGTCAGGGTCCTAGGGCAGTGAGTGATGTGTTTCTTGGCTCACGTAGTCTCAACCCAGCCCCACATGAATGCATCACACGTCGCCCCCAAGAGCCCCGCCTGGTGCTGAGTCTGTACCCTGTCTCCGTATCTTAACCTAACTACCCCAGTGTAACAGGCAAGGTAAAGCTGAGCAGGTGGTTGCCGAGGCTCTCATCTGGGATACAGGTTTGGTTTTTAAAGCCACTCACTCTTAGGATCAGATGCAGTGTGACTAGGTCTGGAACTGGGGTCCATGATCTCCTTAATCTTCTCCCCAGCCTTCTAGCTCCCAGCTGTGCCAAGACACACTGGGCTGGCTGTTGCTTGGAAAGGGCTGGATTGACCCCAGTTGAGGAGGTGTCAGGTATTTTAATGAGTCTGGTGGATATCAGGTCAGAACCACTTGGGTGAGACTGAGGGGACCTGAGATGAGAGTTCCTTCATTAAACCCTTTGGAGTCTCAGATAAGGAAGGATTTGACCTTTGTGTTTCTCTGAGGCTTCAGTACCAATCCAAAAACACCAAACCCGTTGCCGTCGAGTCTATTCTGACTCATAGCGACCCCACAGGACAGAGTAGAACTGCCCCATAGGGTTTCCAAGGAGCGGCTGGTGGGTTCGAACAGCTGACCTTTTGGTTAGCAGCTGATCTCTTAACCACTTTAATTTACTGTCTTAACTGCAAAATATTTATGAGTGTGTTTGTTCCTTCACACTCACTCTGGAGGATGACTGAGCTAATGTGTGACCCTCTTTATTGAGGGGATTTTCTCGTCCTTGTTTCTCTTTCTTCATTTGCTCCCTGCCTTGTCCATGTCAGGCTTGACCCCTATCAAAGAGCAGGCAGGAAAAAAAGTAAGGAAATCAAACTCAAATATATCTTTTAAGCTATTTAGTATCTGTTCTGAAAAAAAATTTAGTATAAGAGGTGTCTGAAACTCACCAACTCAAGGGAATTCAAGTTAATCAAGCACCCACCGAACGTTTGCTGAGTGTCTTCTGTGGGCCAGGCACTGGCGGGGAATATGGGTACAGAAAGAGAGTCCTACTCTAAAGGAGATCATGGGGGAAGGAAGTAACTACCAGTAACTGCAATATGAGGGCAGTGGTGGTTTGCGGGTGGAATTCTTGCCTCGCAGGCAGGACACCCAGTTTCGATTCCTGGCCAGTGCACCTCAAGTACAGGCATCACCCGTCTGTCACTGGAGGCTTGTGTGTTGCTCAGACCCTCAACAGGTTTCAGCAGAGCGTCCAGACTAAGACAGACTAGGAAGAAAGGCCAGGTGATATACAGATGAAAACCCTATGGATCACAGCAGTCTGATCCCGTTGTGTATG
The DNA here is from genome assembly GCF_000243295.1 of Trichechus manatus latirostris. NCBI lineage: Eukaryota > Metazoa > Chordata > Mammalia > Sirenia > Trichechidae > Trichechus > Trichechus manatus. The sequence continues at coordinate 8,115,271 of NW_004444000.1, read as the reverse complement.
GGGTTATCATGAGTTGAGCTAACTTGATGGCAGTCAACACAACAGTACAGTGAGCTGTGCCGATGATGTCCCTGAGCACTGTGGGACCACAGAGATAGAGCTGAGTGTATCAGAAGGGGCTACGGAAGGCTTCTCAGAGAAGGGGGCATTTAAGAAGACCTTTGATCCACACAGAGGTAATGCCACCCGCAGAGGCACAGGGCAGGTCTCGCTGGGCATATCTGGGGACTGTACGTGGTTGAGACAGCTCCAGCTTAAGGTGGGAGTGGGAAGGTGGTGGGAGATGAGGCTGAAAAGACGGGAAGGGCCCAGGTTGCTAAGGACCTTGTATGCCTGGCTAAGGAACGTGGCCTTTGTTGCTTAGGCAGTCGGCAGCCATTAAGGGCTGGAAGTGACATGACTACATTTACATTTTAGAGTAGTCCCATTGGTGGCCATGACTGATTAGAGAGGGGGAGATAAGGTAGGAGAGAACCCCGGGATAGTTCCTGAAGACCTAAATTAAAGTGGGGATAGAGAGGAAAGAAGAGACTGGCAGACCATGTTGAAGGTGGAGTGGACAGACTTGACGTTGGTGTGAGGATGTGAGAAGAGAATTGAGAATTCCGTGGTCCCTGAATTGGGCAACCAGGTAAATTACGGTAACATTCACCGACGTCAGAATGCAGAGGACAGAGTGGATTTGGTGGCAGAAGTGTGAGTTCTGTTCTGGACAAGCTGCATTTGGGGTGCCCCCGGGCAGACAGAAGAGGCAGGTCTGTGAACAGGGGATTAAATCGGTGAGATTCCCTTGGTTTTAAATAGCTGTTTTTTATGCCCCCACCGTGTAATTGAGAACCGAATGTACTTTTCCAAAGCAAGTGGCGTGAACATCGCGATTTATAAACTGTGTGTTGATATGTCCGAAGGGCCTCAACATGGATGGGTAAAATGTCAGGCTTAATTTTGAAAAGTCAGAGGAATTTTTTTTATAGAAATGTTAGTTTCCAGCAAGCCTCCTGGGGCTTCCGGATACCTGCCCGGGCATCGCACAGGTGACCTACACAGCACTGATTCACTTGCTTGGGGAGGAGGACACCATCTGGCTGGCATGGAAGCTGCCGCCTTAATCCACCCTCTCACGCGTTCCTCACCTCTGTACGTGACCAGGGCCATAAGCCCTTCCTCCTCCCACAGCCTGTTCCCTCCTCCTCTTTGTTTCTCCCGTTTCCTAGGTGACCCCATTTAATCGAATATGCAGGGAAGTGAGAATTTGTGATGGTGGCAGGTAGTGAGAAAAAGCGGATGACAGTGGAGCGTGTTTCTGTAGCCAGAGAGAGTGAAGGATGCATTTTTCCCAAGTGAGCTCACACCTTTTGCTAAGGCCACGGCGGAGCTGCGCACTGAACCTTCCGCTGATTAACGTACCTGTTGACCTCAGGTGACCCGGGAGGACGTCTCCAGGGAGACCTGGGAGACCAGACGTCGTGGATTGGCCTCCTGGGTTCTGCAGTGCTCCATTAGTGGAAGAGCTAAGCGTCATTGGCACCGAGAATTTATTAGCTTCGGTCTGTTAATGACTTTCCATTAAACTGTCATCTTTCAGCAGCCCTTCCGTGTGAATGCAGATTTAAGACAGGTTCAGCGTGCCTTGAAGGGAGACTCTGCTTTTATGGTTGGAGATTTAAATCGTGTGCTTTAGTCAGAGCAGGGGGGCTGGACAGCTGCACCTGGAGTGCCAGGGGTTTGCATCGGGAACTTTCCATGCTCGTCCCCACTGGTCTTCCCCGGGTTAGAGGCCCCTCATGACTTTTGCAGCTGAAGAACGCCCACCTGAGATGACTCACAACTCAGGCTCCTGGCTGGGAGGCTTGTGTGAGTTAAGGGGCCTCCTCACATCTCTGGGAACCTTCAAAATGAGGCTGTATCAAGGGCGGTCACCCCAAGTTTCTACATTAGTGACCAGGGCTGGAGCCACTCATGGAGGTGGTCCTTCCAGTCGGTGCTAAGGTAGACCGGGGGTTTGTGTCAACCCTGGGCATCGGTCTGCAGTCTCTAATGGTCCCCAGTTTCAAGGGCTGAGGTTGGAAGCCTGGCTGCACACCTCCCTTTCCCATCCCACATGCTCCTCTCAGATTGTTTGCTACTCTGTGGCCACCAAAGACTGAGCAAGAGCTTTCCTTTGAGAAATCCAGTTTGTACAGAAATGTCGTAGGTGGGGCAAGTCCCTATGCAGAAGGCGGTGTAGAATCAGACACAGTGGATTTGAATCCCAGCTCCACCCTTACCTGCAGGGAGCCCTGATGGTGCAGTGGTTAAAGCACTTGGCTGCTTTAAAGGTCGCCAGTTCAAATTCACCAACTGCTCCACGGGAGAAGGATGTGGCAGTCTGCTTCTGTAAAGATTTATGGCCTTTGAAACCCTATGGGGGCAGTTCTGCTCTGTCCTGTAGGATCTCTGTGAGTTGGAATCGACTTGACAGCAGTGGGCTTGGTTTTTTTGGCTCCACCCTTACTAAGTTTCTCTTCCAGGGGTCAGCAGACTTTTTCTGTAAAGGACCTATAGATAGTATATATTTTAGGCTTTATAGACCATATGCGTGTGTCACAGCAACTCAGTTCTGCCTTTGAAGTGGGAAAGCAGCCATAGACGAATACAGAAACGAATGGGCATGTCTGTGTTCCAGTAAAGCTTTATTTATAAAACAGGCAATGGGCAGGCTCAGACCCATGGACCATAGTTTACTGAGATCCCTCATCTGTAAAATGGGAATCTTTATACTTCCCTTATAGTGTTGTGGAACAGTAAATGAGATGGCACAGATCGGCGTTTAGCATAGAGCCTGATACGCGCGTGGCGCCCACGAAATACAGGCTTTACGTTTGGCAGTAGCTCCACCTGCACGCTTCTCGGCACTTTCTGGACTGACATGCGGGTCTTTTCAGAAAACTACAGAGAAACGCAGAACCATGGTTAGCAGTAGACCAAGAAGCGGGAGGGGCTACAGGTTTAGGGTTCTGTTTGCAATCCAGCATTATAGCAATTTAGGGCAGCTACAGTGAATTCGCATGAATCGATTAAAAAGTATTTTTGAGGACTTGTTCTGGATTTAACAATGTGATAGCACGTTAGTGGGTATAAAAGGAGCAGAAGGCGTACTCTGACGGGTTAGTCGGGGCAGCAGAAATAACAGGTGAAGTGATTAGGGAGCAGTCAGAATGCAGGCCTGTCTGGGTGACTGCTGGCTGTGGGAGCAGCACAGGGGAGCCAGATGTGGGTGAGCTGCAGGGTCTAGGGGGCTTACCTGTGGGAGGGGGAACCTGAACTGGATCTGGAGGGATTAGCAGGGTTTCAATAGGGAAGATATGGCTTTGCCTTTTATTTCCAATCTGGACTTTGGGTTGGAGTCCTCATTTTGTACTGGGTCAGAGTGAAGACTATGTCAGGAACAGGCCTTTGTAACCAAGGCGCAGAAGCACTTTCAAGTCCAGCTTGGATAGTGTTTCCAGGATGAGGACTGCCCCACATATCCCGTTCATAGGCAGCTGCTTCTTATTGTCCCAGAGTTTCATCCACAGAGTCTTGGAGAGAAGAGAGGCCCTTTTGGGAAGAGTTGGTTTTTTGGAGAAGGTCCACACTCTGGTAGCGAGTGCCTGGAGCTAGCCTCTAGACCCCGTCTCTAACTGCTCTTTCTCTGCCTGCCTCACCCTCATCTTCCTCATCATTGGAGGGTCCTTTGTATCTCTCGCCTTCCAGGTTGGACTTGGCCCAGTCTCTTGGACTCACTCAGCTGCAGGTGAAGACGTGGTATCAGAATCGCAGGATGAAATGGAAGAAAATGGTAAGAAAGAAGAGTGGATCTAACCCCTGCCCAGCATGATGGGGCAGATTCTTACTGCAGGGGCTGGTGGGAAGACAGGAGGACCAGTGGGTGGTGTGGGCTCCCGAGATGGGAAAGCGTTTAAGATGCTGGCTAGGAGTGAGGCTGTTTGAACTGTAAGATAAGCCGTTTCCTGACCTGGATTTCCTAACCAGAAGGATACTCTTTTTCACAGTTTCCTTAAAATTAAAAGAAAAAGAAAGCCCACAGGCTTCTCAGTTGCTAGTTTTAACCCCACCTGCAAGCCTTTTCAAAGAACTTCCTCCCCCTCCCACCAATAGCTAAGAATAGAATTGAGTACTCTGTTTGCAATGACATATAGGGCACATCTGTTCTTTTAGCTGTGTGTCCTCTAATGCAGTGATTCTCAAATTTAGGGCAGCAGGGTAACACGAACAGTAATCTGGTATGGTAATAGTAATAGTAGGCCCCATCCCAGGATTCTGATTCCCAAAGACTGTGACAGGCCTGGGATTATGTATGCTAACTAGCACCCAGGTTATTTTGACTCAAGTGGTATAAGGACTACAGTTTCGGTAATACTGCTCTTAGTGCCTAGCTAATGAATATTTCCATCTTTGATTTTTTAAATCTACTTGGTAGAATAAACATCTCTGTATTTTAGGGACCCAGGACCTCATAAAAGTTTTATCTTTTTTTTTTAAACCAAAAAAAGGAAACCAAGCCTGTTGCTGTCGAGTCGATTCCGACTCATAGCGACCCTACAGGACAGGGTAGAACTGCCCCACAGGGTTTCCAGGGAGCTGCTGGTGCTGACCTTTTGGTTAGCAGCTGTAACACTTAACCCCACTGTGCCACCAGGGCTCCTTTTTTTTTTTTTTTTTTTTAAATCCAAGGTAGCTGATTGTTTGATTTTTCAGTTTTGTAAACCACAAGCGACAGGGTCAAAGCCCAGAGACAAGATGAAGGTGGTGGTGGTGAGGAGGGAAGAAACCCACTCCAGTCTTTAGAGACGAGGGGCTCAGGCGTGAGCCTTTCTTACAGCCTCGCTGAATCTTGCTGTCCTTCTCCTCTCGTACTGACCGGGCACTCCGTGCCTTCCTGGAGGACATTCTCATTTGCTAAATCATCTGCCATGAGCCACATGTCCTGGTATTTCAAGGGCTGGAGTATGATGCTTTTTAGCGTAATGAAATAACAAAGCCCCTCTTCTCCCCACTTTTCAGGAAAAAAAAGTAAACGAATAAGATATTGTCTCAATTTTGTGTTTACGTCCAATAATTAAAGAAAAAAAAACTTTTCGTTCTTGCTATTCTTTGCTATTGTCTGCTAGCAATGAGAGGGGAAAAAAAAAACAAAAGAAATTACAATGACTATTAATGGGAACTATCTGAAGAAAATCAACAAGCAGCATCTAATATATATCCCCCAGAAGGGAGTGCTGGGACAGTCTCGTCATTGTCAGGACCTGCCCCTGAGATGGAAGGATTTTCAGTGGAGGCCAGCTTGGCTCATGAAGCGCCCAGGGAGGGAGACGGAGATGCCAGTGGCACATATAAGCACACACACACACTGCGTGAATCAACACATACACACCGAAGTGTCTCTTAGGAGCCAAGCCCTGTCCTACGTACTGCAGGAAGGAAAGACAAAAATACCACCCCTGCTTTCATGGCGTTTATCATCTATTTGGGGAAACAGGACACAGGAAGCAGCTAGGGAGCCCCTTGCAATGACGTGCTGCATTGTTGATCATAGACTTATGAGCCTGTGGTAGTTCGCAGGAGACCTATGAATGGGATTCAGCGAAGTACAGTTGTTCCAAAAACTCTAGAAGGCTAAGACAGACGTGAAACTTGTGGCGGAAACCTCTGAGGAGACTCATGTCTAAAAGAGCCAGAATTGGGACTCAGAAGCACCAGCTGTGTTCCCACGCTTGCCCCTCCCTGGCTGATTGCGGGCAAGTCCCTTCACTGCTCTCTGTGCAAGTTCTACCGCCCACCTCCTTCCTCGTCCATCATCATCATCGAAATCAGTGTCTGCAGAGTGGCAGAGGCATTGTTGAAATTGCTTATCTGCGATCATTTCATGAGTCAGGTGATTAAGGCATTGACAGCCTGCCACCCCTGCCAGAGCCATCCCGTGTGTATAGGGTGGTGTATATGTCTTTGCCCCGGTCTCTCATGTCACTTGTTTGTCACCAGCCGCTGTGCAGCCCGCAGTGCTGTGGGCTGGGTGGGAATAGTTACCTCTGCTGTATAAGACAAAACGGAAGTAGCTTGGCAGGCCAGCCAAACTCGGGCCCCTGTAGGAAACAAGAGTACCAAATTCACTTTAGCAATAATTTATGGAGTACTTACTTTCACCAGGCAGTGGAGATACAAAGATAAGAGGTGAACACGTCCATTTAAAAAAAAGGTACTCAGTCAAGTGAGGGAGACAGAGCTGCACTCTAGTATCATCCAGTGTGATCTGGGCACAGCTGAAGGATTTACAGGACGCAGAATCAGTAGAGAGAAGGGGAGGGGATTCGTGGATGAACAGAAATGTGCCAAGTGAAGTGGGGAGGGTATTCCAGGCAGAAGGATGGGACAGAAGTACCTGGGGGCTTGGAAGTACTTCAGCATGGCCGAAGCTAACATGTGAGGGATTGTGTTCAGCTGTGGATCTGAGTTCTGACTCCCTCAGAACAGGGAGGCATTGTTGGGATTCTGATTGCTTCATCTGTTTTCCTGCTAAAACTCTTTCAAGGCGCTATCTCTTCAGGTACTCTGGAGGAAAAGAAAAAGATAATTGGGTAATAAAAATGTCTCAAGGCTAGTAACCTAATTGGAACTGGAAAAAGATTAGCACTTGATTCTCAGAGTTATTCATATGGCTGCCAGGGGCATCGCTGCCAGAACCAAGATAGCATCTCTTGACTTGTTTTTACCAGTCAGCATTTGTAACCTGTAGCGGGTTGGGTAAATTTAATCTTGCACATTAGATGGGGCACTCACCCTCTATTCTGTTTCTCTTGGCTTTGGTTCCAGTAGGACCCACAGTGTGTTGCAACCAGCTGAGGGTGCCTCATTATTCAGTGGTCTTCTTCAGCTCTGGAATAAGCTTCTGTTCTGTGAGAGGATCCAGATGGACATACACCATCTTTCTCCCCCACTCACACCACTGGGTGGGCCTCACACCATACACCATAATTATCGTTCACACCAACAGTCTCTAGATAGTCAACAGGTCCCGTGAAATTGCTCCTGGTTGCTAGCTGCGTAATCTTGAGCAGGTGACTTCACCTCTGTGCACTTGTTTCTGCATCAGTAAAATGCAAAAGATTTATCTCATGGGTTATGGTACTAACTGAGCTAATCTCTGTAAAATACTTCAGAACAGTGCCTGCCACATAGTTTGCAGACAAGAAATGTTAGCTGCTATCATCATTATAATTCTTTATCTATCTACAGAATTCATGTGTCCAAATGATCCAGCTTTTTGGAGGCCAGGATAGAGCCGGAAGTGATTTCCACAAGTTCCCAGGGCTTTGACCTCTTTGTTGGCTGTTTCCTGTCTGAAATGGGGGGGTAGGAGTTCCTCCCTGGCTGACATTCATGTCGCCCTCCCCACTCGCCTCCCCCTGGCCCTGCCTCTGGGGCAGACTCATCTAAGCACCTCGAAGAGGGAGCACAAGGCCTTGTCTTCACCTCTTTAGGAACAGGACGTTTAACACCCAGTCTAGGAGGGCCGTCTGCCAGAGGGCTAGCAAGTCAACAGCATGCCGGGTGCCTTTCTGAGAAACAGAGATAGATAGGCGTGTGGCTGGGCATTGTGTGGCCGCTTTGGACCAGGGGACAAAATTAAACTGGCTCTAGAAATAATTGGGGCGGGTAGTGTGTGGGGGGTGGCCCTGGCCCAAGGGCCACAGGGTGCATGAGAGGGCGCGCTCCTGGAGTGGGTTGGGGTGAGGTAATTGCATGTGTCAGGTGTGCTGGAAGGCAGGGAGCCAGAGATCAATGCAGAAAGCAGCCAGGAGGGTAGTTATTTTCTAATTATTGCTGGGGTTGGAATGTTTTGTTCCACTCAGAAAATGGTTTGATTGTTTCTTTTTTTTTTTGAGGATCAGGCAGGCAGCCATGTGGGGTCTGGCCTGGCTGTGTGGGTGGTGTTCTCTAATTGCTGGGGCTGGGCTTGCTTTTGCCAATTAGGTGGCTTTCTCAGACCTGCCCTTTTATAACTTGATTACTGCATGGGGCAACTTAGTTCTGTATAATCTCTTTCATACTGAGTGGAGCTGCTTTCAACATGCAGATTCCATCTTGGCACATTGGGTACTTTCGAAAGCCTGTGCACGGACTGAAATCAAAATCAGATACTGACTTATGTGAAAAAGAATAGGGACATCTTCTCCCCAGAGGTGGATTCTGTCAGTGTCTGCACCTGTTAAAGGGCTTGTGCACGTCTCTGTGTTTGCTGTTCGCTATCTGGGGGAGAAGTACGGTGACTGAGCAGGTTCCCAACTAAAAGGAGGCGTTTGTTGAGGCAAGAATTTACTTACACAAAAATTAACTCAAAATGGATCATAGACCTAAATCATAGACCTAGTACTATGCAATTCTTAGAAGAAAATATGAGTGAATCTTCATGACCGTGGCTTAGGCAAAACCTTTTTAAATATGACACCCAAATCACAGGTGACAAAAAAAAAAAAAAAGATAAACTAGACTCCATCGAAATTAAAAACTTTGGTGCCACAAAGGACATCGAGAAAGTGAAAAGACAACCCATAGAACATGAATAAATATTTTCACTTCTTATAGAACTCAATAAAAAGATAAACCCAATTAAAAAATGGACAAAGGATCTAAATAGACATTTTTCCAGTAACGATATACAAATGGCCAATAAACACATGAAAAGATACTAAACATCATTTTTATGCTTCAGGGAAATGCAGACGAAAACCACAATGAGGTGTCACTTCACACCCATTAGGATGGCTAAAATGAAAAAGGTAATAACAGGTGTTGGTGAGGATGTGGAGGATTGGAACCCTCACACACTTGACGCTGCTGGTTGGAATGTAAAGTGGCACAACCGCTTTGGAAAACAGGTTGAGAGTTCCTCACAAGGTTAAACAGAGAGTTATTGTATGACGCAGCAATTCCTCTCCTAGGTATATACCCAAGAGGATGAAAACATATGTTTATGCAAAAACTCGGACATGAACATTCAGTAGCATTATCCATAATAGAATCTGGAAACCCAAATATCCATCACCTGATGAATGGATAAACAAAATGTATGTCTGTACAATGAAATATTACTTGGCCATGAAAAAGGGATGAAGTCCTGATACATGCTGTAAACATGCTAAATGAAAGTAGGCAGTCAGAAAAGACCACATACTATGGTAAAACCTGTTAAAGCTGGAACCTCTGTAAGGCAGAAACTTGTCAGCGAAGGAAAAGTCACATAGTTTCCACTAATAGAGAGTGATAAAAAAGTGGTGAGACTGTACCCTGTCAAAGGCGGAAAACTTGCAAGACCTGGAAAAACAGGCAGTACCGTTGAGTTGCAGCTCTCACAGGGTTTCACTGTATATGATTGCATTCATATGAAGAGCCCAGAACAGGCAGATCTACCGGGACAGAAAGTAGATTAGTGGTTGCCTAGGGGTGGGGAGTGACTGCTACTGGGTGTGAGATTTCTTTCTGGGAGTTCAAAGTGTCCAAAAGTTGGGCTGTGGTGACAGTTGCATGACTCTGTGAACATACTAGAAACCATTGACTTGTAGAATTTATCGTCTGTTAGGAAATAGGTATGGACGAAAGGTATGGCATGTGAATTCTACCTCAGTAAAACGGTTTTTAAAATAAGAACTTCTGTTTTGACGATTTGCTCCATTCATTCCTAAAATTCAGCACCTGGTGAGATCATCTGCCACTCTTAAAGGAGAGAGATGCAATCAGTAAATACTTACTGAGTGCATCAAAAGTTAGTGAGCAGTTAGCATCTCGGAATACAGAGGAAGAAGAGGCAGGGTTTGCTTCCAAGGAGCTCGTGTGTCAACGGGAAAGACACGGTTAAACTAGGTATGTAAGTAGCCGGAACATACCCCAGCCCAACTACCTGTCTAGTCCAGGGCCTCCTGCAGCCCTGCTCACCAGATGCCCAGAAAATCAACCACTGCACCAAGCCAGGGTTCAGAGCCGATGGAGGAAGCAGGGTCTTTGTTACGTTCAAAAGTAACATATAGTTTATTTGTGCCTACCTCATGGAATTCTTGTGCAGATCACAAATTGGGATCATAAATGTGAAAGTGCTTTGAAAGCAGAAAACACCACTTGAGGTACTAGCATTTTGCTTACTCTCTTCAACTCTGCGAGAGTTTGTTGAGAAAGGGTTTTTTTTCAGCATTTGTTGAATACCTGCTATGTTCAGGGAGGGAGTGGGAGGAAGAGGCAAGTGAACAGACAATGACAATAGTTTATGAAAATGCTCTGAAGTATAGGGTGCTAACAGGGCACCTGGTGGAGAGCATTTAACTTAGACTTGAGCGATCAGACAAGACATCCCAGAAGTACTGCGTACTCCGAGTTAGCCAGGTGAGGAGGGTAGAAGGCTTATTCTGGGCAGAGGGGCTCAGTTCCTGCAGTGTGCCTAATACAGTGCCAGGGAAGCTGGCTAATACAGAGGATTTATAAGACCAAGCTTTGTGCTCAAGGAGTTGATGGTCTCAGTGCGGAGAGAAAGACGTACTTTCATGAAAGTAACACAAATGATAGCAGCTACCTTTTATTGAGTGCTGTCTGTGTGTCAGGAACTGTTCTGGTATTTTTAGACACGTTGTCTCTCTTGGTCACCCTAAAAGTGACCTGTGAGATAAGACATTGTCTCTGTTTTACAGATCAGGAAACTGGGGCTCAGAGTCTTTAAAGGACTTCCGCAAAGACAAAGCTCATCAGTGGAAGAGCAGGAGTTTAATCGAGTTTTTCTACCTTCAATGCTAGAACTCTTTCTACTATGCTCTGTTAGTTTGAACAATACAAGAGGATACGTTTTATAACCTCCTGTTTTGATTACAGAAATGCTTATACATTGTTGAAAATTTAGAGAGAACAGACAAAATATAAAGAAAAAAAATTATCCATGATCTTGGCATTGTAAACAAGGTGGTATATGGTCTTCCAGCCTCCCAGCTGGATTGTGCTGTCTTATAACTTGTTTTTCGCAAAAAATATATTAGTAATATTCCTCATGTTGTTAAATATTCTCCTCTATAATAATTGTAATGGTTATAAAGTATTCTCTGTTCTGTGTATACCACAATTCCTTATCCAGTTTTGTTACTGGTCCTTTAGATTGTTTTTCCTCTATTTTTTTTACTATGATAACCAATATTGTGATGAAAATTTTTACGTATCACTCTTTGTCTGAGTCTTTGATGCTCTCCTAGGGCTAAATTTTTAGAAGTGGAATTTCTGTGTCAAAAAGGTATGCACATTATAAAGCTTTTTTTTAAAAAAAATTTTTTTTATTGTACTTTAGATGAAGGTTTACAGAACAAATAGTTTCTCATTAGACAGTCAGTACACGTATTGTTTTATGACATTGGTTAACAACCCCATGACATGTCAACACTCTCCCTTGAGGACCTTCTTTTTGGTGAAAATATGATAGCCAAAGTTACACCATTTCAAAAGTTTCTACATGTACAACTCCGTGACATGGATTACATTCTTCCAGTTGTGCTGCTATTCTCATTATCCTTTTCCAAATTATTCTATCACCGTTATCTTCAACTCACTGTCCCCTAGGCTTCCCATTAAAACTTTTGAGTTGCTGTTGTCAATTTGATCTTACATAGATGATTTTTTTTTGTACCTTAGATGAAGATTTGCAGAACAAATAGTTTCTCATTAAACAGTTAGTACACATATTGCCCTATGACAATGGTTAACAACCCCATGACATGTCAACACTGTCCCTTCTCAACCT
>NW_004444000.1:8075832-8102892 GCF_000243295.1 Trichechus manatus latirostris | reverse complement strand
ATTCCTAGGAGTGGGATTGCATTTTGTAGTGCTTTTTTTGTGGTGCTGACGTTTTCTTTGTTCCTCTTACTCTCCTGTGCTGATTTCCTTTTGTTTGTGGATTTTTTTTTTCATTTCTTCTGTGTTCGTAGGTTTTGTTTTTACTGAGACTTTATGTTTTTCTTTATTTTGATGAGTAGGTTTGTTATCTTTCTTTGTGGTTACCTTGAAATATGCCCTTATCTTCCTAGGTTTGAACCAGTCTATTATCACTTGGTATCACTTGACTTCCTCTCCATTAGAAGGTTCTATACCTACACCGTTTATTACCTCTTATATTGTTCTGATGCTGTTGTCATTTACAGATTAACCTCTCTTTTGTAATTCTTTTTGGTTTTTGATAGTCCCTAAGAGTTCCTTTCCTAGGTTGGTTTCTGGCTAGTACAATCCTGTGTCCTATATTCAGCCTGTGGTCTGATATTGTTTGTTTTCAAATCGAAGGACTCCCTTTAATAAGTCTCGTAAGTTTGGTTTGGTTTTTACATAGTCCCTTAATTTCTGTTTTTCTGGAAATGACCTAATTTCACCATCATATTTGAACGAGAGTTTTGCAGGATATATTATTCTTGGCTGGCAGTATTTTTCTTTCAAGGTTTTATATATGTCATCCCATTGCCTTCTTGCCTGCATGGTTTCTGCTGAATAATCCAAGCTTGGTCTTGCTGTTTCTCCTCTGTATGTGACTTTTTGTTTTTCTTGAGCTGCTCTCAGGATTCTTTGTTTGTCTTTAGTTTTAGCAAGTGTGATTATGGTATGCCTTGGTGATTTTCTTTTGGTGTCCATCCTATATGGAGTTCGTTGAGCTTCTTGGATGGTCAGCTTTTCATCTTTATATTGGGGAAGTTTTCTGTCAGTATTTCTTCAGTGATTCTCTGTGTGTTTTCTGTTTTCTTCCCCTATTCTGGAACTTCAATCAGTTGCAGATTTTTGCTTTTGAATGTATCCCACATAATTCTCAGGATTTCTTCATTTTTCTTTGTTCTTTTTTCTGATTTTTCCTCAGAGTTGTATCCAAGTGTTTGTCTTCAATTTTGCTGATCCTGTCTTCCATCGTTTCAAACCTGCTCCTCAGCCCTTCTAAGACACTGTCCATTTCTGAAATCTTGTTGTTTATCTTTTGGTTTCTAATTGTTGTTTTTGTATGATTTCTAGTTGTGAATTCATCTTAGCATTTTGTTCCTGTATTATTTTCTTGAATTCTTCAATTTTTTTGTCAGTATTTTCCATGAATTTGTCTGTTTTTTCCTTATTTTTGTCTGTTTTTTGCTTCAACTCTTAGATAATTCTGAATATTAGAGATTTGGATTCCCTATCAGTTAGGTCTAGTGCCTTTTCTTCTACTGGAAGGTCATCTGGTGATTTATTTTGAATGCCTACTGGAACCATCCTGTCCTGTTTTTGTAAATGTTTTGATACTGTCTGCTGTCTTCGGGGCATTCAGTGGTTATTTTCCTCATTTATTGATTGTAGATTTGTTTGTTTCATCCTGCTTTTTTGTTTTATTTGGTTATGTCTGAGCAGGTGGGCTGTGCGTCCTTTGTTGTTTGCTCATCTGTGGGCGTGATACTTTTCCCTCCTTCTCCAGTGGGCAGGGTCAGTCACTCGGGTATGGTACAGCAGGGCAGGTCCAACTGAAGGGGAATTACTGGGATGGGTTGTTTGTGGCACGTACCAGGGCTGACAGTGCGGACCAGGAATCAGTGCAGGGCAGGTTCCAGTAGGCTGTGCCTCTGTTGCTTGGGAGTGTGATATTCAGTGCATGGTGCAGGTAGGCAGGAAGGGGGGTTGGATTGTGATGTGTGGAGCTAAGATGGGTATGGGAAAGATTAGAAAGAGGAGAGAGGAACAGGAGCCAAAAACATACACACAAAGAAAAAAGCGTGCTAGGGAGCTTGCTGTTGGAGTGGAGAGATGAGAGACTGAGAAATGGGGGAAAACAAAAATGGGAAAAAAAAGAAAAAGTGTAAAAGAAAAAATGAATAAATCGAGAAACTGGAAATGAAGACAAAAAGGGAATAAGAGAGAGAAGAAAACTAAACAAAGAAATGAAAAAAAAAAAAAACCCAAAAACAATCAAAAAAAAAGAAATGCCCCCAGGGATGTCCCTGTGGGTCTGCGCAGAGTAAGGGACTAGCTTCCAAGCCACGTGGTACTGCCAGGCTAGAAGGGGCTCCCAAGCCTAGAAAAGAAAAAGAAAAACAAACATATCAAAACAGAACAAATCAGAGCAAGCAAACAAACAAAAAAGCCCTGGGGGTCCCACCAGTGTGGTGGCATGGGCCAGGAAGCAGTTTCACAGTTGAGTGGTGTTCCGCAGCCTTTCAGGAAGATGCAAAGATGGCGCACAGAGCCAGGTATTTGAGAGAAAGGAGGGGGAGGTGGTGAGAGGTAAGGAAGAAACCAAAAGATGCAGAGAAAAGCAACACAGCAACTAACACATGGCACTCAGAGAGCTGGCCCATGTGGGCGGGTGGAATCCAAGCAGCACTGGGGGAAAGCTCGTGCTTCCCTGCCAATAGACTGTGGTTTCAGGAAGCAGAGGAGGCTAAGTGGGGGTGAAGAAGGGTGGGGGGTGGGAAAGCCTATGTCGTGGGTTACCAGTTGTTCTGTCTCCTGCTGGAAGCTCTGTGAAGCGCTTTCTCGTACCTTCTGTTTGCTGATCTCAGATAGGAGTCCAAGATGGCGGATCTGTGCTGTGGTAGCTGATAGGGGACCTCTGCATGTATTTCTCCTTGCACTCTGTTCTCGCTCAGTTTCTTATGCCATTTGGTGCTTGGCTGAGTTCTTTCTCTCTTCATTTGATGCTTAGGATTGACGGGTGACTCTGTTTAACTTAGTTTTTCTGATCTTTGCTGCAGAGGGGTGGCATTGTGTGTCTGACTATAGTGCCATGTTGGCCAGAAGTCCATTTTAAAGCTTTTGATTTGAGTTCTCAGATTCTCTTTTGAAAAGATTCTACCAATGACAGTTTCACATTAGAGCCTAGTATTCATCTCCCAACTTGTTACGACTGTTGTTGTCTTTTTACTTTGTCAACTTGATAGTTAACACATCAATATCCTAATTTTAATTTCTTTGCTTATTGTTGAAGTTGAATTTTTAATGTTCATGATCATTTTAATAAATGCCAAAATATGTGATACTGACCAAAAGTGCATTGAGCATTTAGACAATGAAGTGGTCTTTGTAGGCTGGCAGTGATGAGTCTGAGAATACTATTTGTCCAACCCTATGACTTCACTGTGGGGCAGTTCCACTTTGTCCTCTAGGGTTGCTGTGAGTTGAAATCGACTCGCCGGCAGCAGGCTTGGTTATGACTTCACTGCTGAGAAGGAATTGTTTGTATGGTGTCTGAGGTTTTACTGGGAGTGGGAAAGTGGAGAGGAGGAGGTATTTCCCAGATTTATTAAATGTTTTTCTCCCGTGTAGGTTCTTAAAGGTGGACAGGAAGCGCCCACAAAACCCAAAGGTCGTCCCAAGAAGAACTCCATCCCCACATCAGAAGAGATTGAAGCTGAAGAGAAGATGAACAGCCAGGCCCAGAGCCAGCAGCGCCCGGAACCCTGTCAGGGGCATGAGGGGCCCTGTGACCCAGAGGAACCGAAGGCGTGTGATGACCCCTTACAAGTGGCAGAGCCCCCAGGCCGGCCCCAGGAGTTGCCAATAACTTCTTTGGAACCCCTACCATCAAGCTAAAATAAAACTCTTTTGGGGGAAGGGGGAGATTGGGAAGAAGGGAAAAAGAGAGAAGGCAGGGAAAATAGGGAGAGAAAAACTTCCAAAAGACAAAAGCTTGGTAAACTTGGGGAGAAGCGATCCACCGTCTCCTTCCCTCCCACAGTTCTCAGTGGTGTTTTCACAACAAGTGTTTGGTGGAGACTTGCTAGTCTTAGGCCTTTCTTGTGCGGAGAGGCTGCTGTGGCCACGGGATGCCCTTGATTAAGGGAGACAGCTCTTGGAACGGCCTGTCCCAGACGGGGGAGGCGGCCGCGGGGCCGGGTACACACACCTGGCCACCTGGCCCACAGTGGAGATTGTTCTAACTCGCTCCTCTGCCAGCTCTGGGCAGCAGAGAGATGTGGAGGGATGTGGGCAGCAGGCCCAGGATCCTTGCTGACTCAGCACTTATTTCTGTGGTTTTACAAGAGAATTTAATGTTTTGGTTGTTTTTGCGGGGGGAGGATTGACAAGGGTGGGCAAAAAAGAGTTGGGGGAAGGGGGTCCTGAGTTAACTGGAGTTGTTTCTGAATGAAGTTTGTGTTTGTTTAAAGACACGTGTGCCTTGGTACCCATTATAAGGTGGTCAGGAGACCCCAAAACAGATAAGCCTTGTTTTTCTTGCTTCATTTAATTGCCATCCTGAAGCTGCAATGCAATATGCTAAGATAACTTTTATTTTTTAATTAAAAATAAATCTTTCAAAAGGAATGGGTGTTTTGTTTCTTCAGGGGAGCACATCTAGCCCTTCCTGAGCATGGCCTGTGCAGGGAGACCCAGAGAGTTAGCCAGCGAGACTAACCGACGGGGCCAGGCTGTTGGCTTCCAGACTGCTCTGCAGAGCCGTGAAGCGGCTCCGAGATGCCCGGGCGTGAAGAAAGACGGGACTGGCTGGGCACTGCCATCCCTTCCCACCCGCTTCCCTCAGAGCAGCTTCACTGTCAGCTGCTGTATATTTTGGACCTCCAATTTTAAAAAAAACGTTTTACTTTTTTGAAGAGGTAATACATTATATTCAAAAGTGAAAACTACGTAAAAAGAAGACTTTCTTCCACCCCTGCCCCCTCCACCCCACTTTGCCCCACGCCCTGTGGTCACCGTTTTTATTGGTGCCTTGTTTTTCCTTCCGGTATTTCTTTTTCCTTTCTTATTTTAAATTTAAAATGATAAAAAGAAAATGCTTCGCATTTTATCACACCTGTTCACCTTAATGTTATAATGGGGGCATTTTCCTCTGTCAGCACTTCCAGCCATGGTTATAAGGGTTTATCACAGTCTGGCATATGAGGGTGTATTTTGATACCTTTAAATTTCTTCCCTGTCGTATAAGAGAAAAGGTCAAATGGTTTGTACTCCACTACTAACCTGAAGGTTGGCAGTTTGAATCTACCCAGCGGCGCCATGGAACAAAGACCTGGTGATCTGCTTCTGTAAAGATTGCAGCCAAGAAGACCTTACAGAGCAGCTCTGCTCTGTAACGTGGGGCCGTCATGTGTCGGAATCAACTGGATGGCAATGGGTTAACGGGTTATTATTTAAGAGCCAGCTGTTTCCAGTCTTCACTGTTTGAAAAATGCTGAGATGAATATCCTTGTATGCAAATATTGGACCAAATAATTGATTTGTTATTTCCTCAGGATAGATTCTAAGAAGAGGATAGTCAGTAGCAATCAACATTCTTAGGGCTCCCTGTTATTTCTTTAGTATCTAGTCATTTGGATGATGGGCCCTGCAACTTTTAACAAAAGAAGAGGATTTGAGAATGTCTGGGCTAGAGGTAGGTTCCTGGGTGGCGCAGATGGTTTGCGCTCAACTGCAAACCCAAACGTTGGAGATTCAGGCCCACCCAGCGGTACCACGGAAGATAGGCCTGGCTATCTGCGTCTGTAAAGATTACAGCCAAGACAACCCTATGGAGCAGTTCCACTCTAACCCATGGGGTCGCCAAGAGTCAGAACTGACTCGAGCAAGTAAAAACAGCAAGAGCAAGGCGAGATGTGCTCTGTGATTATAAATGAAGAAATAAAGTCCCACTTTTAATGAGACCAGGAAAGGGGTAGACTCTAGACGCCTAAAATGAGGACTCTGGCTCCGGTTTTGTCTGACACAGACTGACCCCGAGGTGTGACCCTACGGGGTGCATCTTTACAACAGGTTACCTGGCATGCTCGCCTCTGAGGTCCTGCAGGGCTGACCATCTGCTTTATGGGTCATCGTTATTAATTACACTGTAACTGTTTGCCCAGTTGTGGGCTTGGAGAGCCTCATATAGGAAGTAAAACCTGTTACTAGTTCTGCAAAGCAAACTGTATAATTCATTTCCAAGTTGAACAGGAGTGGTCTGCTTGTTTTCAATAATCTGGCTGCCTGCTTCTCCCCGTTCACATGAACCATCAGAACGTCACTGTAGCTTTGACTTGGCTGAGGCGGTGCCTTCATACCCTTTGCTGTTGGGATCAACAAAGAGAAAGCAGCCTTTCTCTTAACTCTTGTGAATAGACAAAGAAGAGAAGGACTTGGCCTCAGAGAACCGTTGGTGCAGAGTGCACCTCACCGAGTGTGCGAGGGTGGTTGTGCTCTGGCTGCAGAGAGCTGTCTCCCTCACCTCCAGCTCACCACACAGCAGCGTTTTACGATCTGCCTACCTGGGGGCATCACAGCAGGCCAGAGAGCGTCCACAGTGACCACAGGAAGCAGGCAGGGCTGTGCCAGTTTTAATCTCGCCCTTAAGGGGCTGCTGTGTTCTGTTTACTGCCCCCCTCCCCAAAGGCCCTTCATCTGGCTGGTATTTTCCCACGGTGGTTTTCAGTGTCTTGCCCAGGCTCACCCACTGTGCTTTCCTGGGTGTCTGATGTGACTCTCACCCCACAGCTACATGCGAGGTGACCCACACGTGGCGTTCCTGTGAGGCTCCAGCTCATAGTCCTAGGCTTTCATCTTTGGTATTGTGTCTTGCCCCTGAGGTTGAAGGTATGTAAAAATGATTTCCCGAGACAGTTTAAGATCTTGGATGGTCTTTCCTTGTGGTTTGGAAGCCCACTGACAAGCCCTGGGCCTGTCCTCTGGCCTCAGCTCTTCAGGGGCCCACTAGGGTGGTCAAGGGCTGGGCCTTTGAACGTGAGCGGGCACTCTGCTCTGTTGTGCCTTGGTGACTATCCCAGCCCTGTGCCTCCACCTCCATCTTTCCATTTTCTCGCCAGTTCACGAGACCTGTGTCTGGCATTCCGAAGCTGACTTCACAAGTTTGCTACAATGTGTGGTGAATAGACGGGAGTTGTGAGCAGCGTGTTGAGCGGGGTTCCTCGGCCACCCCTGACGCCCGTGATCACATCACTTTCTGAGCTCCCTTCGCAGGGTCTTTTCCACTTCTGTCCCCCTCACAGTTGTCCGCCATTGCAGGCCTTGCTGAACAGGTTCTCTCCCTCCTGCCATCCAGGATGGGGGCCCCCAGGACTCAGGCTCTTATTGTAGGGTCCAGTCACCTGCTGGTTTTCAGTTTCCCGGAGGAAAGGAGAGAGCAGAGGCAAATCCTCTGAAATCTCCGTGCAGAAAAGCTGACTGCACAGAACATAGCCTTCCTGTCTTTATGAGCGCCTCCCCTTTTGGGCGGCCCAAGAGCACTTCCACAGGCCCTTACCTGGTGCTGCTCCTCAGGCTGTGAAACGGGCAAAGCCCATTCCTCAGAGAGGCTGAGTGTCATGGGTCTCAGAGGCCGGGAGCCATGCTGAGAACCGAGCCAGGGTCCAGGTTCTCTGCAGATTGCTTTCATCATTAGCATCCCTCTCTCTGCCCATGGAAACAAAGAGGCTTAGCCTTTCAGGTGGGGTGGGGGCTGAGGGGCGGTAAAGCCGTTGGCAGCAGCCTGCCTTCTGCACTGAAGCTCCCCTCCTAATGCAGACAGCCACGAGCACTCCAGGCAGGCTTGCGGGCCCCCCAGATGCCTCTCCCCCTCAGGGCTGCTGCTCCCACAGCTTGTGTGGGAAAGCAAAGGATGTTGGAAAGCAGAGAATTCCTGAAGCAGGTCCTAGACCCCCAGTGAGTGTCCATATCTGGTTAACAACCAATGAGTGTTCGGGGTCTCTGCGCCTTCCGCTTTGCTAACGCGCAGCCTACAAAGCTTTGCTAAGACTCAAGCTTGGGCCTAGCTCAGCTCAACTACCAAACAAGCCTGATGCTCTGAACCACTAGCCCTGAAACTGGTCTGAACCGATGCATCAGACAGCAGCCTTAAAAAAACCAGACCTGTTCCTGTCAAGTTGATTCCGACTCCTAGCAACTCTATAGGACAGAACAGAAGTGCCCCTTAGGGTTTCCAAGACTGTAAATCTTTACAGAAGCAGACTGCCCCATCTTTCTCCCATGGAGTGGCTGCTGTGTTCGAACTGCTGACCTTTAGATTAGGAACCCAGTGCTTTAACACTGTGCCACCAGCACGCCTTACAGCAGTGTTAAATAGGGCCAGTTTTAAGTTTTTCCCAGGGCCTGGTCCATTCTAGAACTGTCTTCAAGAGGGGGCCTGGGGACCTCGTGGCTCTGTCCTCCACAGGGTGCTCCAGAACTCACCTGCCCTTTTCACGACCTTTCAACTTCATTCCACCCAGCCCTGCCCCACAGCCCTGGGCTGGGCCTGGGTTGGCAGTGGACTGCAGGGCACGAAGCTCCTTCCTGTACAGGTCTAGTGCCTCATCAACCTGCCCAGGATTGTTCACTCAGCAGAAAATGACATCGCACTTGGCACTCACCTGGCCTCTTTGGTCTGAATTGGGCCCCAAGGGAGTTGCTCCCCAATATCTCTCTTGCTTGAGTCAATCACTGGCAATTTTCTATGGGTTCTGCCCGAATCTTGTTACTGTTGGGTCCCGTCGAGTCGATTCTGACTCATAGCGACTTCACGTGACAGAATAGAGCTGCCCCATAGAGTTTTCTGGGCTGTAATCTTTATGGCAACAGATTGCCAGGTCTTTCTCCCATGGAGCCACTGAGCGTGTTCGAACCGTCAAGCTTTCGGTTAGCAGTTGAGCGCTTAAGTGCTGGACCACCAGGGCTCCTTGCTTGAATCTTATCCCCCATCATGTATGAAAGGAATCATTGAAAGGCAGCAGGTGTTTGGGTTAGAGAGCTGAAAGGTGCTTTGACAAAAACTTGTTTCTCAGGGTTTCTAGGCGGGTCACAGCTGTGTTCACTGAAGCCCCTGAGTGGCTCCCTGCTGCCCTTTGTCTGTGTAAACATCCCTCCCACCCCCACCCCCCTTCAGACTGGCTCCCTGCTCTGCCTTGGTTTCTCTGGCTGAATCCCCATCTCTCCCAGGCACGCGGGCCTTTCTTCTCTTTTGAACTTTTCAGTCCCACCCTGAGGGGTTTTGCTGAGCTACTCTGTGCCCTTGAGACAATGTCCTTTTCTCCTATCTGCCTCAGACTCTCTTCCTTACCCTTCTCAGCATAATAATCTGAAGCCGCCTCTTGCTGCAAGAGTTCCATAGTTAACCTCCCTCTTCTTCAGTGGAATCTGATAATTCCTCTCTCACCGCTTCTTCTTAATGCGCCTTTTGTAACTACCTTTGTGTCCTGACACGGTTCCAAAGAGGACAGGGATTAGTTTTGTTTCCCTATTAGAAGGTAAATTCCTTGAGGCTGTTTTTTCAGTTTACATGTTCCGAGTTCCTCTTTCTGAGCTGAGGTCTCGAAGGCCTGTCAATGGGAGATTAGAGGATCTGGATTCTCCTGGTCTCCTGTGACATCTTTCTTGCAGGTCCACAGGTTTGAGTTCTCGGCAGTATAGTGGTCACAGCTCACTGTCGTTACGCCTCAAGGCCCCATGTCATGAAGCAACTCTCCTGGTCTTTGACCATCATTGAGAAGCATTCCTGGGCTTGCCAGCACTTTTCAGCTACAAGGGAAGCAGAGCAAAACAGCCACCTGCTGAAACATAGCTCTCACCCAGGGAAATCTTGCTGCCTGTTTATCCAGGGGAAGTCACAAGAGGACACAGGGCCATTGGGGAGCCCATATGTGAAGGCTCTCATGGCTGAGGGTCAGCTTGCCACACGTTTTGCAAATTCCTTTTGGGACAAGGTATTGGCAGAGCTCTGAATAGGATGCTGCAGCAAGAAGATCTTCCCTTCAGGAGATCACGGACAGTGTTGCAGCGGCAGCCTGGGAAGAAGACAACGCCTCCTTAACTTAATCTGAACGTACAAAACCTAGTGCTGTCAAGTCCATTGACTCGTGGCTGTTTGTGTTACATTCAGAGTAGAACTGCTCCACAGGGTTTTCAGTGGCTGTAATCCCACAGAAGTAGATGGTCAGGCCTTTCTGCGGCCCTGCTGGAGACAAACTGCCAACTTTTTGGTTAGTAATGGAGGGCAAACGTTCATGCAGTTAGCCTTTCTATAAAACAAAAAGTAAAGTTTTGTCTAGACCAAAGTTCTCCTTGATGGTGGTGAGTTCAGGCAGCTCGTTTAGCTTGCAGTATTAGGAGGCGCTGAAGGGCGAGGAGCTCATCCTACAGCGTTGCAGAACGGGCAGTGGCAGGGAGGTCAGCGCTGTGCTTGGGGCCCTGGTTTGAGGATTGGAGCCCATCGAGCCTAAAACGCAGGGGATGGGCCGTAGCCAGGAAAGTTCTTTCCATTTTGCAGTGGGAGAACCTGGGAAAGATGGCCATGACCTGAGAGAAGGTCCCAAGGGTGGCCAGGGTCGGCAGCCCAGGCCGTCCTGTGCCCTTAGAAAGCAGAGGGTTTGGGTTCGCTATCGTCATAAGCAGGTTAGCCACGATTCAAGTCCACAAGAATTTGCTGAGGGTCGACTTTGTGCCCAGCACCATGCTAGTGCTAGGGGGCAGGGGGGCGGGGCACAGAAAGAGGCGGGGAGTAATGCGAATACTCCCTAGATAAACCAGAATCTGGTGGGAGAAACATAAAATGTGAGTTTGGGTGTAGGGGCAGGGATTACAGCTAGGTTTTTGTGGTGGTTACACCTGCCGGTAAGGTGGTGGTCTTTCTGGGCAAGGAAGGTGATTCATGGAGGATACAGCCCTAAGCGTGTCCTCACCAGGCTGGGCCGCTAAGAAAGGGTTAATGTCTAAGGGAGGCCCCGTGTGCACCTGGAAGGGTGATTAATACTGGAACAACAGGTATTTGCTAAATTCCCCTGAACGTGCGTCTAATCTCAGATTGTCACCCAAATCCTGGGTGGAGGGTGGTTTGGGGTAGGCAGGAAGGTCCCCACGATGCCTTTTGTAACCTGGGTGTGGGTGCTGAAGGGAAGGCAGCTCAGCACCAGCTGCCCTTGCTGATGGCCTGGCTGTCCCTGCTCCCTTCCCTGTCTACCCACTGGGGCCATCCAGCTGTGCCCAGGCTGCTCTGTGCCCCAACCCCTCAGGCTCCTACCTGCCCGTCTGCAGGGGCCAGGAGGGGACGCGGGGACACTGCCTGCTGGGGTGGGGAGTGTGAATCACCGTGACAGGCTCCCTGCCTACCTGCAAGCTGCCCCCTTGTCTCTCCCAAACCCTCTTCCCTGCTGTTTATTTTTGTTGCAGATTAAACACACAGTTAAGTGCCCATTTAGCTCTGCAAACTGTCATCACGCCTGCTTTATGAATAAGATCATTCATTGACAAAATCTTTTAAACATTTTTTTAAAAGAAGGTGGGGGAGAGAGGAGGAGGAGGAAATAGTGCCCCAGGTCAGTGAGGGGGCCAAGAACAACGAAACCCAAGTGCTGCCTCTCCTCTAGCTGAAGAATGTAACAAGGGCCCTCAGAGGGGCCTTTGATTCACCCTGTTCATCAAAACACGTGTCATCCCTCCTGTGGGATTCTGGGGTCTAGAGTTCAGTTCTTTGTCTCGGCTGCCTGAGAGCACAGCATCTGGGCAGGCTGCGGGCTGGGGGAGGGGGTGGTACACCTGCTCATAATGGCTGCCAGGGACCTCAAGGTGTGTCAGGCCCATCCCTGGCCCCTTTGTGGTCCTCGTTCAACTTCCTTGACCCGAACCCTCCCAGCTCTGCCTGTGCCTCTCTCCTTGAGGTGTGTTTCTTCCAAGCACCTGGCTCCTAAAACACACCAATTGCTCTGCCCGAAGTTTCGAAATCCTGGTCCAGTGTCTTTTTAAGCACTCTAACTCTATGCCTAAGCACTCAACTGCCAGTCGAAAGGTTGGAGGCTCGAGTCCACCCAGAGGCACTCCAGGAGAAAGGCCTGGCAATCTACTTCCCAGAAAAACCAATCATTGAAAACCCTTTGGAGCACAGTTATACTGTGACACACATGGGGTTACCATGAGTTGGAATCAGCTCAGTGACAGCTTGTTTGTTTGGGAGGGACTACAGGCCTGGAGGAGTCCTTGGTGGGCACTAATGCGTAAGTGCTCGACTCAGCCTAAAAGTCGGCAGTTCAAACCCACCCAGAAATGCCTCAGCAGTAAGGCCTGGCGATCTGCTTTCAGAAGGTCACAGCCTTGAACAGTTCCATGAAGTGCAGTTCTACACTACACACGCAGGGTTGCTGTGAGTTAAAATTGACTCGACAGCAACAGGGTTCTTATCTGCCAGGTACCATCATGAGGCTGTACCTCAGCAGCCCCGCAAGGTGGGCTCTGACTGTCTCAGCAGCCCCGCGAGGTGGGCTCTGACTGTCTCAGCAGCCCCGCGAGGTGGGCTCTGACTGTCTCAGCAGCCCCGCGAGGTGGGCTCTGACTGTCTCAGCAGCCCTGCGAGGAGGGCTCTGACTGTCTCCGTCTCAGGGGAGGAACCCAAGCCTGAAAACAGTTAAGTAATTTACACAATCACGCAGCTGGCATGTAGGGGGCCTGCGTGGACCTGTGCTCGCACTTAAGAGGTTGAGTCGACAGAGCCTGACCTCAGGGCAAAGTATGGAGACAGGCAGCCCTGTGCCCCTCAGCTACCCCTGCAGTGCCTCCCCCTGCTCGCAGAGGTGTGACAGGGCCATCTTTCTCGCTTGCCCTGACAGTTTGGAGTCCATATACTAGACCTCAGTTGGCCCTTCTAGTGTGAATGAGCACGCCCAGCCTCCTCCTCACCAGAACTGGCAACAAGTCCAGGACCTCCTGCCACTACCTCTGCTGTGTCTGCAGAGGCTTGGGAAACCGGGGAAGTCAGGGATGTTGGCGCGTGTGGTCATCTGCAGTGACCTCCTGAAGGGGTGCTAGTGTCTGGAGAAAGCTAAGAAGGAGGGGTCGTGTCCAAAGCCCAGTCTCAGGACAGCATCCTCACTGTGGAGTGGTGAGCATTGTGAGGGTGCTTGGTCTTCCACACCAGAGCGAGAGGGGTACAAGAGGCGCCATTGGACTCAGCTTGCAGCACTAAGTCCCCTGTTTAGCTGTGGACGCAGATACTGCTCTTTCTCAGCAGTTGTTTAAGTGACTGAACAGCCGTCTCTGAGCTCTAAGCCTTGGCGCACTGCCTGGGACCCAGAATCACCACGCTCCTTCCCTCAGAGGCCCCCAGCTTGTCTTCCTCTTCCTCTTCTTCTTTCTGGTTTCTCTCAGCCATTTATTTATTTTTATTTACTGCTTGTCTACAGTTCATGTTCAGTGCAAATAAATTCCTTAATATGAAAAAGTTACTATGAATCAAAGCATAGTTACACACAGACAATGCACAATCCAAACGGATGTTCAGCATGTAAATATGAAGTGAGAGGGAATGATCACTCACACGTACGATGCCCTGAGAGCTGTTGGACCTGGTTCTTTTTGTATTGCTTTCTAAGGATGGCAAACATTTGCTCTTGCGGTTAAGACGACCGTGCCCGTGTGGACAGTGAACGTCAGAGTGCGGTCGGGGGAATCGAAGGCTTCACTGAGTATATATTTCTAAAAAAGGTTTCTGCACATGGAGGCTGCTGTCAGATGCTTACTTGCCAGTGTTAGACTCAATATCAGGTTCTACTTAAAACATCCGCTAATACAGAGTGCCCCAAAGGCAGTTCATTTTATTCATAAAGGTGAAAAAAAGTATTTACAGAAATAGCATAAGACAGTTTTTGTAAGCTCAATTCGGGTGAGTTTCTAATACTTCCCTTATTTTTGGCTTCTTTGTATGTTTCCTACTTCATTTTAAGTTTTATAAATATGTGCTCAATATGGATCTTTAAAAATTTTACATATTATTTAACATATGCAAATGGTTACTTGTTAGACTAGCTGAAAGGCTAGGAGTTTGAACCCACTTAAAGGCGCCTCGGAAGACAATCCTGGCAATCTGCTTCCAAAAGGTCACAGCCTTGAAAACCCTGTTGAGCGATTCTACTCTGCACACATGGGGTTGCCATGAGTCGATACTCTTTTGGTAGATGGGACAGTGTGAAGGGAAATGCCTAGCTTTTGACCTTTTAAGCAAATAAGGAAGATTTAAAAATTATGCTTGGATTTGGGTAGTTTCCAATCCATCATGGCCCTGACACATGTTAATTACTTACAGCAAGTCAAATACAAAACCCTGGAGAAAACGATTTAGCTCCCAAGAGAACAGCGAGGGTTGAACAATGGAAGCATTTATCCAGAGTACATCAGCACTAAATTAGTGCTACTGAACAATGTGCAGAAGAAATATAGTAGAACCTGGAGATTCCTTCCACTGAACATAGAAATACAAACTTGGAAGCTTTTTGTATTATCTCGTAATTTTGTAGCTGCATAGAGTTAATGACTGGAAAGCCTGGTGGTGTAGTGGTTAAGAGTTCAGCTGGTAACCAAAAAGTCAGCAGTTCGAATTCACCAGGAGCTCCTTGGAAATCCTATGGGGCAGTTCTACTCTGTCCTACAGGGTCACTACGAGTTGGAATTGACTCCACATCAACAGGTTACAGAGTTAATGAGCCAAGGTGAAAACTGAGTGTCCATTATACATCCTTTTCTTTTACTCTAGATCAAAGTTTAATCTACTCTTTATTTCCAAGGCAGAGTTTTAAAAACAAACAGAAAAACCAAACTCGTTGCCATTAAGACAATTCTGACTCATAGCGACCTTATAGGACAGAGTAGAACTGCCCCATAGGGTTTCCAAGGAGTTGCTGGCGGATTCAAACTGCTGGCCTTTTGATTAGCAGCCAACCTCTTAACCACTGAGCCACCAGGGCTCCATGTAGAGCTTTCCAAAAAAAAAAAAAAAAAAACCCTTGCCCTTTAGTAGATTTTTACTCCCAGTGACCGGTTAGGGCGGGGGAGAACTGCCCAATAGGGTTTCCAAGGAGTGGCTGGTGGATTTGAACTGACGACCTTTTGGTTAGCAGCCTGAGCTCTTATCCACTGCACCACCAGGACCCTAGTAGAGCTTTAGGTGTCCCTATTTCCTAGATTGAAAGAGAATTGGAGCATTTGGATTGTGGCATTGGCAAAGAATATTGAATATACCATGACTTGCCAGAAAAAAGAACAAATCCATCTTGGAGGAAGTACAGCCAGGATGCTTCTTAGAAGCAAGGATGACGAGACTTTGACTTGCTTACTTGGACATGTCATCAGGAGGGACCAATCGCTAGAAAAGGATATCATATTTGGCAGAGAGTCAGTGAAAATGAGGGAAACCCTCTATGAGATGGATTGACACGGTGGCTGTAACAATGGGCTCAAACACACCAAAGATAGGATGGTGCAGGACTGGGCAATGTTTCATTCTGTTATACATAAGGTCACCATGAGTTAGAGCCAACTTGATAGCAACTACCAACAATAAAAACATATTTCCTAAGCCATATTTAATAAGTTTCCTTGTATGAGAAATTCCATTTGCCGGATTTGGCATTATAATCCACTATCCAGTTAAATCCTTCAAATCTTCAAACCTGTCACATTTGGGATCTTCAATACTTTCTGAATTGTATCAATAAGCTTAAAGGGTGAGATATGGTAAAGACATTTTGATGCTTGTTTTCTTTTATTGCCTTTGAGGACACAGCCATCTCAGCTGGCTTTTGGCAGATGGGGAAGAGGTATGTAGCCGTTTCTTAGTCTGAGACAAGGGCTTAGTGTGAGTTTAAGAGTTCTACGTCCCTGAATTCTCTTTTTACCTATAGATTCCTCCTCCATCTCTTCCCCCTCTTTGCAATTTATTTGTAAATTGGCTGTATTGTTTCCATGAATGTTAAAGTCAATGAGATCAGTATAAACTCCTAATGTATTTTATCTTAAAAAAAAAAAAGAAGTGTTGCTTAGCTCTGCCTTCTGAAAACACCTAGAAGCAACGGTTAACCCAATAGGAATGAAAACTCCTAACGCCTAGATTATGGTCTCTAAATTCTATTTCCCACTAGATGGAACCAGGGCTCCTTGGAGGAATTGCTCATTCCAGGTCCGGGCAGGGATTGTATAAGGTTGGCCTGGAATGTCTTGTCATACCAGAAAGCAGTGAAGCTATTAAACACTACTAGGTCATGTAAAAGGACATATAGGGCACTGGAACTAACTTGAAGAAATTTACACTGAACAGAAGTGAGACAATGTGAGTGTCAGTATGAAAGTTGCAATGAGTTGAAACATAGCAAATATGTATAAATGCATGTGTTTAGAATTTTAAAAAATAATTCATCACTGTTGGAGGATTGCTAGAAAACCAACTCATTGTGAAAACTAATAAATAAGGAAAAAGCATCACATGTTTATTGTATATGAACTGTGCCTCCAGGCAACTAAATCATTGATGAGGGGAAGTTTATATCTTCTATCTCTTTATTAAAACAACAACAACAACAAAACCATTGCCATCGAGTTGATTCTGACTTATAGCGACCCTATAGGACAGAGTAGAACTGCCCCATAGGGTTTTCAAGGAGCAGTTATTGGATTTGAACTGCTGACCTTTTGGTTAGCAGCCTGAGCTCTTAACTACTTTGCCATCAGGGCTGATGAAGGAATGATCACTTTAAAATGTCAACATTTGGAACTTCACTGAATTAATGAATCTGGGTCATGATCACCCGTGTCCGGTAGCATCACAATAAAAGAGATGAGACATTATATACCTCCTAATAAAGGTAGACACCACCAACTTTGAAAGATTCTTGCAAAAGAAAAATCCTAAACCTGCCACTCGTCTAGATCAAGATATCAATTTCTAGGGACAGAGATCATGTTAAATGATATTCCAGGTATACAGTTAGCAAAATCAAAACAATCCTGCCAATACCCCATCTCTATGGACTTTTTTAACTTCACCCCTCAACTCACCCTCAGTGCAGTGGCCTACTTCAACAGTCACAACCTGAACCTTGCTAACATCCAAAACTTATCCACCTTGAGAAATACTAATTCAAGCTTTTTACTCCATGGCCACAATTTTCAATTCTTCCCTTTCCTAGTTCAACTATTTCCCCTACAACTATTCTCAGATGCCAGCAGAACCTTCATTCCATTGATTTATTTTTTCACAAAATATTAGTTTTGCCCTTTCTTCATTTAAGTCCTATTCACTCTTAGATGTCATGCTCCATTAATACCCAGAATGTCCTTCCTATTTATCGTTTGTCATACTGCTTAGCAAAATCTACAATCCTGTGTGAATGGAAAGACCTTCTTCCTCGATGTCGGCACAAGGGCGTTTGATTGCTGCTGGAAGAAGCCACAAGAAAGGGCAGAGGTACTGCTATCAATTCATATCGCCCAACCTCAACACTTCCTGGAAATTTCTTCCTTTCTCTAGATACACCGCATTCCCTCTGCACTGACTATTTCAAACCTTCTCCACCTCACCCTCAGCAGATGGTTTGCCTCCAACTTTCCATAAAAATAGAAGCCATTGGATGGGCTCCCTGAACTCCCTACTACCAAACCTACAAACCTATACATCTGTCTCCATCCTCTTGTTTTTCTCTCCAGTTACTGAAGAAGTGTTCCTACCCATATGCAAAACTTTGTCCTGTGTTTTGGATGCCACCACCTTGCTCCTGCCTTTTGGCACCTTACCTTATAGATGATACCTTCTCGATCCTGTCTCTTCAACCTCTGCATATATCTCATAAATATTATTTTAAACAGCTTTATTGGGTTATAATTAACATACATAAACACATATTTAAAGTGCAATTTGACAAGTTTTGATATATGTATATATCTGTAAAAGTGTTACTACAATTAAGATAGTGACCATATATATCACCCCAAAAGCCTTCCTCGTGCCCCTTTGTAACTCTTCCCTCCAGCCCCATCCTCCCACTCAAGGCAACCACTGATATGCCTTCTGTCACTATAGGTAAGAGTTTATTGTCTAAAATTTTAAGTAAATGGGATCTTTTCTAATCCAAGTTCACAAAGATTTTCACCTATGTTCTTCTGGAAATTTTATAGTTTTAGATAAATTGGGCTTCATCAAAATTAAAAGTTTCTGATTTTTAAAAGACACTGTTTGAAAGACACAGACTGGGAAAAACATTTGCAAAGCGTATATCTAATAAAGGACTTCTATGCAGACTATATAAAGAACTCTCAAATATCAGTAATGAGAAAATGACCCAATTTAACAAATAGACATGGAACAACTAGATGTCCACATGCAAAAGTATGAAGTTGGATCCCTACCTCACACCACACGCAAAGGTTAACTCAAAATGGATTATAGACCTAATATAAAAGCTAAAACGATAAGACCCTTAGGTGTAAATCTTTGACTTTGAATTAAGCAATAGTTTCTTGGATATGACATTAAAGCACAAGCAACAAAAGAAAAGACATGAATAGGACTTCATCAAAATTAAAAACTTTTGTGCTACAAAGGAAACCATAATGAAAGTGAAAAGACAGCCCACAGAATTAGTGAAACGTTTTGAAATCACATATCTGATAAGGGGTGTATATCTAAAATATATAAAGAACACTTACAACCCCGTAATAAAAAGGCAAACAATGCAATTTAATAATGGATAAAGGATTTAACAGATATTTCTCCAAAGAATATATCCAAATGGTCAATGAGCACAAAAGAAGATGTTAAACATCATTACGCATCAGGGAGATGCACATCAAAATCATAATGAGATACAACTTCACACCCACTAAACCTGTTGCTGCTGAGTCGATTCTGACTCCTAGCGTCCCTGTAGGACAGAGTAGAACTGCCCCATAGAGTTTCCAAGGCTGGTGGATTTGAACTGCCAACTTTTTAGGTAGCAGCCGAGCTCTTATCTACTGCACCACCAGGGCTCCTCACACTCACTAGGATGGCTATAATCAAAATGGCAGGTGATGACAAGTGTTGGCGAGGATGCAGAAATTGGAACCCTCATACCCTCAACACTGCTAGCTGGATTGTAAAATGCTGCAGCCACTTTGGAAAACAGTCTGGAAGTTTTAATCGGGATTGCATTGAATCTAAATCAGTTTGGGTAAAATTGCCATAGGGCTTACCAATATTCAGGGTTTTTCAGAGCAAGTGGTTTCCTGCAGCAAAAGCTAACCAGAATTAGTCATGTCCATTACACAGAAGGTGGGTCACATACCAGCCTTACATGGAGAAGAGGAGTGTTAAGATGTTTTTTCACCAGCAGTAAACCTGGTGGCATACACTGGTGGCCAGGTAGTGACATCCTGGGAGTTGTCCCAGAGTCATGTGATGGGTCTGAGTCCTGTATTCTAGATATTGCTTTGGGTTCTGAAATGTTGTCCTGCAGCAGCAGGGCAAGTTCAGTCAGGCACTAACATCAAAGGCTCAAAACTTTGTTCCTCTCTTTTCCAGTTTTCCACTGGGCAAAGATGGTTTTTTCTTTTCAAGACAAAGGGTACCCTTACCCTTTCCTCAGATAATAGGCCAGTCTTCCTTTACCCACCCATCTAAATAAAGCCCCTTTAGTCATTCTGGAACCCTGGTGGAGCAGTGGTTAAGCATTTGGCTGCTAACCAAAAGGTCAATTGTTTGAATCCACCAGCTGTTCCTTGGAAACCCAATGGGCAGTTCTACTCTGTCCTATAGGGTCACTATGAGTCAGAATCAACTCGATGGCAGTGGGTTTGGTTTTTTTTTTTGTTTTAGTCATTCTATGATGCTTTTACCCTTTTAAAGGGAGCAGGGAGGTCCTTTTCTTGGGAAAAATGGGACCACTCACTATATATCCAATCCTCTATGTGTAATGAGTGTCATTTATTTCAGAGTGTTCAACCCTCTCTTCAATAGAAGCTAGCATCTGAGTGTCCAAAGTGTTTTTTTTGGAAGCTTTTCTGCCCAAAGAAGAAAAAACAGAAGAAAATATGTAATCTCTTACAGGTCACTCTACTACAGAAATATCCGGGATCTCCTGATTTTCTTTCCTAAACCAAACCTGATTCCCAAGAATGGTCGATAAATGAATTTTCACTGAAGCATAATAAGGGGAGAGGCTTCTTTTGCTATCTCTCCTAGAGGATATTTGCTTTCATGTGATTTAAAAATAATACAACATTTCCAAAGTAGAGAAGTTGGAAAATCAACATTGATTCAACCACTTAAGACAAAATACCACTACCATTTTGTCTATTCCCTGGGTAATAGCTTTTTAAAAGAAGGCAAAGATCAAATTTTAAATGGAAATTTCAAGCATTGATTGGTTGGGAAGTTTTTAGGGGGTACATTGGGGTTGGGATTAACTGATTGGCCTGGTTTGAGGGGCCCTTGAGTGGCCTGTGATGTTCCATTCCATTTTTTTTATCAGTAGTTAACCTGTCTGTGATTTTGGGGGCATGTATACCTCAGGGCAGTTGCTCCAGGACACTGAGTCTGGGCTTGCTTCCAGAAGTACTTGATGACCTAGCCTGTATGCACCTTTGTTATTGTCCTTATTTCTTCCCTGGCTCAGTTTCTTGAGTTGTCTAGACTCACTGTCTCTTCATCTTCACTTCTTATCCACTCCACCAAACCCATTGCTGTCAGGTCGATTCCAACTCATAGCAACCCTATAGGACACATTAGACCTGTCTCATAGTGTTTCCAAGGCTGTAATCTTTACAGAAACAGACTGCCACATCTTTCTCCCATGGAGTGGCTGGTGGGTTTGAATTGCTTACTTTCAGGTTAGCAGCCTAACACTTTAACCACTACGACACCAGGGCTCCTTTTATCCACTCCACAATCCACTACATTTAGTTTTCAGTGTTCTTGCTGAGGTTCCTAGTGACTTTCTATTGCTTAAGTCCTGTC
Organism: Trichechus manatus latirostris; assembly: GCF_000243295.1. Taxonomy (NCBI): domain Eukaryota; kingdom Metazoa; phylum Chordata; class Mammalia; order Sirenia; family Trichechidae; genus Trichechus; species Trichechus manatus. Next base: position 8,082,023 of record NW_004444000.1, on the reverse strand, counting down.
TTCATTTTATTTGGCCTTTCTACAGTGGATGACACCCGTGGCCACTCTCCCTTTGTGGCCCCCATGATCCCACGCTCTCCTAGTTCTCCTCTTAACTCTCTGGCAGCTCCTTTTACTTAAGTCCTCTCCCTCCATCAACACTTTAAATATTGACAATGCTCTGTCTTCTGGATAATCCCATTCTCCACAATACAGAGAATATCATCTATATTATAAAGACTCTCAAGCCAGCATTTCCAGTCCAAATCACTCTCTTGAGGGACTCTGTCTCAACCTGCCAGCAGGATATCTTCACCTTGATGACCAATAGGTATCTCAAACTTAAGTCATTTTTTTTTTTGCCTTCCCTATTCCTACCCTTGAGCCTGTTCTTTTTTGTGCTTTCTGGTAAACAGAACCACAATCCACTCAAATCCTGATAGCTATCCTCACCTCCTGCAGCCATATTATGCTTCCACATCCAAATTGCCAAGTGCTGTCAATTCTTCTTAAACATATGTTCCACTGCTGTTTTTCATATCAACCTTGATTCAGGCCCTCATCATTTTTCACTGTTGCAATAACTTGCTAATCTGCCTCCAGGCCTCTTGTCTGATTTCTTTCCAGTTCATTCCTTACTCTAACTCCATGGTAATCTTTCTAAAATACATTTCTGGACATAGAACTCCAGAGCTGAAATCCCTTTAAGGCTCCCAGTGTCCAGCAAGATAATGTCTAGCCTCCTATGCATGGTTCACAAGGCCTTCATGACCTCCCCTTCCTGCTTCCAGGCTTATACACTTCTCCTTCCTCTCCCGCCTCAAGAACCCCATGCTCCAGCCACACTAAACTATGTACATTTACCCGAACATTCCACGGAGTTCCAGGACAAAGTTGCTTCTCAATTTCCTGTTCTTAAAATATCTGGCTTGCGTTGCCTATTTGCTGGGATCCACTCTGTTTTGTAATTATTTGTTTACATGTCCATGTCTTCCCCCACTCCAGCAAGACTATAAACTCTTTAAAAGAGCAGGAGCCATTTTTCATATTCATTTTTGTTTCCCAAGAACCTATTCTGGCACCTGAAAATATCTGTTGAATAAATGAATGAATGAAAGAAAAAGGGTGGCTGTGATACCCTTTACTAAGGAGAAAAGCAGTGGTAACGTAAGATGAAATAGATAGACAGCCACTGGCGAGTCATCTCCGACTCATGGTGACCTGTACAACAGAATGAAATACTCTCTGGTCCGGTGTCATCCTCATGATTGCTGGCGTGTTTGAGTCCATTGTCATGGCTATTGTGCCAATCCATCTTACCATGGGTCTCCGTGACCCTCATTGGCCCTCTGCTTCATAAAACATGATGCCCTCCTCCAGTGATTGATCCCTCCTGATGACGTGTCCAAAACAAGCAAGTCAGACAATGTTCTGTTATGATCCATAGTGTTTCCATTGACTAATTTTCAGAAATAGATCACCAGGCACAGTGACGTCACGAGGGTTGGTGTCACCCAGTGCGGTAACTCATAGCATCACCCCTCCCATGCTAATTACCACAATATTGTAGCTAAAACACCAGAAAATTTGACAAAATCAGCATCTGTAAAAACACCCGCAGCAACAAAAACAACAGCACGTGCTTATAGCACATGCAGATGAAGCCACATGATTTGAAGCATCGTTATATTTGGACAATAATGACAGCTCTGACTGGAGGGCATTAGATGGTTCAAAAAGTAAATTAGCATAGAGTTTTAGCTTTGTAGGTATATTGATACAATGTAAGCTGGGTTTATGAAAAATTTTTTGTTGTTACAACTAACTACAGGGATATTTTCGTAAAATACAATAAATTTCTGCTGAAACACTGCACAAAAATATTATAGACAGTCATTGTGGTGTCACCTGGTGTGGTCGGCAACCTCTGAGCCTCTCTAGTGATGTTACTGGCCAGTCCTTTCTTCCTAGTCTGTCTTAGTCTGGAAGCTCCAGTTTGGCCATAAGTGACCCTGCTGGTATTTGAAGCACCGGTGGCATAGCTTCCAGCATCACAGCAACACAAAGCCACCACAGTATGAGGAACTGACAGACTGTGGAATGTAAGATGAAAAATGGTAAATTATTTTGAGCGGAGGTGTGGGAACAGCATCTGAGGAGAGCAACCCCACTTACCCAGGTTATCTCCTGTGCTTCTATATCCAGCCACTGATAGGGCAGAAAGAATCCTGGGGCAGGCCAGTGGTCAGGACGCACACCAGAATTTTGGTCCTGATTCTTCCACCAATTAACTGCTAAAAATTATGCCTGTCATGAGCTATTTTGGAGCTTCGGGTTCATCATTATGAAATGAGGGGGTTGGATGAGCTTATCTCTCAGCTCTCTTCCACTTCTAACATTCGTCTGTTTTTCTCTAACTAGGGATCAGACTGTCATGGAAGAAATGCGTGGGGCTCATATAAGACCTGTATAGAAAGGAGGAGAAATTAGAAGGGAGAGAAAGGAAAGGAGGCATGCATACACTGATAAAAGTTTTATTTTTTCTGAAGAAGGCAAAATAATGCCAAGCCAAAGGAAACACAGGGTGTGAACCAAGACGAGAAAAGGTGGCTTAAAGAGTAGACTTGTAAAGTTACTGAGAAGAGAAGCAAGGAGGCGATAGCAGTTAGGGTAAAAGATACGGAAAAGTTAAAACAAGAAGATCAAATAGAAGAAAAGACAGTAGTTCTTGGAAGTCCAATTGATGAGAGAGAGCTAGAAAAATAACCAGAATTCCTGATGTTTGTTGTGGAAACAGCAAGGCTTGAAGAAGGGAACGAAACACAGGAGAGAAACGTTCACACTAAGTGAATAACAAACCACAAAGGTAGGGTGTCATGCATTCACTGTTGCTGCACTCCTGGGGGCTGCCCTTTCTAACTAATGTCCAGGAGAATACTGCAGATGAAAGAATAAAGGGCAAGGTAACAAGTCAACCAAATAGAACCAAGTTGCCGTGATTCGGTGGGGCCTTTCCACTAATATAAAATAATAAGATAACTCCAACATTCTAAATTAAAGTCAAGGGGAAGATATTACTGACTTGGGAAAAGATTTGTACACAGCTCCTAAAGAAACATTCAGTAAGGTAACTCTTCTTCTCTCTGGGCCTCAGTTCTCAAATCTGTTAAAATGAAGAAGCCAATCACCTAATATTAACACTGAAGGAAGCTACGCACTTGTGTGTCACAGGAGAACTGTGAGCCATAAGATTTTCATTTTTTCTACTGTGCTTTAAGTGAAAATTTACAGTTCAAGTCATTTTCTCACACAAAAATTTATACACACATTACTATGTGACCCTAGCTGCTCTCCCTATAATGTGACAGCACACTCCTCCTTTCCACCCCAGATTTCCTGTGTCCATTCAACCAACTCCTGTCCTTTTTGCCTTCTCATTTCACCTCTGGACTGGAGCTGCCCATTTAGTCTCATGTATCTACTTGAGCTAAGAAGCACTCTCTTCACAAGTATCATTTTATGTCCCGTAGTAGTCTAATCTTTGTCTGAAGAGTTGGCTTTGGGAATGGTTTCAGTTCTGGGCTAAAGGACGCTTGGAGGGCCCTGTCTTCCATTAAGTCTGGTCTTTTTACTAGAATTTGACGTCTGCACCCTACTTTTCTCCTGCTCCGTCAAGGACTTTCTGTTGTGTTCCCTGTCAGGGTGGTCATTGATGGTAGTCAGGCACTATCTATTTCTTCTGGTCTCAGGCTGATGGAGTCTCTGGTTTATGTGGCCCTTTCTGTCTCTTGAGCTAATATTTTCCTTGTGTATTTGGTGTTCTTCATTCTTCTTTGTCCAGGTGGGTTGGGACCAATTGATGTATCTTAGACGGCTGCTTGCCAGCTTTTACAACCCCAGATGCCACTCACCAAAGTGAGATGCAGAACATTTTCTTAATAAGCTTTGTTATGCCAATTGACCTAGATGTCCCCTGAAACCACGGTCCCCAGACCCCTGCCCTTGCTACTCTGTCCCTCGAAGTGTTTAGCTGTATTCAGGAAACGTCTTAGCTTTTGGTTTATTCCAGTTGTGCTGACTTGCCCGGTAGTGTGTGTTGTCCTTCCCTTCACCTAGGATAATTCTTGTCTACTATCTAGTTAGTGAATACCCTTCTCCCTCCCTCTCCACCCTTGTAACCATCAAAGAATGTTTTCTTCTGTGTTTAAACCATTTCTTGATCTCTTACAATAGTGGTCTTATACAATATTTGACCTTTTGCAACTGACTAATTTCACTCAGCATAGTGCCTTCCAGATTCTTCCATATTATGTTTCATGGATTCATCCTTGTTCCTTATTGTTGCATAGTATTCCATTGTGTGAATATACCACAATTTGTTTATCCATTCCTCCACTGATGGGCATCTAGGTTGTTTTCATCTTTTTGCTATTGTGAACAGTACTCCAGTGAACATGGGTGTGCACGTATCTATTTGTGTGATGGCTCTTATTTCTCTAGGATATATTCCAAAGAGTGGAATTGCTGAATCATATGATACTTCTATTTCTAGCTTTTCAAGGAAGTGCCAAATCAATTTCCAAAGTGGTTGTACCATTTTACATTCTCACCAACAGTGTATAAGTGTTCCAGTCTCCCCACAACCTCTCCAACATTTATTATGTTGTGTTTTTTGGATTAATGCTAGCCTCGTTGGGGTGAGATGATATCTCATTGTAGTTTTGATTTGCATTTCTCTAATGGCTGATGATCCCGAACATTTCCTCATGTATCTGGTACCTGCCAGAATGTCTCCTTTGTTGAAGTGCCTGTTCATATCCTTTGCCCATTTTTTAATTGGGTTATTTGTCTTTTTGTTGTTGAGATTTAGCAGTATCTTGTAGATTTTAGAGATTAGATGTTGATCAGATTTGTCATAGTCAAAAATTTTTTTTGCCAGTTTGTAAGTTGTGTTTTTACTCTTCTGGTGAAATCTTTTGATGAGCATAAGTGTTTGATTTTTAGGAGCTCCCAGTTATCTAGTTTCTCTTCTGGCATTTGTGCGTTGTTACTTATGCTTCGTATTGTGTTTATGCCATGTGTTAGGGCTCCTAGCATGGTCCTTATTTTTTCTTCCATGATCTTTATTGTTTTCGATTTTATATTTAGGTCTTTGATCCATTTTGAGTTAGTTTTTGTGCATGGTGTGAGGTATAAGTCTTGTTTCATTTTTTTGCAGGTGGATGTCCAGTTTTGCCAGCACCATTTGTTAAAGAGACTGTCTTTTCCCCATTTAATGGACTTTGGGCCTTTGTCAAATATCATCTGCTCATAGACGGATGAATTTACATCTGGAGTCCCAATTCTGTTCCACTGGTCTATGTATCTGTTGTTGTACCAGTACCAGGCTGTTTTGACTACCATGGTGGTAGAACAGTTTTTAAAATCAGGTAGTGTGAGGCCTCCCGCTTTGTTCTTCTTCTTCAGTAATGCTTTACTTCTCTGGGCCTTTTCCCTTTCCATATGAATTTGATGATTTGTTTCTCCATCTCATTAAAAAATGCCATTGGAATTTGGATCGGGATTGCATTGTATCTGTAGATCGCTTTGGGTAGAATAGACGTTTTCACAAAGTTGAATCTTCCTATCCATAAGCAAGGTATGTTTTTCCACTTATGTAGGTCTCTTTTGGTTTCTTTTTTGTGTGTTTATTTTTGTAGTTTAAGTGAAAGTTTACATTTCAAGTTAGTCTCTTACGCAAAAATTGATACATACATAGTTATGTGACCCCAATTGCTCTCCCTATACTGTGACAGCACACTCCTCCTTTCCACCCCTGATTTCCTGTGTCCATTCAACCAACTCCTGTCCTTTCTGCCTTCTCATTTCACCTCCAGACTGGAGCTGCCCATTTAGTCTCATGTATCTACTTGAGCTAAGAAGCACACTCTTCACGAGTATCATTTTATGTCCCACAGGCCAGCCCAATCTTTGTCTGAAGAGTTGGCTTTGGAAATTGTTTTAGTTCTGGGCTGATAGAGAATCTGGGGCCATACTCTTCAGGGTTCCTCCAATCTCAGTCAGACCATTAAGTCTGGTGTTTTTACTAGAACTCGAGTTCTGCACCCCACCTTTCTCCTGCTCCAACAGTGACTCTCTGTTGTGTTCTCTGTCAGGGTGGTCATTGGTGGTAGCCAGGCACCATCTAGTTCTTCTGGTCTCAGGCTGATGGA
>NW_004444000.1:8070501-8075732 GCF_000243295.1 Trichechus manatus latirostris | reverse complement strand
TGTGTTGAGGAATTTCCCTTCTATTCCAATTTTGCTGAGAGTTTTTATCATGAATGGGTGTTGGATTTTGTGAAATGCCTTTTCTGCATCAATTAATAAGATCATGTGGTTCTTGTCTTTTGTTTTATTTATATGATGGATTACATTGATTGATTTTCTAATGTCGAACCATTCCTGCATACCTGGTAGAAATCCCACTTGGTCATGTTGAATTAATTTTTTTTAATATGTTGTAGAATTCTATTGGCTAGAATTTTGTTGAGGATTTTTATGTCTATGTTCATGAGGGATGTTGGTCTGTAATTTTCTTTTTTTGTGATATCTCTATCTGCTTTTGGTATCAGGGTTATGCTGGCTTCATAGAATGAGTTTGGGAGTATTCCATCCTTTTGTATGCTCTGAAATAGCTTTAGTAGTAGTGGTGTTAACTCTTCTCTGAAAGTTTGGTAGAATTCTCCAGTGAAGCCCTCAAGGCCAGGGATGTTTTTTTGTTGTCGTTGGGAGTTTTTTAATTACCTTTTCAATCTCTTCTTTTGTTATAGGGTTATTTAGTTGTTCTACCTCTGTTCATGTTAGTTTAGGTAGGTAGTGTGTTTCTACAAATTTGTACATTTCCTCTAGGTTTTCAAATTTGTTAGAGTACAAGTTTTCATAGTATTCTGTTATGATTCTTTGAATTTCAGTTGAGTCAGTTGCGATATTGCCCATCTCATTTCTTATTTGGGTTATTTGTTTCCTCTCCAGTTTTTCTTTTGTCAGTTTGGCCAATAGTTTATTGATTTTGTTGATCTTTTCAAAGAATCAGCTTTTGGACTTGTTAACTCTTTTGGTTGTATTTCTATTCTCTGTTTCATTTAATTCTGCTCTAATTTTTATTATTTCCTTTCTTCAGGTGTCCAAGGGCATCTTTTTGCTGCTCTCTTTCTAGTTGTTTGAGTTGTAGGGTTAATGTTTTGATTTTGGCTTTTTCTTCTTTTTGGGGATGTGCATTTATTGCTATAAATTGACCTCCAAGCACTACTTTTGCTGTGTCCCAAAGGTTCTGGTAAGATATGTCTTTATTCTCATTTGATTCTATGATTTTTTTATTCCATCCTTGATTTCTTCTATAACCAGTAGTTTCTGAGCAAGGTGTTGTTCAGTTTCCATGTGTATGACTTTTTTCCCTTCCTTTTTCTGTTATTGATTTCCACTTTTATGGCTTTATGGTCAGAAAAGATACTTTGTAATATTTTGATGCTTTGGATTCTGTTAAGGCTTGCTTTATGTGGTCTGTTCTGGAGAATGTTCCATGTGGGTTGAAAAAGAAAATATACTTGTCTGCTGTTGGGTGGAGTGTTCTATATGCGTCTGTGAGGTCAAGTTGGGTGATCTTTATTTAGTTTTTTGCTGGATGTTCTGTCCTTCACCTAAAGTGTTGTGTTGAAGTCTCCTCCTATTATTGTGGAGCTGTCTATCTCTCTTTTCAATGCTGTTAGTGTTTGTTTTATGTATTTTTGAGCCCTGTTGTTGGGTGTGTAAATATTTATTATGGTTATGTCCTCCTGGTGTATTGATCTTTTAATCATTATACAGTGTCCTTCCTTAGCCTTTGTGGTGAATTTTACTTTAAAGTCTATTGTGTCAGAGATTACTATTGCCACTCCTACTCTTTTTTGAATGTTGTTTGCTTGATATTTTTTTTTCTCCATACAAAGTAAGCTGTATGTAAGTGTTTGATGGACAAAGAAGCAACAGTGACATCCAAATCCCATGCACAGTTCCCAGTTCAATGGATGTCAGAAGAGGCTTCTGTTTGCTTGTTTGTGTTTGTTTTTGTTTTTTAAATTCCTGCTCCTTGCATTGCCTCTTTTCTTGTCTTCTTTTTTTCTCTTGTTGACCCTGTCTGTATCTTTCACGTTGCAGGCTTTCCTCAAACATCCGTAACCCTTGACTATGTATGTAAGGAGTTGATTGGAAACTGGGTTGACCCAACAGTAGGATTTTCAGCCTTGGACCTGGCCTTTTTATTGGGGGAACCTGTATTTGTAGCTTCTTTGGAGGGAAGAAATTTATCAAAGAAACAGTATGAGAATGTTTCCAAAAACTTAAGGACATTAGTTTCTAGATTGAGAAGGTCTATTGTGTGCTTAGTGCATGAATGATGAAAGGCCCACATCAAGGTAACTGACATGAAAGTTTATAACACTGAGAATAAAGAAAAGATGCTGTCCGTGCCTCCTTGAGCACATGTTTCAAGTATCTCTAGGACAGACGCCTAGAAGTAGAACTGCTAGTGCCTGCTCTTATTTACATCTTCAACTTTACTAGGTATTACCAAACTGCTCTCCAAAGTGTACCAGTCAACACTGGTGAATGAGGGTGTTGTCAGACTAAAAGTTTTGCAATCTCATTGGTATGAAGTGGTATTTAATTGTCATTTTAATTTGCATTTATCTGTTTATTAGTGAGATAGGGCATACTTTCACATATTTACCATTCAGAATTATTTCTTTCTGAATTGTCTGTGAATATCCTTTGTCTATTTTTCTTACCGATTTGAGTCGGTTTTTATACGTTACGGATACTAATCCTTTGTTATATGTGTTGCAAATTTTTTTTCCCAGTGTGAGGCTTCTCTTTTCACTCTGTATTTTACAAGTTCTGTATATTTTCTTCTGTAAGTTTTAATGTTTCTTTAAAATATTAATATCTCTGGTTTATATCTTTTTGTTTATTACATAAGGTAGGGATACTATTTCTTTATCATATGGAGAGGCATGATTCATTAAACAGCCAATCTAGTTTTTAGTGATTTGTAATGGCACCTTCATCATATACCTAGCTTCTATATATATTTAGATCTTTGCCTGGACTCTATTCTCTGCCGTTTATTTCTTTATCCTTGTGAAGATACTATGCTTTTTAATTATTTGACTTTCTAGTGAGTTTAGCTATCTGGTAAGATGAATTCTTTCTAGTCTCTTCATCTACACAATTGTTTTGGGTATTTTAAAATGTGAAATTCAGAATTAGCTAATCAAATTATGTGAAAAAAACTTGTTGGTGTATTGAGTGAAGTTGCTCTGAATTTGTACATTAATTTGAGGAATATAGTCTTCTTTTTGTTATTGAACCTTCTCACTGTGGGATATTTTACTCCATTTCTCTAAGTTCTTTTTAACAAATGTTTATAATTTTCTCCACAGAAGTCTTAAGCATCACGTCAGAATTATTCCTAGGTACCTTATATTTTTTGTTGATATTGCAAATAGTATCTTTTTTTAAAATAATATTTTCCAATATTTTATAGTTGGTCAGTAAGAATGTTGATGATTTTTGTATATTGATTTTATAGACAACAACTTTGTTAAAGTCTCTCATTAGTTCTACAGTTGGAATTGTGGCTACTCTCAGATATTCTAGTTAGACAACTTTATCCTCTGTGGACAATGGCAGCTTTGTCTTATTCTTTCCAATCTTTATACATTTTACTCTTTTTCTTTGTACTATTAAACAGGACAGGATCTCAGAGCAATACAGAATTAAAATAGTGATAGCAGAAATTCTTGCCTTATTCCTGACTTTAAAGGGAATATTTCTAACTTTTCACATTTAAGTATGACGTTTGATGTAGATGTTTTGTATATACCCTATAGCAGTTTAAAAGGTTTGGTTCTGTCCCTATATGCTAAGAGTTTATTTTTCTTTGTAATCATGTAGAGATGTTGAATGTCATCAGATGATTCTTTCATAGAGATGATCATATCTTTTTTTTTAATCTGCTAACATGGTGAATTATATTAGTAGATTTTTAAAATATTAAACTGTACTTGAATTCTACCGAGTTATACTACTTGTACATAATGTATTTTTTTACATATACAATGACGGTTTCAATTTGGGAGTATTTTATTTAGGATTTTGTACCTATTTTCATAAGTGCAATGAACCTCTATATCTTTTTGAATTATTATTATTTTTTGCAATGAAGGTTATATTAGCCTCAAAAATAAGTTGCCTTTTTTCCACCTTTTCCCCTCTTTAGAAATTTTTATGTAGAATAGAGATTATTTGTTTCATTGGTATTTAGAAGAACATAACTATAAAGTCTTGTGAACATGGTGAAATATTTTTGTGCATAAAATTTTATCTATTGAATAATTTTTATTAATGATTATAAGTTGATTGATGTTCTCTGTCTTTTCTTGAATCTATTTTTTTATTAAAAACATTTTTTATTGTAATTTAGATGAAGGTTCACAAAACAAATAGTTTCTCATTAAACAATCAGTACACATATTGTTTTATGACATTGGTTAACAACCCCACAACATATCAACACTCTCCCTTCTCAACCTTAGAGGACATTTTTTTTTCTTTTTTTGGTGAAAATGCACATAGCCAAAGATAAACCATTTCAAAAATTTCTACATGTACAATTCAGTGACATTGGTTACATTTTTCCAGTAGTGCTGCTATTCTCACTATCATTTTCCAAATTATTCCATCACCATTATCTTCAACTCACTGCCCCCTAGGCTTCCCATCAAAACTTTTGAGTTTCTGCTGTCAATTTGAGCTCATGTAGATAATTCTTTTTTTTTTTTGTACCTTAGATGAAGGTTTGCAGAACAAATAGTTTCTCATTAAACAGTTAGTACACCTATTGCCCTATGACAATGGTTGATAACCCCACAACATGTCAACATTGTCCCTTCCCAACCTTTGGTTCCCTATCACCAGCTTTCCTGTCCCCCTCTGCCTTCTAGTCCTTGTCCCTGGACTGCTGTACCTCATTAGTCCCATTTTGTTTTATGAGGCTGTCCAATCCCTGGCTGAACGGTGAACTTCGGGAGTGACTTCACCACTGAGCTAAAAGGGTATCTGGGGACCATACTCTCGGGGTTTCTCCAGCCTGTCAGGCTGGTAAATCTGGTCTTTTTTTATTTTATTTTTATTTCTTATTGTACTTTAGGTGAAGGTTTACAGAACAAATAGTTTCTCATTAAACAGTCATACACATATTGTTTTATGACATTGGTTAACAAACCCACAACATGTCAACACTCTCCCTTCTTGACTTTTTTTTTTTTGGTGAAAATATACATAGCCAAAGATACACCATTTCAAAAATTTCTACGTGCACAATTCAGTGACATCGATCACGTTCTTCCAGTTGTGCTGCTATTCTCACTTTAGATGAAGGTTTACAGAACAAAATAGTTTCTCATTAAACAGTTAGTACACAT
>NW_004444000.1:8034036-8066219 GCF_000243295.1 Trichechus manatus latirostris | reverse complement strand
GTTGTGCTAGTTTCCCCTGTATTGTGTACTGTCTCACCCTTCACCCAAGATACCACTTATCTATTGCCTATTTAGTATTTACCCCCCCACCCCTCCTATCCCTGGTAACCAGCAAAGATTGTTACATTTTGTGTGTGAACTCTTTCATGGGTTTTTACAATAGAGGTCTCATACAATATTTGTCTTTTTGTGATTGACTTATTTCACTCGGTATAATGTCCTCCAGTTTCATCCATGTTATGAGATGATTCACAGATCTTTGTTGTTCTTTCTCGTTGCATAGTACTCCATTGTGTGTATGTACCATTAGTTTGTTTATCCATTCATCTGTTGATGGGCATCTAGGTTGTTTCCATCGTTTTGCTATTGTGAACAATGCTGCCATCAACATAGGTGTGCATGTCTATTTGAGCGATGACTCTTATTTCTCTAGGATATATTCCTAGGAGCGGGATTGCTGGATCGAATGGTATGTCTATTTCTAGCTTTCTGAGGAAGCGCCATATCATTTTCAAAATGGTTGTATCATTTTGCATTCCCACCAGCAGTGCATAAGAGTTCTGATCTCCCCGCAGCCCCTCCAACATTTGTTATTCCCAGTGTTTTTGATTCGTGCCAGTAATGCCAGGGTGAGATGGTATCTCACTGTGGTTTTAATTTGCGTTTCTCTAATGGCTAGTGATCACATATTTTCCTCAGTTATTGATTGTAGATTTGTTTCATCCTGCTTTTTTGTTTTATTTGGTTATGTTTGAGCAGGTGGGCTGTGTTTTCTTTCTTGTTTGCTCATCTGTAGGCATGATACTTTTCACCTCCTTCTCCAATGGGCAGGGTCAGTCACTCAAGTATTGTACAGCAGGGCAGGTCTAACTGAAGGGGAGTTGCTGGGATGGGTTGTTTGTGGCACATACCAGGGCTGACAGTGCAGACCAGGAATCAGTGAAGGGCAGGTTCCAGTAGGCCATGCTTGTGCTGTTTGGGAGTGTGACGTTCAGTGCACAGTGCAGGTAGGCAGTAAGGAGGGGGTAGATTTTGATGTGTGGAGCTAAGGTGGGTATGGAAAAGATGAGAGAGAGGAACAGGAGCCAAAAACATACACACAAAGAAAAAAGAGTGCTAAGGGATCTTGTTATTGGAGTAGAGATATGAGAGACTGAGAAATTGGGGAAAACAAAAATGACAAAAAAAAGAGAAAGGGTAAAAGAAAAAAATGAATAAATCAAGAAACTGGAAATGAAGAAAGACAAAAAAGGAATAAGAGAGAGAAGAAAACAAAACAAAGAAACAAAGAAAAACCAAAAACAAAAGAAAACAAAAACAAAAAAACAAGAAAAACAAAATGCCCCAGGGATTTCCCTGTGCGTGTGTGCAGAGTAAGGGAGCAGCCGCCAAGCCACACAGTACTGCCTGGCTAGAAGGGGCTCCTAACCCGAGAAAAGAAAAAGAAACAAACAAACCAAAACAGAACGAATCAGAGCAAACAAACAAAAAAGCCCCGGGGGTCCCACCAGCGTGGTGGCACAGGCGGGGAAGCAGTTTCCCAGTTGAGCAGTGTTTCTCAGCCTTTCAGGAAGAAGCAAAATGGCACACAGAGCCAGGTATATGAGACAAAGGAGGAGGAGGTGGTGACAGCTAAGGAAGAGATCTAAAGAAGAGAAAAAAGTAACACCAGCAGCCAACAAAAGGCACTCAGGGAGCTGGCCCATGCAGGCAGGTGGAATCCAAGAGACACTGGGATGAAGCTGATGCTTTCCGCCCAAGAGACTGTGGCTGCAGGAAGCAGAGGAGGCTAAGTGGGGGTGAAGAAGGGTGGGGGGTGGGAAAGTGTATATTACTGGTTACTGGTTGTTCTATCTCCTGCTAGAAGCTCCGTGAAGCTGTTTTCTTGTACCCCCTGTTTGCTGATCTCCGTTAGGAGTCCAAGATGGCAGATCTGTGCTGCAGTAGCTGATAGGGGACCTCTGCAAGTATCTCTCCTTGCTCTCCATTCTCAGTCAGTTTCTTATTTCATTTGGTGCTTGGCTGAGTTCTTTATCTCTTCATGTGATGCTTAGGGCTTCAGGATTAATGTATGATTCTGTTTGACTTAGTTTTTCTTATCTTTGCTGCAGGAGGATGCAGTGGTGCTTCTGACTATAGCACCATGTTGCCCAGAAGTCTCTCTTTTGAATCTATTTTTAAAAATTATATTTTTCTGGGTAATTGTCCATTGTCGCTGAGGTTTTTAATTTGCTGGTTTAAAGTTTTCATAGTATTTCCCTAAAATTAAAAAAATATATATATAATCTATAATTATTTTTACTTTTCAATTCCTGATATTGCTTACTTTTTCTTTTCATTTCTATTTCATTAATTTCTGCTGTTGCCTGTATTATACTCTTTCTTTTCTTATTTTCCCTTCCTGTGCTTACATGTGTGTATTTATTCCTTTGCACTACTTCTAGCTTTTTATTGGCATATTTAAATAATTGGCATTTAGCGTATCTATCACTTAAATATATACATGTTAGGCTATGAATTTCCCTCTAAGTACTGCTTTACCATCATCCTATAAGATATGAAATATGCTGTTTTCTTTATCATTAAGTTTTAAATATTTTATGTTTTCAGTTTTGATTTCTTTTTCAACCTATCAATTATTTAGAAGTATGTTTAAATATTAAAATATATTTTAGTTGTGTTATTAATTTAAATGCAACACTGTGTTAATCATTCAACAACCACAGTATATGCCTCAGCATTTACTATTGTGATTCTGATTACCAAGTGTGAACACTTTCTACAAGTCTTTAATGTCTCTCAAACCCATCCATTTTTTCACTCCCAGAGCCTTTCTTCTATTTTAGGCACTTATAGTCTCTTCCTTGGACTATTTAATGTCCTTTTTAATGGTTGCCTTGCCTCCAATATCTCTTTTTAAACCCAGCCTATACCCTGGCATCAGACTTCCTTTTCTTATTTAAGAAATTAATTGCATAGACCAATGATTATAGTTCTTAACTATTATTACTAACCAACCTGTGTACTCAATGTCCAAAAATAAAATATAATGTAACATTTATGTAGATTATAAAGCATAGTAAACGCCCATGAAGTCATCACCTAGCCTAAGAAGTCAAGCATTATCAGTGGACCGCATCTACTCTTTATTTCTGCCCATCCCAGTTTCTCTTACCCCTCCCTAGTCCTCTTCCACAGATGACTATTATCCTGAGCCTTAAGTTTATTATCAATCTCTTCAAAAAAATACATAAGTATACATACTTAAGTAATATATTATTTGATTTTTCTTTATTTGAGCTTCATTAAAATGGTATCATGCTCAATGTAATCTCCTGGGACTTGCCTTTTCACTCAGTCTTTCTAAGATTTAAATATGCAGTGCTTAACTGTAATTCTATTATTTTCACTGCAGTGTGTGTTAATATACTAATATCTTTTTATCCACTTTCTTGTTAATGGATATTTCATTTGTTCTCAGTCTAGTCAGTCTGCTTCTCGTTCTCAGGGACTCAGCTCTGTTTTATGTACTCATGAGCTCTCATTTCAATAGTTTTCTAATGTTTTTTGCTTCTAGTGTCTGTCTTCTCTAACCTATATCCTGGAGCCAAAGTTTTTTGGTTGTTTTAATTTTAAAACTTTAACATAAACAAATATTTCTCTCACACCTAATAGTCTAGAAATAAGTAAAAGAGTAAGAATAATAGAACATTTCAGATCCATGAAATCTTTTAGGGAATCAGGCTCTTTCCATGTCGTTGCTATGTTATCCCCTGGTGGATGGCAGAAAGAGTGACGAGAGTCACCACAATGCACAAATCCAGGGTTCAAATTTTCTATGGTCCTGGGGTAGGGGAGGGAAAGAAGTAAGTGGAAGGCAAACAATTCTTTTTATGCAAACGACAAAGAAGTTGTGCACATTACTTCCACTTAGATTTGATTTATAGAAATGTAGTCGTATGACCATATCTAGCTGCAAGGAAATCTTGGAACTGTGGTTTACGGTTGTCACTGTTTGTCATTGTTTGAGAGGCTATGTGCCCAAGTAAAACTCTATTACTATGTGTGTAGGACAAAGAACTTGATTTGGTCTTTTGTCTGTGGTTCAAAAATAATTCTCGGAATTTGCCAACAATCAAGGTGCCTTTGTTTTTCTAAAACAGTTAGCAACACTTAAACATGCTCATATGAGGAAGGAGCCCAAAGATCACACGCAACAAATAACACCAAGAAGGGAGAGGGGAATGGTGTAATCAATCATACATATTCATTGATTGGATTGATCATGACTGTGCATTAAGACCCTAGTCATACATATGCTTTGAGGCCCCAATGACTATTATGAAGGGCCTCAGACTTTGCAGCTTCCTTTTGCGCTTCCAGGCTGATGATGCACTTGGGAGGACCGGCATGTCTCAGGGAACATGAAGCTCCGTACTGAAAACTTCTCCCAGATCTAGCTTGTGCACTTCTTTGTGCGAATACTTTTGTGGTTATATTTAAAAGGTTACTGTGACTATAGCTCTTTCCGTGTGTTCTGTGAGTTATTCCAGCAAATTATGGAACCCACTGGGGCAGGAAAAGCCAGCAGGTCTGGTGTTTACCGATTTGGCAGTTATTAGAAAGACAGAGTCATCACTTGTGAAGACCCGGCTTTGGGTAACAGGTGGACAGAAAACAACTGTGCAGGCAGTCATTTTGTAAAGACCTAAATCTGGGTGGTTAGGGTCAGAGACAGGGAAAATGTCATATGGGTAGCTAGTGTCAGAGATGGAGATTTTGGGGATCAGTCTTCTGTTGGTTATTATTAATGCACAATGGAAGAAGTAGAGAAGAGATTTTGAAAGACATCTAGCACTCTAATCTTCCTGACACCAGAGGCTGTGCCCTTTACCTTTATATATCATAGTTTCCTGATGTAGAGCACTGAATAACCTAAGAACTGTGTGTATTGGTTGGTTGATCTGATGTATTTACAAAAGACTCAACAAACTTCTACAGCTCATATGAGAGGGTTAGCATAATTCTGCTTGTCCAAAGCTTGTATGTTGTTTTGCTCAAACAATGAATTGTTTTTGCTTCAATCTTGCTGTGAGGCTGTAAATCAACCCATGGATCTTTTTCCAAATGGAAATAGAGGGGAAAATCAGAAAGTGATCTTTCAAGGAGAGGTTGTATTTAACCAAAATTTTCATGGAATCATTTTGAAAAATTCTAGCTAGCTCTGAGGAATCTATTTTCCCTCTATTCATAGAGGGAAGGCAGACTTAAAGCATGAGGAATTAAAAAAAGATAAATAAATTTTGGATATTTCGTTTGTAAAAGGAAAGGCAGTGGGTGGGAGGGCAGTCGGTGGGAGGGCATGACAGTTGAAAGTCTGAGAGCTATCAGATGAAAGAAGATTTGGATGTGTCTGTGTAACTCTAGAGAGCAGAACTTGGCTTTGTGGGTGGAAGGGAAATGGAAGCTGGTACAACAGAAGTGTATTAGTTGGGGTAGGTCAACTTGTGTAACAGACCCCCAAATTCCAGTAGATTTATTATAAATAAATTGTCCCTGGGTGATGCAAATGGCTTGTGCTCGATACTAACCTATATGTTGGCAGTTTGAACCTACCCAGTGGCATCACAGAAGAAAGGCCTGGTGATCTGCTTCCATAAAGATAACAGCCAAGAAAACGCTATGGAGCAGTTCTACTCTGTAACACATGGGGTCACCACGAGTCGGAACTGACTCGACGGCAGAGAGTATTATAAAAATGTTTATTTCTTGCTTATCACAACAGTTCAATGGGAGTGTTCTTGGCTGGGCCATTAATACAACTCTTCTTCGAGTGAAGGCTCAGGGACCCTTCCTTCTGGTACACTGCTTTCACATTCCCTAGACCTGCAGAGTCCCTCATCCATCCTCTGTGTTCAGCAGCAGACACAACTAGAGGGGAAGTGGTGGAGGATCTCATGTTTAATCAGTCAGGTGTGGAAGTGGTATAATTAATTCTAACCACATTCTACTGGCTAGAACTCATTCATAAAACCAAACCTAATTACAAGGAAGACTGTGAAATGTCGTCTAGCTGTGTGCCCAGGAATCAGTGGAAATGGGTTCTTTCAGTATCTAGCTAATCTCTCCCATGAACTGCCCTTACAGTCACCAAATACCTTTTCATTCTTCTTCCCACACATAGAATATACTGTCCCCTCCTCAAGGAAAACAGCCTAAAGTCTGATTCATTCATCACATCCAGCTCAAAATCCAGGGTTTCTGAGTGTTGCACAGACCTCTGTGTAACAGCCAGTGGTGGTTCTTGTGGGCTGGAAATCTATTAACTAAAAAGACAACTTATCTGCCTGTCTTCATCCCGCCAACTTCCACATACACCTAATAAACTCTGATGGAGTAGTGACTGGAAAGCTTCAGTAGGTCATCCTATTTACAAAGGGAAGAGCAGGAGACACACAGCAATCACTGGTCTATAAGAATTGTAAAATCATGCTGAAAGGGGAATGGGGTGGGGAAAGATTATTAATTAGATCTTAGTTTGCTTTGGGAGAGATTCCCTTCTTCACTGTTCTGTGCAGCTCCTGACCTAACCCACTAACAGCTCGGAGGAAGAAAAGACCTGGCGGTCTGTTCCTGTAAGGATTGTTGTTGTTGTTAGATGCTGTCGAGTAGGTTCCAACTCATAACGACCTTATGTATAACAGAATGAAACGTTGCTGAGCCCTGCAGCATCCACAAAATCCCTGCTATGTTTGAGCCTATTGTTACAGCCACTGTGTCAATCCATCTCTTTGAGGGTCTTCCTCTTTTTTGCTGACTGGTATCTCTTGATAACATGCCCAAAGCAGGTGAGATGGAGTCTCACCATTCTTGCTTCCAAGGAGCATTCTGGCTGTATGTCTTCTAAGACAGATTTGCTCGTTCTTCTGGCAGTCCATAGTATATTTAATACGCTTCGCCAACACCATAATTCAAAGGCATCAATTCTTCGGTCTTCCTTATGCATATACAGCTTTCGCAAGCATATGAAGTGATTGAAAATACCATGGCCTAGGTCAGGCGAACCTTAGTCCTCAAAGTGACATCTTTGCTTTTTAACACTTTAAAGAGATCTTTTGTAGCAGATTTGCCCAATGCAATAAGTCATTTGATTTCTTGACTGCTGCTTCCATGGGCATTGATTGTGGATCCAAGTAAAAGGAAATCCTTGACAGCTTCAATATCTTCTCTGTTTATCATGATGTTGCTTATTGGTCCAGTTGTGAGAATCTTTGTTTTCTTTAAGTTGAGGTGCAATCCATAGGGAAGGCTGTAGTTTTTGACTTCATCAGTAAGTGCTTCAAGTCCTATTCACTTTCAGCAAGCAAGGTTGTGTCTTCTGCATATCACAGGTGGTTAGTGAGTCTTCCTCCTATCCTGATGGCGTGTTCTTCTTCATATAGTTCAGCTTCTCAGATTATTTGCTCAGAGTACAGATTGAATAAGTATAGTGACAGGATACAATTTTGATGTACATCTTTTCTGATTTTAAACCCTTGTTCTCTTCAGACGACTGCCTCTTGGTCTATATAGGTTCCACATGAACACAATTAAGTGTTCTGGAATTCCCATTCTTTGCAATGTTATCCATAATATGTTATGATCCACACAGTCAAATGTCTTTGCGTAGTCAATAAAACACAGATAAACATCCTTTTGCTATTCTTTGCTTTAAGCTAAGATCAAACTGACGTCAGCTGTAATATCCTTCATTCTATAGCCTCTTCTGAATCCAGTTTGAACTTCAGGTAATTTCCTGTTGATGTACTGCTGCAATCATTTTTGAATTATCTTCAGCAAAATTTTACTTGCAAGTGATATTAATGATATTGTTAGATAATTTTCACATTTCATTGGATCGCCTTTCTTTGGAATGGGCAAGTACATGTATTTCTTCCAGTTGGTTGGCCAGTCAGCTGTCTTCCAATAGATTTCAAAAGGCTGCTAGAGAAGACAAAGTAAAGTATTTTAATGAAATGCGCAAAGACCTGTAGTTCAAAAACCAAGAGGGAAGAACACAGTTGGCATTTCTTAAGCTGAAAGAAATGAAGAAAAAATCCAAGCCTTGAATTGCAGTAGTGAAGGATTCCATAGACACAAAGTTGAATGATGCAGGAAGCATCAAAAGAAGATGGAAGGAATACACAGAGTCACTACCAAAAGAATCGGTTGACGTTCAGTCATTTTAGGCAGTAGCATATGATCAAGAACCAATGGAACTGAAGGAAGAAGTCTGAGCTGCACTGAAGGAATTGGTGAAAAACAAGGCTCTAGGAATTGACAGAATACCAACTGAGATGCTTCAAAAAACAGAATCAACACTGGAAATGCTCACTTGTCTATGCAAAGAAATTTTGGAAGATAGCCACCATAAAGATTACAGCCTAGGAAATCCTATGGGGGCAGTTCTACTCTGTTATACAGGGTCACTATGAGTCAGAATAGACTCGATGGCACACAACAACAGCAACTACAGGGTTCTTCCTTGTCCACGTCCTAGACTATACCTGAATTATCTTCAATTATAACATAAGGCCTTTGGTCCTCCCTGGTGACAGAGAGACCTAGGCTTAATCCTCAGTCTTAACTATTTCTGAAAGTCAGAGGATCTGGACAAAGTTGGCACAGCCCTCAGTCATTTGTGGAGCCATGCCTCCACCATACCAAGTGCAAGCGTGGGTTCAGCCCTGTTGCCTGGTAACATGGAAGTGGTGCCCCCTTTTTTAGTTTTCCCCTTACTATCGCAGCTGCGACTATGTTGTTGCTTGGTTGTCTTGACGGGGGCAGTCATCAGAGAATTCCAGAGAGGGCCTCTAAGGTCTCTTCAAGGTTGCTCAACACAAGCTATCTTGAAGGGCTTTTTTACTCCTTTTTGTTGTTGATCTGTTGTTTTAACTCTTGCTTTGAGCTGGGTATTACAGGGTGTTCTTAGCGCCAAGGATCTGCTTAGCTCCTCCAACTATCTCAGGTCCTATTGCTGGAGGGCTGTTAGCAATGGCTAGGGGATTGTTCCCTTAGCCCTTGAATCCCCCATCTTTACAAAGCAGACCAGTGTTTCTAGTTGCTCATCCTACTTGCAGACGTGGCTGCTCAATATGTCAGCTGTGGCCACATATGACTGCCAAACATCCCCTTCCACCTGTAACTGTCTGCAAAGCTTTTATGTGCACCTCAGCAGCTAGCTGAGCTTTGGAGGCCAGACGAACAGCCCGGAGCAGCAACCATCCCACGGCTGCTACTGCTCTCCTAGCCCTGTATGAAGGTGTGCATCTGCCCACAACCCAGCTATGCTGCTTGGTGTTTTCTGCAGTCCTCGTACTCACACGGCAGTCCATAGCATCAAACATACCAGCCAGATGTCCCTACATGGAGGTCATTGGCCAACTTGGGATATTCCCTGCAGAGCCTCACTCTCAGTCACCATTTCCTCCGTCTCCTGGCTGACTCCCCAGTTGTCCAGGAATGGACCAGTAACTTGAAATTTGCCCTCCCTCCCCCCAAATGGAGGGTGCTGAGAGACTGAAGAAAGAGGTCTCAACTCCAGGGTGGCAGCAAAGGAGTTTATTAGGGAGACTTACAGATGAGACGGGTCCTGGGCGGCTGTAGGACCAACGCAGATCTCTGCAGCCCACAGTGGGAGGGCAGAGGTTTTATTTTTTATTTTCCCCTGGGCTGTAATCTTTTTTTCAAAATTTTTTTATTGTACTTTAGATGAAGGTTTACAGAACAAACTAGTTTTTCATTAAACAGTTAGTACACATATTGTTTTATGACATTGGTTAACAAACCCACGACACGTCAACACTGTCTCTTCTCGACCTTGGGTTCCCTATTACCAGCTTTCTTGTCCCCTCCTGCCTTCTAGTATTTGCCTCTGGGCTGTTGTGCCCCTTTAGACTCGTTTTCTTTTATGGGGCTGTCTAATCTTTGGCTGAAGTGTGAACCTCGGGAGTGACTTCATTACTGAGCTAAAAGGGTGTCCAGGGGCCATACTCTCTGGGTTTCTCCAGTCTCTGTCAGGCCAGTAAGTCTCGTCTTTTTTTGTGAGTTAGAATTTTGTTCTACATTTATCTCCAGCTCTGTCCAGGACCCTCTGTTGTGATCCCTGTCAGAGCAGTCATTGGTGGCAGCAGGGCACCATCTAGTTGTGCTGGACTCAGTCTGGTGGAGGCTGTGGTAGATGTGGTTCATTAATCCTGTGGACTAATCTTTCCCTTGTGTCTTTACTTTTCTTCATTCTCCCCTGCTCCTGAGAGGATGAGACCAGTGGAATATCTTAGATGGCTGCTCACAGGCTTTTAAAACCCCAGACACTGCTCACCAAAGTAGAATGTAGAACATTTTCTTTATAAACTATGTTATGCCAATTGAGCTAGATGTTCCCTGAGACCATGGTCCCCACAGCCAGGGCAGAGGTTTTATAATGACGGTGGACAATAGTGGCTACATGTCAGGAACTGACTGAGCAAACTGTAATGAACTAGCAAACCACGTGATGGCATTTACTTTTGGCCTCAAAAAGCCTGTTTCCCTGTCATTTTGGTGGTACCAAATCCATTGCCATTGAGTCGATTCTGACTCATAGCAACCCTATAGGACAGAGTAGAACTGCCCCATAGGATTTCCAAGGAGTGACTGGTGGATTCAAACGGTTGACCTTTTGGTTAGCAGCCAAGGTCTTAACCACTGCACCACCAAGAGCTCCTTTGGTAGTAGAGTAGATTTAAAAATTCACTGGATACTGCTATATTTGCTTTTGGTCAGCTCCATGTGCCAGTAACAATGCCTAAATTTCTTTCGCAAGCATAATTCTCAAACTTGATTTGCTTCTTTGCTTCCTCACCAAGCTTATGTGTTCTCTTGAAGCTAAATGAGATAATAGGCTTGAGCTGCAAGGCCAACACCCTTAATCTCATCTTTGCTGAAAGGCCAATTTTTTCCTGAGCTCATCTGTTTCTTGTAATATTTACCAAATGCAGCCAATAGTAGCCAACACACACTAACATGTTCATTCCTTCCAACCATTATTCCCAGAGCTATAGACTCAGTATCCATGTGGCCTACATTCCAAGTTATCACAGGCGATATTTTCACCAAATACGTCATTTCAAAATACCAGCCTTTAATACCAGTTTTCTTGCTGCCTGTCATCACACTGCTTAGCCAGTGTCATATGTTTTAGTTTATCTGAGATGGCAGCCCTCTATTTTAAGGCACAAGTCCTGTGTAAGTCAAGGCATGAGAACTGCTCCAAGAAACAACCCCCAAATTTTGGTCACTTAACAAAATGAAATCTATTTCTTGCTTGTGCAATGGCCCTATGTATGTGGTCCTAGTCTGGTAGTTATCGTGTGTGGCTTTCCTCCAAGCTGAGATTCATGGACCTGCTTCTAGCAGCTCTGCCATCTCTTGGTGCTTCTCTGAACCCTCTGCAGCCAGTTGACAGATGAGGGATGGAGGATGCAGTAGAGGAAACATGTGGGAGGTCTCACTGGGCCAGGCTTAGAAGACGGATACTTCACTTTAGCCTAGAGTGGCTAGAACTTAGTCGAATGCCATATCTAATTGCAAGTAAACCAGGGAGAATGCAGTCTTCCCAGGAAGAAGAGGAAATGGGGTTGTACAGCATCTAGCCAGCGCCTGCCAAATTAAGGATAATTTTTATTATTATTATTGTATTTTAAATGAAAGTTTACAGAACAAACCAGCTTCTCATTAAACAATTAGTACACATATGGTTTTGTGACATTGATTGCCAGCTCTGTCTGGGACCCTCTATTGTGATCTTATCAGACCAGTCATTGGTGGTAGCCAGGCACCATCTAGTTGTGCTAGACTCAGTCTGGTGGAGGCTGTGGTAGTTGTGGTCCATTAGTCTTTTGGACTAATCTTTCCCTTGTGTCTTTGGTTTTCTTCATTTTCCCTTGCTCCTGATGGGGTGAAGGATGATTTTCATAACAATTAAAAGGAGCCCTGGGGCACACTGGTTAAGCATTCTGCTGCTAACTGAAAGGTTGTCAGTTCAAACCCACCAGCCACTCTTTGGGAGAAAGATATGGTAGTCTGCTTCTGTAAAGATTACAGCCTGGGCAACCCTATGGTGCTGTTCTACTTTGTCCTATAAAGTTGCTATGAGTCAGAATTGACTCAGCGGCAACAGGTTCATAACAGTTACAGCTATCTGAAAATGAGAGCACTCTGTCACTGCAAGTTCTCAGAGGCCAGATAACTGTCCATCTGAGAGAAAGCAAAGGCAATTCTGTATTGAATAGAAAGTTGGACTAAGTTATCTTTGAGGCCTCTTCTAGCTTTTGGATTCATTATTAGAGAAGACTAAAAACCAATTATTAGCCACATCAAGAAAGAATAATTCACATGTTCATAAATCTTAGTCCTGCCTGACCCTCTATTCTTAAGACCAACTAGTTGTCTAAGGATGGCTCTCACTGTGATTAAAGGTGGTAACAAATGCCTGGTAAGCCTGGCTAGGTTGGTGAATCTTAAACATACTTGAGGAAATGTGAGTACCGTTTCATTTATTATTATCTATAATGGAGGCCAAAATATTTACTTAAGTGAGTAACTGCCTCTGGAAATGAAAGTATAAATTGAAGCACAGTGAATACATGTGCTAATCACCACCTTTACTGAATCCTTGGCCACAGTATTCACGTTATTCTTAGGAATGGGACCTGTCTTAGCATGGCAGTCTGCATATTCACCTGCAATTATGAAGTGTCAGGGATTCTCACAAATAGACGATTCTCCTTCAATACCCTGAAGTTTCAAGGAACTCCTTGTTTTAAGTGAAGACTTTATTATTACAGTCCTTACGCTTAATTCTATTTAGCAGACCTGCTTTGTCATGTGAAAAGTCGTTAGACAGCTCAATCCAAAAATGGGCAAAGGATCTGAACAGACATTTCACCAAAGAGGATACACAACCAATAAGCACACGAAAAGATGTTCAATGGCATTAGTCACTAAAAAATAAAAAAGAAAACCAAACCTGTTGCTGTTGAGTTGATTCTGACTCACAGCAACCCTATAGGACAGAGCAGAACCATCCCATAGGGTTTTTAAGGAGTGCCTGGTGGATTTGAACTGCCGATCTTTTGGTTAGCAGCCGTAGCACTTAACCACTATGCCACTAGGGTTTCCCATTAGTCATTAGGGAGATGCAAATCAAAACCACAATGAGATACCACTTCAGTCCCACTGAGATGGCTAAGATAAAAACAAATATTGGTGAGGATGCAGAGAAATCACAACCTTCATCCATTGCTAGTGAGAATGCAAAATGATACAGCTGCTGTGGAAAACAGTTAGGTGGTTACTCAAAAAGTTAAGCATAGAGCTACCATGTGACTCAGCAATTCCACTCTTACATATATACCCAAGAGACCTGAAAGCACCAACACGAACAGACACATGTACACCAATGTTTAATATTCATAATAGCAGGGCAAACAAAATTTGGCACATACATACTGTCTTAGTTATTTAGTGCTACTATGACAGAAATACCACAAGTGGATCACTTTAACAAACAGAAATTTATTCTCTCACAGTCTAGAAGGCTAGAAGTCCGAATTCAGGGTGCCAGCTCCAGGGGAAGGCTTTCTCTCTCTGTCAGCTCTGGGGGAAGGTCCTTGTCATCAATCTTCCTTGGTTGAGGAGATTCTCAGCACAGGGACCCCAGGTCCAAAGGATGTGCTATTCTCCTGGCTCTTGTTTCTTGGTGGTATGAGGTCCCCATGTGTCTCTGCTCACATTTCTCTTTTATATCTCAAAAGAGATTGGTTTAAGACATAGTCTAATCTTGTAGATTGAGTCCTGCTTCATTAACATCACAGAGGTAGGATTTACAACACATAGGGAAATCACATCAGATCACAAAATGACGGATAATCACACAATACTTGGAATCATGGCCTAGCCAAGTTGACACATGTTTTTTGGGGGTCAATTCAATCCATAACACATACAATGGAATACTACTCAACCAGAGTAGTAACATAGAAAAATGAAGTCCTGATACATGCTACAACATGGATGAACCTTGAAGACATTATGCTGAGTGAAATAAGTCAATCCCAAAAGGACAAACACTTTATGATCTCATTTATATAAAATGATAAGAACAGACAAATGTATAGAGACCAAAGATTATTAGTGGATACAAAGAGTGGGAAGGAGGGGGACAAGGGGAGTCATTATTTGGGAAGCAGTGAGTTTGTTTCTGGTGATGGTAAATTTGGCACAGATTAAGAGTAATGGTTGCACAGCTGATTAATGTAATTGATATCACCGTATGCCTGAAAAAAGTTGAATTGGCAAATGTTAAGTTATATACATTTTTACAAAAAAAAAAAAAAAAAGAGCAGTTGCTGATGCTGCTTAGGTACAACCAAACACCTCATCAGATTTATTTTCATTGATTGGAGGTTTAGGGTCATAATTTCATGGGACATCTGAGTCAATTGGCTTAATATTGTTTTTCAGTGCTCTGTTCAACCTCTTAGTTCTTTGTGTAGTGTTTGGGGTCTTAAAAGCTTGTAAGTCGTCCTCCAAGCTACAACAATTGATCCTCATTCACCTGGAGTAACAGAGGGAGAAGGGGAGTTAGGAATCAGAAGAGAAAATGGCATGCATATCTGTTTGCCTCCATGATTAACTGCCTCCTATGCTATGAGACCAGAAGTACTGGATGGTGCCCAACTACCATTACTGAAAATTCTGATCAAAGATTCTATAGAAGAATCTTGATCAAAAGGGGAAAGTGTGGAACAGAATTTCAAATTCTAAATGGAATCCAGACTTTCTGGAACCGTTGAGGCTGGATAAACCCCTGAAGCTATTGTCCTGAGATAATCTTTAAGCCTTACACCTCAAATCAAAACTATTCCCCAAAGTCTTCTAAAAACCAAACAATAGTTGAGCTTAATTAGTGAAGTATGTCTGCCTTGAGCATTGTGCTCTTTTAAAGAGTTATCTTTGTGGGATCAAACTGACAACAGCAACCCAAAAAGTTAAATGAGAAGCCTAGGGGGCAGTGAGTTTATGTTAATGGGGTAGAATAATTTGGAAAAGGATAGCAAGAATGGTTAAAAACTTGAAGAATGTAATCAGTGTTACTGAATTGTACATGTAGAAATTGTAGAAGTGGCATATCTTTTGCTGTGTATATGTTCATCAAAAATAAAATAGATTAAAGTAAAAAATTTAAACATAGAGCTACCATATGACCTAGCAATTCCACTATTAGGCATATGCCCAAGAGACTTGAAAGAAGCAACGTGAACAATCTCATGTATGCCAATGTTCATTGCAGCCTATTCACAATAGCCAAAAGATGGAAATAACCCAAATACCCATAAATAGATGAATGGATAAATAAAATGTGGCATATACATACAGTGAAATATTACTCAGCCATAAAGATAAATGAACTCCTGATATATGCCATGACACAGATGGACCTTGAAAATATGCAGAGTGAAATAAGTCAGTCACAAAAGGACAAATTTTGTATGATCTCACTAATACAAAGTACATAGACTAGGTAAATACATAGAGATCAGAGTTTAATAGTGGTTACCCGGGGTGGGAGGGATGGGTAATGGGGAGAATTATTATTTAGGAAGCATTGTGTTTTTGTTTACTGGGATGGAGAATTTGGCAAAGAACATAGGTGATGGTTACACAACATGATTGATGTAATTGATCTGACCAAATTGTATATGTGAAAAATGTTGACTTGGCAAATGTGGTGCTATCTATACTTTTACAACAATATAAAAAGAGTAAAAAACAAAACAAAAGTTGGTCATTATGCACTTAGCCATTAAGACCACAGCCTTCAGTATGGATTACACCTCAACATAAGGAAAACAAAAATCCTCACAATGGACCAATAAGTAACATCATGATAAACAGAGAAAAGACTGAAGTTGTCAAGGATTTCATTTTACTTGGATCCACAATCAACACCCATGGAAACAGTTAGGAAATCAAACTATGCATTGCATTGGGCGAGTCTGCTGCAAAAGACCTTATTACAGTGCTAAAAAGCAAAGACATCACTTTGAAGATTAAGGTGTGCCTGACCCAAGCCATGGTATTTTCAGTCACCTCATATGCATGTGAAAGCTGAACAATGAATAAGGAAGACTGAAGAAGAATTGATGCCTTTAAATTATGGTGTTGGCAAAGATACTGAATATGCCATGGACTGCCAGGAGAAGGAATAAATCTGTCTTGGAAGAAGTACAGCCAGAATGCTCCTTAGAAGTCAGGATGGTGAGACTTCATCTCACATACTTGAGACATGTTATCAGGAGGGACCAGTCCCTGAAGAAGGACATCATGCTTGGTAAAGTAGAGGGTCAGCGAAAAAGAGGTAGACCCTCACTGAGATGGATTGACCCAGTGGCTGCAACAATGGGCTCAAACATAGCATGTGAGGATGGTGCAGGACCGGGCAATGTTTCATTCTATTGTTTAAAGGGTCACTATGAGTCAGAACCAACTCGACGGCATCTAACAACAACAACAAGCCAATAAGAGTACAAGAAAATACTGCAAAAGAGGAAAGTTCATAGAAGAAATGGAAGTAGTTGCTATTGTTTCTGTAGTGTTTTACGCTATATACGTGTACGTGTATAGTTGTTTTTAGCTGACATCGAGTCACCTCCTGACTTGTGATGACCCCAGGCACAAGAGAACAAAACACTGCCTCGTCCTGTCCTATGCCATAGTCGTGATTGTATGAGGATCAGACCATTGTGATCCACAGGGTTTTCATTGGCTGGTTTTTGGAAGTAGATCTTCAGGCTTTTCCTCCTAGTCCTTCTTATTCTGGAAGCTCCACTGAAATCTATTCAGCATCACAGCATCACGCAATCCACCACTGACAGATGGGTGGTGGCTGTGCATGAGGTGTATTGTCCAGGAATCAAACCTGGAAGGTGAGAACTTTGCCATGTTCATTCTTTCAGTCATTCAACAGACATTTATTGAACTTACAGTTGTGTTAAATCACTGGAATGTAACATCAGTAAGATGTAGTTCTCTTTGTTAAGGAGTCTATTCTGACTCATGGAGACCCTATATGAAGAGTGGGACTGCTCATAGGGTTTCCTAGGCTGTAATCTTTACAGGAGCAGGTTCTTTCTCCTGCAGAGTGGCTGATGGGTCGAACCACTAACCTTTTAGTTAGCAGCCAAATGCTTAACCATTGTACCACCAGAGCTCCTTCTTAGACTGGTAGGGGGATACAAACATGTAAATGAAAATGTATTAGAAATGTCTGCAAAGTACAATAGGGTACAAAGTGCAAGGTGATTAATTCCCTACGGGGATTGGGAGAGTGGGATCCGAAGGAGTAATGGTTGAGCTGAGTCGCTCATCTTATCTAATTCTGACAACATCCTTGTGAGGGAGATATTATTCCCATTATCAGATGAAGGAAATGAGGCTCAGTGCAGTCACACGACTTTTTCAAGCAGAGTTGGGAGTGGAACCCAGCCCCCCGCTCTTCCTGCTCTGCTACACATATGCAAACTATATACAGGTTGGTGAATTATAGATATGCAGTAGAATTACAGTGTCCAATTTTGGAGATTAATTAACTGATCATGCTCATCTCTGTCTTTAGTGCCTTCTTCATTTAGGTTAGTTAAGTTCTTTCTTGGAGCAAGGCTAGTTAAGTTCTCTCCTGAGGACACGGGGGCTCTTTTTCGTTGGTGGTACCCATACAGGCTGCCCTCACCACCACGCTGGCTGGTAGTGCTCACCCAGGGTGCCCTCACCATCATGCTGGCTCCCTCTTCTTCCCTTCCCTGGGCTCCTGTTTGCAGGACTCAGCTGGGTTTCCATTTTCTCAGTAAAGTTCTCCCCGGGAGCCATCTCCTGCCCTGACCTTTCTTAGCACAGATTGAAACTGACTTCAATTGCTCTTCAGTGTGGATTCTTATCCTGTGCTCCGCACTCCTCGCAGCTGGGACTGTCTTAGAGGGTCACCTACTCCTTAGTAACTGGGCCGAGGCTGAGCCCAGGTACAGGGCTCCACCAAGTAAGGCTTATGGGGCGATGGTTTTATCCAGGAGATGCAAAGAGTGATGGTTCTTATTTTGATGTTTGATAATATCCTTACCAAGCAAAATGTAAAATTGGCAGCCTACGTTGAGTCCCTCAATTGTGTGTGTGTATGTGTGTGCACACACATGTGCAAATCTTACTGGTTTGTGAAATCCAAAAGTTTAGGGTGCATAGCTCTGGAGGGGTGGTTCCTAACTCTATTGGACATAAGAATCATTTGGGGTAATTTAAAAAAAACAGTTTTCTGGACCTCATCCCAGAATTAAGGAAACTGGGAAATGAGAGCTGAGAGATTCTGTGTTTCTGAAAAACTCCTGCAGATTGTTTTGATGTTGGGTGACGTTTAAATTATGCCCTAATTGGGAGGCCTTGGGCAGATGACGAAGGGGGGGGGGGTATTGGCAGGAAGAGGCCTTCAGAGCAAGGAAAGTCTGAGCAAAGCTGGGGACGTGGGAGAAGCAAGCTTTTGGGATGGCAAGCCGTCCCACTTGGCTGGAATAAATGGTCCATAAAACAGAGTAGTGAGGTTCAGGCTAAAAAGGTAGATGGTGGCTAAGTTGTGACAAAGGTGAAGCTTATACTGAGAATAGTAGAACCTACACGGAAAAATGGGGAAAGAAAAGGAGAATGAGTGAAATCCTAATATGCAACAATCATTGTCTTTGGGCAGGATAAATAATGTCCCTACTCTTGAAGAGTGTGCCTGTTAGTCAAGTAGATACAAGAGACCAAAGGGGCAGCTTCTGTCCAGAGGTGAGAGGGGAAGGCAGAGAGGGTTAGAAGCTGGTTGAATTGACATGGGGAATCAGGGGTGGAAAGGAGTGTGCTGTCACAGTATAGGGAGAGCAATTAGGGTTACATAACAAGGTATGTATAAAATTTTGTATGGGAGACTAACTTGAAATGTAAACTTCATTTAAACTACAGCAATAAAAAAAAAGGAGGAAAAAAAGAATAAACAATGTCCCACTTAAATATGTAGTATTTCAAATGGATGTAAATGCTGCTTGGATTAATAAAATGTAACAATATAAGTTTCCTGAGTTACAAGTAGCTTTTGGTTATTTTTAGCAGATCATAAGAGTACAGTTCCTAGCATGTGGGAGGCTATGGATTTTTTGGACAGAAAGTCTGAGAAGCACTCCTGGAAGCAGTGGGCGGGTGAGTAGCAGAGTACTGTATGCACAGGGCGGACTGAGGAAGGGGCTGGTGAGGGGGCTGTTAGGTAGCTCCAGGATGAGGTCATGCGGACCTGGATGGAGGTGAATAGCAGTGTGTTTGATGTCAGCACCGTATTTTATGGCTTGGCTCTGAGACAGCGGCTCCCTTCTCTTCTTTGTCACATGTTGGTTCTTTACAGACCTGTCCAAGCCCCCTGCCCCTGAGGCTGGTGCTGCACCTCTTTTTCTTTGTAGAGCGTCCCGGCAGAGCAGCTGGTAAAACGGTATTTGATGAAAGTGTCTTGCTAATGATAATCTTCCCACATAGCCCTAGTGGCTTAAAAAGATTCTTCTGAATCCAGGGATCTATTTCTCTGGATCAAATTCTAGTCTTGAATGAACACTGGTAGAAAAATCAGCCAAAGAATAGCCTGCTAATAACTCAGAGGGATCGGATTTAAAAAGGCGGCAATCCTTTAATCCCAGGTGATCGTGCTTCCGCTGAAACCCTGGAGTCCACACAACCAGACAGAAGAAACTTGGCGGCCATCTCCAGGCACCTGATCCCCAGAAGGGGCAGGGAACATTAGCTGTTCCAAAAGTGGGCATGATGGGCTGGCTGCTGGGGGTCAGGTGGGGCTGGACACTGTAATTTTAGCCCCAGCCTGCCTGTCTCTTCTGGGAGCAATTGGTGTGATCAAGATGCAGAGGACCCTAACCCAGTCTTGGCACAGAGGCAGCCTGACATCGCCAAGGCTCTTCTACTGAGAAATCTGCTTTATAAATAGAGGAACCGACATGCAAGCTGACAGCTAGGGTCACCAAGGTATATTGCATGTTGACAGAGGGGTGGAATTTCCAGGAGGGAGGGAGGGAGGGCATTCTTGGCACCAGCTCTAACCTGCCTGTCTCAGGCAAGACTGCATTGTGGGCTAAATTGGTTTCTTTCTGTATCACCTGCACTTTCATTGAAATGGAGGATAGTAGCATACAGATAGCCTACACTGAGGTTTTTACTGCTCCCCAAAGCTCAGCATTTGTGTATCTGTATGTATACATCTAAGTGCATTAACTCATAAATGTGCACTACGGGTAACTGGTTATAAATGAACATATAAATTACTATGCAATGTAGTAGACATTCACTGTTTGGAGCCATCCTCAAACTTTGAACCCCTCCTTACATTTTGGTAACTTCCCATATTATGAATCTTCTCTTGCCAAGGTGAACCCAGAACACTCACAGCTGCAGACCTCACACAGTTAGACCATCCCGGTCCTCAAGGTCTCAGCAGGGGAAGCTCTGTCTCTCTTCCTCAGTGAGGCTGTTCCTGCCTTGATTAGATACCTGTAAAAAGCTTACTCCAGGAGGTGACCTTAGAGGGGGAGGCCAGCTTTCTTCTCACGCCCTGTGCTAACCCCCACTCATTGCCTTCAGATCTGTAACTAAAGTCAGATCTCAGGATACTCCAGTGGGGCCATTAAAAAGTTAATCCAGGGAAGTGAAAGTTTACATGGCAAAAGAATGATAAGATTTTGCTAATTTATATAGTAAAAAAAAAAAAAAAAACTGGGAAAAATCTGCATGGTACTGGAAGCTAAAGGGCTGGTGAGGGTGGGCCATTGAAATAGAATTTTAGATTGGGTCAGATTCATTAATATAGGTTCACCTAGTGGAGATGTTGGATTCAATGTGCTAGCTCAAGTAATTGTGTTATTCTAATGATTTTTTATTTGGTTGACTAAAACACTCTCAACAGAGATCTATGCCAAATAGAAGTTGAGATGTTAGACATTTCTAGGGAAAATGTAGAGAGGGAAGAAATCCCAGGACTTAGGGGAAAAAAGGAATGCTGGAGTGGATTTATCATGAGTGACCCAATCACATAATCCTGAACTATGTCCCTGAGAGAGCCCAGAAGACACACCATAACACCATTCTCCAAAGCCCCCATATATATGTGTGTATATCTTTACATTAGTGAAGGGAGCACCCATAGATTGTTTTGGGGTTGTAGTAGCTGTTTTCTGTAGGCTGGCATGCGCGTGGAAGATGTTATCATTAAAATCATCTCTCTGAGTGAATGAAGGTGATGGGGTACTATTGGTGGCAGAGGCCCAAGTTGCAGAATTTAACCAACTGAGGCAAGACTTGCATACACATCAGTCAAGGTTCAATGCAGATAAAAGGGCTTTGGCTTCTTGCCAAGATAGAATATCAGGGACAATATTTACCCTTCCACCTGAAATATCTAAAAAATAAGACAAAATATAAGAAACAAGGGTTTTCAAAAAAAGTGAACATCAGGTACTGAAGGGAAGTAATCCCTGAGAGACAAGAAACAAATGAGGTGAGTCCTATAATTGCACCACCTTAGTGCCTGGGGAGAGTCTCCAGGCCATGGTGCAGGGAGAGGACCTCCCTGAGTTGAGGAGACAAATCTAGGAGTGTGAAGAGGACAAGATGATAAAGAGTTTGCAGAGCCCCTCGAGTTGGAAGACACTCAAATACGACTGGGGAAGAGCAGCCTCCTCAAATTAGAGTTGACCTTAATGACGTGGATGGAGCCAAGCTTCCAGGACCTTCATCTGCTGATGTGGCATGACCCAAAATGAGAAGAAATGGCTGGAAACATCCATTAATAATCAGAATGTGGAATGTATGAAGTATGAATCTAGGAAAACTGGAAATCATCAAAAATGAAATGGAATGCATAAACACCAATAACCTAGGCATTAGTGAGCTGAAATGGACTGGTATTTGCCATTTTGAATCAGACAATCATACGGTACTCTATGCTGGGAATGACAGACTGAAAAGGAATGGCATTGCATTAATCCTCAAAAAGAACATTTCAAGATCTATCCTGAAGTACAATGCTTTCAGTGATAGGATAGTATACATACGCTTACAAGGAAGACCACTTATTATGATTATTATTCAAATTTATGCACCAACCCCTGAGGCCAAAGATGAAGAAATTGAAGATTTTTTTTGTTTTACCAACTTCTGCAGTCTGAAATTGATCAAATATGCAATTAAGATGCATTGATAATTACCGGTGTTTGGAATGCCAAAGTTGGAAATAAAGAAGAAGGATCGGTAGTTGGAAAATATGGCCTTGGTGAGAGAAACAATACCAGAGATTGCATGACAGAATTTTGCAAGACCAAGAACTTCTTCACTGCAAATACCTTTTTTCAACAACATAAACGGTGACTATACAAGTGGACCTTACAAGATAGAATACACTAGAATCAAATCAACTACATCTATGGAAACCCGTTAAAAAACCCATCGCCATCGAGTTGATTCAGACTCATAGCGAGCCTCTAGGACTGAGTAGAACTGTCCCATAGGGTTTCCAAGGAGCGGCTGGTAGACTTGGTTAGCAGCCTGAGCTCTTAACCACTGTACTAATGGAAAAGCTTAATGTCTTCAGTCAGAACAAGGCCAGGGGCTGACTGTGGAATAGACCATTAATTGCTCATATGCTGAAGAAAATTAGAGCAAGTCTATGAGAGCCAAAATACAACCTTGAGTACATCCCACCTGAATTTAGAGATCATCTCAAAAATAGATTTGACTCATTGAACATTAATGACAGAAGACCAGATGAGTTATGGAATGATATCAAGGACATCATACGTGAAGAAAGTAAGAAATTATTAAAAGACAGGAAAGAAAGAAAAGACCAAAACAGATGTCAGAAGAGACTCTGAGAAAAATGTAGAAGAAAATTCTAACTCACACACACACAAAAAAGAGACTTACTGGTCTGTCAGAAACTGGAGAATGGAGAAACCATGAGAGTATGACCTCTGGACACCCTTTAAGCTCAGTAATGAAGTCACTCCTGAGTTCACCCTTCAGCCAAAGATTAGACAGGCCCATAAAACAAAATGAGACTAGATGGGCACACCAGCCCAGGGGCAAGGACAAGAAGACAGGAGGGGACAGGAAAGCTGGTAATGGGGAACCTAAGGTTGAGAAGGGGAGAGTGTTGACATGTCATGGGGTTGGCAACCGATGCCACAAAACAATATGTGTACCAATTGTTTAATGAGAGGCTAGTTTGTTCCGTAAACTTTCATCTAAAGTACAATAAAAAAACAGAAGAGACTCTGAAACTTACTCTTGAATGTCAAGTAGCTAAAGCAAATGGAAGAAGTGATGAAGTAAAAGAGCTGAACAGAAGATTTCAAAGGACAGCTCGAGAAGACAAAGTGAAGTATTATAATGACATGTGCAAAGACCTAGAAACCCTGGTGGCATAGTGGTTAAGAGCTACGGCTGCTAACCAAAAGGCTGGCAGTTCAAATCCACCAGGTGCTCCTTGGAAACTGTATGGGGCAGTTCTACTCTGTCCTATAGGGTCACTATGAGTTGGAATCGACTCAACGGCAACAGGTTTGGTTTTAGTTTTGTGCAAAGACCTGGAGTTAGAAAATCAAAAGGGAAGAACATGCTCAGCATTTCTCAAGCTGAAAGAACTGAAGAAAAAATTTAAGCCTCGAGTTGCAGTATTAAAGGATTCTATGGGCAAAATACTTAACGATGCAGGAAGCAGCAAAAGAAGATGGAAGGAATACACAGAGTCACTGTACCAATACCAAAAAGAATTGTTCTATGTTCAATCATTTCAGGAGGTAGTATATGATCAAGAACCAATGGTACTAGAGGAAGAAGGCCACGCTACACTGAAGGCACTGCAGGCATTACAAGGCTCCAGGAATTGATGGAACACCAATTGAGATGTTTCAACAAATGGATGCAGCAGTGGATGTGCTCACTCATCTATGCTGAAATCTGGAAGACAGCTACCTGGTCAACCAACTGGAAGCGATCCATATTTATGCTTATTCTCAAGAAAGGTGAGTCAACTGAATTATTAAATGCTATCATTAATATTACAGGCAAATAAAATTTTGCTGAAGATCATTCAAAAGCAGCTGCAGCACTACATTGACAAGGAATTGCCAGAAATTCAAACCGGATTCAGAAGAGGATGTGGGAGGAGGGATATTACAGCTGATGTCAGATGGATTTTGGCTGAAAGCAGAGAATACCAGAAAGATGTTTACCTGTGTTTTATTTACTATTTGAAGGAATTTGACAGTGTGGATCATAACAAATTATAGATAATGTTGCAAAGAACGGGAATTCCAGAACACTTAATTGTGCCCATGAGGAACCTGTACAATGACCAAGAAGCAATTGTTCAAACAGAACAAGAGTATACTGCATAGTTTAACATCAGGAAAGATGTGTGTCAGGGTGTATCTTTCACCATAATTACTCAATCTGTATGCTAAGAAAATAGTTCGAGAAGCTGGGCTACATGAAGAACATGGCATCAGGACTGGAGCAAGTCTCAGTAACAACCTGCGTTATGCAGATGACACAACCTTGCTTGCTGAAAGCGAACAGGGCTTGAAACAGTGATGAAGATCAAAGACTATAGCCTTCAGTATGGATTACACCTCAACATAAAGAAAACAAGAATCCTCACAACTAGACCAATAAGCAACATCATGATAAACGGAGAAAAGATTGAAGTTGTCAAAGATTTCATTTTACTTGGATCCGCAATCAACGCCCATGGAAGTAGCAGTCAAGAAATCAAATGACGCATTGCACAGGGCAAATCTGCTGCAAAAGACCTCTTTAAAGTGTTAAAAAGCAAAGATGTCATTTTAAGGACTAAGGTGTGCCTGACCCAAGCCATGGTGTTTTCAATCACCTCATATGCATGTGCAAGCTGGACAACGAATGAGAAAAACCAAAGAAGAATTGACACCTTTGAATTATGATGTTGGTGAAGAATACTGAATATACCATAGACTGCCAAAAGAATGAACAAATCTGTCTTGGAAGACGTATAGCCAGAATGCTGCTTAGAAGCAAAGATGGTGAGACTTGGTCTCACATACTTTGGACATGTTGTCAGGAGAGACGAATCCCTGGAGAATGATATTATGCTTAGTAAAGTAGAGGATCAGCAAAAAAGAGGAAGACCCTCAATGAAATGGATTGACACAGTGGCTGCAACAATGGGCCCAAGCATAACAAAGATTATGAAGACGGCACAGGACGGGGCAGCATTTAGTTCTGTTATATGTAGGGTCGCTAGGAGTTGGAACCGACCGGTTGGCACCTAACAAGAACATTATTACTGAGGGTTAAGCACTCGGCTGCTAACCAAAACGTTGGCGCTTCAAACCCACCCATTGGCTCTGCGGGACTAAGACCTTTAGGATAGTTGTACTCTGTCACATGGGGTCGCTATGAGTTTCCTTCTTGCCCAAGCACAGGTCAAGCCTTCTTTGCCCTCTCCCAGAAATTTTTCACTCTTAGTGAGGATGGTGCAGGACCAGTGTTTCGTTCAGTTGTACATAGGGTCGTTATGAGTCAGAACCGACTCGACAGCACTTAACAACAACACTTACTTTCTTATTTAAAAACTTTTTTATTGTTGTAAAGATATACATAACACAACATTTGCCAATTCAAGACTTTTTATGTGTACAATTTAGGGACACTAATTACATTAATCATGCTGTGCAATCATTGCCAAATTTTCTAGCACCATGAACAGAAACTCAATGATTCCTAAACAACAACTCTCCCTTTCTCCTTCCTTCCCACCCCTGGTAACCACTAATAAACTCTGGTCTCTGTACATTTGCCCATTCTAGATATTTCATATTAGATCATACAATATTTGTCCTTTTATGATTGACTTACTTCACTTAGCATAATGTTTTCAAAGTTCATCCATGTTGTAGTATGTATGAGAATGTCACTTCTCCCTATGGCTGAGTAATATTCCATTGTATATATACCACATTTTATTTGTCCATCCACCTGTTGATGGACATTTAGGTGGTTTCTACCTTTTTGCTGTTGTTACTACTACTGCAGTTAATGCTAGTGTACACATGTCTGCATTGTCGATGCTTTTAAATCTTTCTGGTATATATCTAGGAGTGGAATTGCTGGGTCGTATGGTGGTTCTATGTTTAACTTTTTGAGAAACTACCAAACTATTTTCTACAGCAGCTGTACCATTTTGCATCTCCACTAGCAATGAATGAGGGTTCCAACTTCTTCACATCCTCGCCAACATTTGTTTTTTGAATCTTAGCCATCGTAGTTGGGGTGAAGTGGTATCTGATTGACATCTCCCTGACGACTAATGCAGTTGAGCATTTTTCATGTGCTTTTTGGCCATTTGTATATCTTATTTGGTAAAATGTCTATTAAAATTGTTTGCTCATTTTTGGATTGGTTTTTTGTCCTTTTCTGGTTAAATTATAGGAGATCTTTATATATTCTGGATATTAAACCTTTATCCAATATGTGGTTCTCAAAATTTTTCTCCCTGTCTGTAGTTTGTCTCTTCACTTTGCTGGCAAAGTTTTTGATGAACGAAAGTTTGATGAGGTCCCATTTATCTATTTTGTCTTTTGTCGCTTGTGCTTTCAGTGTCGTATCTAAAAATTCATTACTGAAGACTAGGTTTCTAAACATTACCCCTATGTTTTCTTCTAAGAATTTTATGGTTTTAGGTCTTTAATAAATGGCTGACTTCATTCTTTAGTATATAGAAATCCAGTTGCCCCAGCCCCATCTATTAAAGAGACTATTCTTTCCCCATTTGATGGATTTAGCACCTTTGTCAAAGATGAATTGACGATAGATGTGCACTCTTATCTATAGACTCTCAATTCTATTCTACTGGTCTGCATGCCTGTTATCATACCAGTACCAGACTGTTTTGATTACTGTAGATTTATAATATGTTTTGAGATCGGGAAGCATGAGTCATCCTAATCTAGTCTTCTTTTTCTATATTGCTTTGGCTATTTGGAGCCCTTTGCAGCTCCAAATACATTTGACGATTGGCTTTCCCAAATCTACAAAGAAAGCTGTTGGAATTTTAATTGATATTGCATTGAATCTATAGATTGCTTTAGATAGTATTGACATCTTGACAATATTAAGTCTTCTGATCCATGAGCACAGAATGTCCTTCCACTCATTTAGATCTTTTATAATTTCTTTCAGTAATGTTTTGTAATTTTCAGAGTGTAAGTCTTTCACTTCCCTAGTTAAATTTGTTCCTAGGTATTTTATTCTTATAGATGCTATTGTAAATGGAATTGTTTCCTTATTTTCTTTTGCAGGTTGTTTGTTGCTGAAGTATAAAAACATGACTGATTTTTGTGTGTTCACCTTGTACCCTGTCACTTTGCTGAATTTATCCATTAGCTCTAATAGCTTTCTTGTGGACTCTTTGAGGTCTTCTATACACAGCATTATGTCATTGGGAAAAGGAAGAACTTTACTTCTTCCTTTTTGATTTGGATACCTTTTATTTCTTTTTCTTCCTAATTGCTCTAGCTAGAAATTCCAGTACAATATTAAATAGCAGTGGTGAGATTGGCCATCCTTGTCTTGCTCCTCATCTTAAAGGATAAGCTCTCAGTCTTTCACCATCGAGTATGGTATTATCTGTGAGTTTTTAATAAATGCTCTTTATCAAAACAAGGAGTTTCCCTTCTATATATATAAATCCCACTTGATCATGGTGCATAATCTTTTTCATATGCTTTTGGATTCAGTTTGCTAGCATGTTGTTGAGGATTTGTCTTTTCTTGTGGTGTTTTTGTCTGGTTTTGTTATAAAATAATGTTAGCCTCATAGAGTGAGTTAAGGAGCATTCCTTCCTCTTCTATTTTTGGGAAAAGCTTAAGAAGGACTGGCATCACTTCTTCTACAAATATATGATAGAATTCCCCAGTGAAACTTTCTGGTCCAGGACTTTCTTTGTTGGGAGTTTTTTGATTACTGCTTTGTTACAGGTTTATTGAGATCTTCAATTTCCTCTCGAGTCAATATAGCAAGTTTATGTGTTTCTAGAAATTTGTCCTTTTCCTCTCAACGATCTAATTTGCTGGCATATAACTTTCATAGCATTCTCTTATAATCTTTTTTGTTTCTGTAGGGCCAGTTGTAATGTTTCCACTTTCATTTCTCATCTTAGATCATTGCATTTTCTCTCTTTTTTTCTTTGTCAGTCCAGCTAAAGGTTTGTAAGATTTTATTGAACTTTTCAAAAACAAACTTCTGGTTTCATTGATTTAAAATTTTTTTTGTTTGATCCTTTATTTCAGTTATCTCTGCTCTGATCTTTGTTATCTCCTTCCTTCTGGTTGGTTTGGGTTTGGTTTGCTCTTCATTTTCTAGTTTCTCAAATTTTTCAGTTAGGTTTTCATTTTTTTAATTTAATAATATTTTATTGTGTTTCCAGTGAAGGTTTTATGTTTCTGTTCAACAATTTCTACACAAGTTGCTCAGTGACATTGGTTACATTCTTCACAATGTGTGAATATTCTCAATATTTCTCTTCTGTTTGTTCCATTTCCCTTAATCTAGTTTCCCCGCCCCTTACATTCTCATCTTTCTTTTAAAGTAATTGTTGAATGTTTGGTCTCATATAGGTGATTTTTAGAAAGAGTACAATACTTAGGAATGATATTAATTATTATTGTTGTTTTTAATGTACTTTAGATGAAGGTTTACAGAACAAGTACTTTCTCATTAAACAGTACACATACAGTTTTATGACATTGGTTAACAACCCCACGACATGTCAACACTCTCTCTTGTCGAACTTGGGTTTGCTATTACCAGCTTTTCTGTCCCTTCCTGCCTTCTAGTCCTTGTCCCTTGGCTGTTGTGCCCCGTTAATCTCATTTTGTTTTATGGGCCTGTCTAATCTTTGGCTGAAGGGTGAACCTTGGGAGTGACTTCATTACTGAACGAAAAGGGTGTCCGGAGGCCATACTCTTGGGGTTTCTCCAGTCCCTGTCAAACGAGTAAGTATGGTCTTTTTTTGTGAGTTAGAATTTTGTTCTACATTTTTCTCCAGCTCTGTCCAGGACGCTCTGTTGTGATCCCTGTCAGAGCAGTCAGTGGTGGTAGCCGGGCACCATCTAGTTGTACTGGACTCAGCCTGGTGGAGGCCATGGTAGTTGTGGTCCATTAGTCCTTTGGACTAATCTTTCCCTTCTATCTTGTTTTCTTCATTCTCCCTTGCTCCCAAAGGGGTGAGACCAGTGGAGTATCTTAGATGGCTACTTACAGGCTTTTAAGACCCCAGAGGCTACTCACCAAGGTAGAATGTAGAACATTGTCTTTATAAACTATGTTATGCCAATTGAGCTAGATGTTTTCTGAGATCATGGTCCCCACAGCCCTCAGCCCAGCAATTCAGTCCCTCAGGGAGTTTGGATGTGTCTATGGAGCTTCCATGACCTTTCATTGTATAAGTTGTGCTGGCTTCCCCAGTATTGTGTACTGTCTTACCCTTTACCAAAGTTACCACTTATCTATTGTCTGTTTAGTATTCCTTCCCACCTCTACCATCCTTTGTAACCACCAAAGATTGTTTCTTTTTGTGTGTAAACCTTTTCATGAGTTTTTACAGTAGTGGTCTCATACAATATTTGTCCTTTTGTGATTGACTTATTTCACTCAGCATAATGTCCTCCAGTTTCATCCATGTTATGAGAAGCTTCACGGATTCATCATTGTTCTTTATCGTTGTGTAATACTCCACTGTGTGTATGTAGCATAGTTTGTTTATCCATTCATCTGTTGATGGGCATCTAGATTGTTTCCATCTTTTTGCTATTGTGAACAGTGCTACAACGAATATGGGTGTGCATATCTATTCGTGTGACAGCTCTTATTTCTCTAGGATATATTCCTAGGAAAGGGATCGCTGGATCGTATGGTATTTCTATTTCTAGATTTCTAAGGAAGCACCATATTGTTTTCCAAAATAGTTAAATCATTTTGCATTCCCACCAGCAGTGCATAAGAGTTCCGATCTCCCCACAGCCTCTCCAACATTTGTTATTTCCAGTTTTTTTGATTCCTGCAAGTAATGCAGAGTGAGATGATATCTCATTGTGGTTTTGATTTGCATTTGTTTAATGGCTAGTGATTGTGAGCATTTCCTCATGTGTCTGTTGACCACTTGAATGTCTTCTTTGGTGAAGTGTCTGTTCATTTATTTTGCCCATTTTTTAATTGCATTATTTGTCTTTTTGTTGTAGAGGTGTTGGATTTTCTTGTAGGTTTTAGAGATTAGACCTTTGTTTGACTTGTAATGTCTCTTTTTACTCTTTTGGTGAAGTCTTTTGATGAGCATAAGTCTTTAATTTTTAGAAGATCCCAGTTATCTCACTTATCTCCTGGAGTTTGTGTGTTGTTGGTTATGGTTTGTATCCTGTTAATGCTGTGTATTAGGGCCTCTAGCATTGATCCTATTTTTTTGTCTATGAACTTTATAGTTTTTGGCTTCCTATTTAGGTCTTTGATCCATTTTGAATTAGTTTTTGTATATGGTGTGACGTATGGGTCCTGTTTCATTGTTTTGCAGATGGACATCCAGTTTTGCAAGCACCATTTGTTAAAAAGATTGTATGTTTCCCTTTGATGGACTTTGGGCCCTTGTTGAAGATTAGGTGACCGTAGGTGGATGGATTTACATCTGTGTTCTCAATTCTGTTCCATTGGCCAATGGATCTGTTGTTGTACCAGTACCAGGCTGTTTTGACTACCGTCACTGTATACTAAGTTCTCAGGTCAGGTAGTGTGAGTCTTCGTACTTTACTCTTCTTCTTCAGTAGTGCTTTACTTATTTAGGGCTTCTTCCCTTTCCGTATAAATTTAGTGATTAGTTTTTCCATCTCTTTAAAGAATGTTGTTGGTATTTGGATTAGGATTGCATTGAATTTGTAAATTGCTTTGGGTAGAATTGTCATTTTCTTAATGTTGAGTCTACCTATCCATGAGCAAGGCATGTTTTTCCATTTATGTGTATCTCTTTTGGTTTCTTGCAGTAGTGTTTTGTAGTTTTCTTTGTATAAGTCTTTTACATCCCTGGTTAGATTTATTCCTAAGTATTTTATTTTTTAAAAGGGCTATTATAAATGATATTGTTTCCTTGATTTACTTTTCAACATTCTCTTTATTGATGTATAGGAATCCAACTGATTTTTGCATGTTTATCTTGT
Organism: Trichechus manatus latirostris; assembly: GCF_000243295.1. Lineage (NCBI taxonomy): Eukaryota > Metazoa > Chordata > Mammalia > Sirenia > Trichechidae > Trichechus > Trichechus manatus. The sequence goes on along the minus strand of NW_004444000.1, from coordinate 8,034,825 downwards.
ATCCTGCTACTCTGCTGAATCTTTCTATTAGTTTCAGTAGTTTTCTCATGGAGTCTTTTGGGTTTTCTATGTATAGTATCATATCATCCACAAATAAGGACAGTTTAACTTCTTCCTTACAAATTTGGATCCCCTTTATTTCTTTTTCTTGGCTTATTGCTCTTGCTATGACTTTCAGCACAATGTTAAATAGGAGTGGTGATAAAGGGCATCCTTGTGTTTTTCCTGTTCTCAAGGGTAATGTTTTCAGCCTCTCTCTATTAAGAATGATGTTGACCATTTGTTTTGCACAGATGCCCTTTATTATGTTGAGAAATTTCCCTTCTATACCTATTTTATTAAGAGTTTTTATCAGGAATTGGTGTTGGAATTTGTTGAATGCCCTCCCTGCATCAAATGAGATGATCATGTGATTCTTTTCTTTCTTTTTATTTATGTGCTGGAGTACATTGATTGATTTTCTAATTTAAGCCATCCTTGCATACCTGGTATGAATCCTACTTGGTTGTTGTGTATTATTTTTTTTGATATGATGCTGAGTGCTATTGGCTAGAATTTTGTTGAGAATTTTTGCATCTGTATTCATGAGAGATATTGGTCTGTAATTTCTTTCTTTGTGGCTTCTTTGTCTGGTTTTGGTATCAGGGTTATGCTGGCTTCGTAGAATGAATTTGGAGTGTTGCTTCCTTTTCTATGCACTGAAATAGTTTGAATAGGACTGGTGTAAGCTCTTCTCTGAATGTTTGGTAGAATTCTCCAGTGAAGCCATCTGGGCCAGGGCTTTTTTTG
>NW_004444000.1:8031517-8032611 GCF_000243295.1 Trichechus manatus latirostris | reverse complement strand
CAAATGCCTTTTCTGTACCGATTGATAAGATCATGTGGTTCTTGTCTTTTGTTTTATTTATGTGATGGATTACATTGATTTTTTTTCTAATGTTGAACCATCCCTGCATACCTGGTATAAATCCCACTTGATCATGGTGAATTATTTTTTTGATAAGTTGCTGAATTATATTGGCTAGAATTTTGTTGAGGATTTTTGCGTCAATGTTCATGAGGGAGACTGGTCTGTAATTTTCTTTTTTTGTTCCGTCTTTACTTGGTTTTGGTATCAGGGTTATGCTGGCTTCATAGAATGAGTTTGGGAGTATTCCATCATTTTCTATGCTTTGAAATAGTTTTAGTAGCAGTGGTGTTAACTCTTCTCTGAAAGTTTGGTAGAATTCTCCTGTAAAGCCAGCTGGGCCAGGGCTTTTTTATGTTGTGAGTTTTTAAATTACCTTTTCAATGTCTTCTTTTGTTATGGGTTTATTTAGTTGTTTTAGCTCTGTTTGTGTTAGTTTGGTAGGTAGTAAGTTTCTAGAAATTTGTCCACTTCCTCCAGGTTTTCAAATTTGTTAGGGTACAATTTTCATAGTATTCTGTTATAATTCTTTTGATTTCAGTTGGGTCTGTTTTGATATCACCCATCTCAGTTCTTATACGAATTATTTGCCTCCTCTCCTGTTTTTCTTTTGTCAGTTTGGCCAGTGGTTTATCAATTTTGTTGATCTTTTCAAAGAACCAGCCTTTGGTCTTGTTAACTTTTTCAATTGTTTTTCTATTCTCTATTTCATTTAATTCTGTTCTAATTCTTATCATTTCCTTTCTTCTGGCACCTGAAGGCTTCTTTTGCTGCTCTCTTTCTACTTGTTCCACTTGTAGGGTTAATGTTTGATTATGGCCCTTTCTTGGTTTTGGATTGTGCATTTGTTGCTATAAACTGACCTCTGAGCACTGCTTTAGCTGTCTCCCAAAGGTTCTGGTAGTATGTGTTTTCATTCTCATTTGATTCTGTGAATTTCTTTGTTCCATCCTTAATTTCTTCTATAACCCAGTAGCTTTTGAGTAAGGTGTTGTTCAGTTTCCATGAGTTTGATTTTTTTTTCCTTGCTTTTT
>NW_004444000.1:8012799-8030515 GCF_000243295.1 Trichechus manatus latirostris | reverse complement strand
TTCCTTATCTGGGTTGATATCTGGTTGCTCTGTCCTGTGTTCTAGTCCTGGGTTGTTATCTGATGTTATTGATTTTCTAACCAGAGGACTCCCTTTAGTATTTCTTGTAATTTTGGTTTGGTTTTTGCAAATTCCCTAAACTTTTGTTTATCTGGAAATACCCTAATTTCACCATCATATTGTGAGACAGTCTTGTTGGATATATAATTCTTGGCTGGCAATTTTTTTCCTTCAAGGCTTTATGTATGTCTTCCCATTGCCTTATTGCCTGCATGGTTTCCGCTGAGTAGTCTGAGCTTATTCTTATTGACTCTCTTTGTAGATGACTTTTCGTTTATCCCTAGCCACTCTTAAAATTCTCTCTTTATCTTTGGTTTTGTCAAGTTTGATTATAATATGTCTTGGTGACTTTCTTTTGGGTTCTACCTTATGCGGGGTTCGATGAGCATCTTGGATAGATATCTTGTCATTCACGATATCAGGGAAGTTTTCAACAAACAAATCTTCTCTAATTCTGTCTTCATTTTCTGTTATCCTCCTGCCATTCTGGTACTCCAATCATTCGTAGGTTATTCCTCTTGATACAGTACCACATAATTCTTAGGGTTTCTTCATTTTTTAAAATCCTTTTATCTGATTTTTCCTCAAATAAGTTGGTGTCAAGTGCTTTATCTTCAATCTCACTAATTCTGACTTCCATTGCCTCAATTCTGCTCCTATTGACTTTCTACTGAGTTGTCTAATTCTGAAATTTTGTTGTTAATTTTTTGGATTTCTGATTGCTGTCTGTCTATGGATTCTTGCAGCCTGTTAAATTTGTCATTATGCTCTTCTCTAATCTTTTTAATTTCCCCTATTGCATGTTGTGTATTTTGCTTAATTTCCTTCCTAAAATCTTGAAGAGTTCTGTATATTAATATTTTGCATTCTGCCTCTGGTAATTCCAAGAAATTTTCCTCCTTTGGAAAATTTCTAGATTCTTTATTTTGGGAGCTTGCTGAAGCCATCATGGATTGCCTCTTTATGTGATTTGATATTGACTCTTGTCTCTGAGCCATCAATAAGTCATTATATTTATTTATTTTATGTTTGTTTACTGTGTCCTTTCTTCTTGTTTTGTTTTGATATGCCTAAATAGGCTGCTTGTATGAGCTAGTTTGATTATTGGCACTTTTGAAACTCTAATGTCCTGTCACCAGGTGGTTAGATCTGTTACTAGGTATGTGAGCTCAGGAGTCCACCCATTCCTTCTCTACCCAGGTAGATAGCCACCAAGTGTGTGGTGTGGGCTCTCACTTACAGTCCTAGACAAGCATTGGTGATTGGTGTAGGCAGAGGCATCTGGCTGCATCAGAGGACACACTCTGAGCAAGGCAGGGAGTTGATGACCACCCCCGAGTGTCCAGGAGGAAGGCATGTCCCTGTTCTCCAGGGCACGTAGGTGGGTGGGTTTTGCAGCTGAACTATGAGCAGCTAATGCCATTGGCTATAAGGACTGGGGGGCACCTCTTATTTGCGGGTGCCTATCGCAGGCAGCCAGGTGGCTTGGGTGGAGCCACCAGTCCTCAGTCCCCTGATGTGGGCAGGGGAAGACCCTGCTTAATGGGCAGAGCAGTGTCAAATGTCAAGAACCTGCCACTTCACGCTGAAACAGTCGAAGTTAGAGTTTCTGTATATACCATGTTGTACTGCAGTAATGAGGGCATACGCTGTTCAGATGGGCCCACACAAGTCTCTGCAGGGGAAAAAGCACTCAAAGTCCGTGGATCCCTTATGCCTGTGCCTAGGTGAAGGAGCTGTGCCTACCCTGGGTTCCTGGCTTAGGGGAGCCGGCAGTTTATTTCTTTCCCTGTTTGTTAATTTTTTCACTCTCCAAGGCGGGGAGAATGGCTCCGGGCGTGTGAGGGATCCTACTTCCTGCACAGGGGACTCAGCAATTGCTGAAGCTGGTCCTGGACCCAGTGCAGAGCAGGGAGCAGGGAGGTAAACGGAAGACAGGGTTTTTCCTAAGGGGTTGTTTTTGATCAGAACGGTAAGCCATACGCAGGTTCTTATCTTTTGTCAAGGACTTCTTCTCACTGGTTCTGGGTGGGAGAGTAGACTCTCAGCAGCTGAGTCTCTCCTGGTGCGGAATATGCCTCCCGAGCACAGCTGCTTGCCTGCCTCACTGCTCACCCTGAGCTGATCAGGCCTAAAGGGCTCAGGCTCTTGCCGGGCCAGGTCTGGCAACTCCTCGCTGCTTCCGAACGGTCTCTCCCTCCCCCTGCCACTCAGTCCAGTTCCTCAACTCTGCCTTTGATGTTTAGAGCTCCTAGATTGCCATATATAATTGAATCACTTGTTTTTTTGAGTCTTTGTTGTAAGAGGGTCCACCAGAAACATCTGACTACTCTGCTCTCTTGGCCCCGCCTCTCCATTTTGACCATTTTTAGATGTACATTCATTACAGTGAAATTCATTACATTCACCATATTGTGCTACAACACCGGGTATGCACTGGAAATTCCATTAGATCTACTCAAGAACAGCAGCCCAAACTGGGAGAAGGTTATGAAGACTCCAATTCATGGCTGAATTCACGGAGTCTGTGGTATATAGAATAATGGCCCCCAAGATGTTCATATCCTATTCCCTGGAACCCGGGTGTGTGTTACTTTCTATTGCAAAAGGGACTTCAAAAACTAAGGGTATGGATTTTGAGATGGGGAGATTACACTGGATTATCCGGATGGGCTCAATCTAATCATATGAGTTCTTAAAAGCACAGAACCTTTCCCAGCTGAGTTAGAGGATGATGCAACAATAGGTCAGAGAGATGCAATATGAGAAAGACCCAATTGCTGTTGCTGCCTTTGAAGATGGAGGAAGGGGACTATGATCCAGGGAATGCAGGCAGCCTTAGAGCTTCAAGAACAGAATGAAGCCCTGCTAACACCTTGATTTTAGCTCAATGAGACTCGTGTCAGACTTCTGACCTACTGGATTTTAAGATAATTAATTTATATTTTTTAAGTCACTAAGTTTCTGGTAATTTGTTACAGCAGCAATAGAAAACTAACACAGAGACCATGGAATGGCCTGAAGGGGTTAGAGTGATCTAGACCCTATGAAGTCTTGAAATCAAAAAGTCAAATATCCCTTCTAGGAAAAAGCTCCTCACTGTGGAGAAATTGGTGGAAGAAGAATCTAAATTGAGCGGGACACACACAGAGCTAAAAGAAGCAAAGGAAAAGAAGACCCAGATAAAGTGTGAAAGAGGAACAGAGGAGGTAGAACTCAGACAGGATTATAAGGCAATTTAAAAAATTATTTTGTGAAAAATATAGAAGAAATTTTGGAACCACAAAGCCAGAAAAGCTATCCTGACTCACCTTCCTTCCTAAAACTACAGAGAAATTCTTTCACTTAAAAATAACCAACAGAATAGGAACATGGACAAATTCCACACAGAATTATTATAAGGAGCAAGAGAATAAAGAGCACAGTGACATCCCTACAGTCAATGAAAGAATTCCAGAAAGACGTGTCCATTAAACAGATAAAAATTCTAACCTAATATTTTAAAATAACAGGCAGTATGAAAGGACAATTTTAGCCCTAGTTAGAAAAAGTCAGAAATGAGGTGATGGGAGAAAGGGAGACATAAAAAGAAGTTGATTGAACAGAATAAGAAATAAAAGAAAAATCATTTCAGAAATACAGACTAAACTGTAAAGAACAAGAAAAAAATAAACTCAGATAATCCATGAAATGAGACAACAAGGTTTTGAGATGAAGTGATAAACATAGAAGACAGGCAATGAAGAGACAATATACAGATAATAAAGTCTCTGATGAAGAAAACTAAAACAATGCAAAAGAATAAATATTAAAATCTGTAATTTGAGAAAGGCTTCCTAAAATTCAAACATTTGAAATCATATATTAGAAAAGCTCATTATGTACCTATGAAAATTACCCTAGAAAAAGCACTATCAGACTTTAAATTAAAAAATTTTCCTTTTCAACCACCAGATAGGTTATTTATAAGCGTAAGAAAAATAGAACATCGTTAAAATTTTTGACAGCAGCACTTTATGCTGGAAAACAATGAACTAATATATCTAAGACACTCAGGGAAAGAAAATGTGAGCCAAGGTTACAGACAAACTATAATGAATATGCAAGAATTCACATGATCTTGTTCCTACAATTCCTTCTTGAGGAATCTGATACAGAATGAGCTTTAGACAATCAAATGACTGGAAACAACATTGACACAACACAGGTGCTCTATGAGACAACAAAAGCTGCAGCTTTTTGTTTTCTTCTTGGCAAATTCCCTTAGGGAAAAATTGCTGGAGAAAGTCTGATTTACACCAATGTTTTATCTTCTCTTGGAAATGTTAGCCCCTTGAGTTACGGTTGACTTTGTTTTTCTCTAGTGCCATAAAATAGTTTCTTCTTTTTTAATCCAGCATTTATAGACGCATTTTTAGTGAAAAAATGGCACTGATACAAGATATTTCATCATAGATGGATGAGGTAGTCTGGTCTAAATTTGCATTGGAAGTATGAGTATAAATTTTTGACGTGTTTTATCTTAAAAAATATGTCCTAGCACTGTTAATCAAAAGGGCCTAGGAAAACGACGAACCCAGTATTAATGGGCACCGTATTGCCTAGATTGTTGTCTCTAAATACTATTTCCAACTTAAAGGAACCAGAACTTCTTGGAGAAATGGCTTGCCCCAGGCCTGGGTCAATAAATGTGCAAGAGGATGCAGGAAGGGGACCATGATCCAGGGAATGCAGTCAGCTTCTAGAAGCTGGAAAAGGTAAGGAAAAGGATTCTCCCCTAGAGCCTCAAGAACAGAAGGAAGCCCTGCTAACACCTTGATTTTAGCTCAGTGAGACTCACATCAGACTTCTGAGCTACAGAACTTTAAGATAATTAATTTACATATATATATATAATTGTACTTTAGACGAAGGTTTACAGAACAAATTAGTTTTTGATTAGACAATTAATACACATATTGTTTAGTGACATTTGTTGCCACCCCCATGGCGTGTCAACACTCCACTTCTCTACCGTGGGTTCCCCATTACCAGCTTTCCTGTCCCCTCCTGCCATCTTGTCCTTGCCCCGGGGCTGGTGTGCACATTTAGTCTTGTTTTGTTTTATGGGCCTGTCTAATCTTTGGTTGAAGGGTGAACCTCAGAAGTGACTTCAGTACTGAGTTAAAAGGGAGTCCAGGGGACATGCTCTCAGGGTTTCCCAGTCTCTGCCAGATCAGTAAGTCCGGTCTTATTTATTTATTTAGTGTGAGTTAGAATTTTGGTCTACATTTTTCTCCAGCTCTGTCCGGGACCCTCTATTGTGATCCCTGTCAGGGCAGTCAGTGGTGGTAGCCGGCTACCATCTAGTTGTGCTGGACTCAGTCTGGTGGAGGCCGTGGTAGCTGTGGTCCATTAGTCCTTTGGACTAATCTTTTCCTTATATCTTGTTCTCTTCATTCTCCCTTGCTCCTGAAGGAGTGAGAGCAGTGGAGTATCTTAGATGGCTGCTCACAGGCTTTTAAGACCCCAGATGCTACTCACCAAGGTAGAATGTAGAACATTTTCTTTATAAACTATGTTATGCTAATTGAGCTAGATGTTCCCAAGACTATGGTCCCCACCTCTCGGCCCAATTGATATTTTTTAAGTCACTAAGTTTCTGGTAATTTGTTACAGCAGTTATAGAAAACTAATACAGAGACCATGGAATGGCCTGAAGGGGTTGGAGTGATCTAGACCCTAAGAAGTCTTGAAACCAAAAAGTCAAATATCCCTTCTAGGGATATACCAGAAAGCCAGAATGCTGTTAAATACTAATTGTGTCAAAAGGACTCATGAACTACCTTGATGAAGACTCCACTGATCATAGATGGGATAATTTGACTGCAATGGATTGAAACACAACAAATATGTTTACATCCATGAGTTCATAATGAATCAAACAAAAAAACTCATTGACACCTTTTGAGGATGGTAGCAAATCAAATCATTATTTGGAAAACTGGTAAACAGAGCTAAAGTATCAAACACTTATCTTGCCTCTCTTACATGAATTGTGCCCAAAGGTAACCCAAGAGTCAACAAAGGGAAGATTCCCATCATAGCATTATTGTGGGGGTTGTTGTTGTGTGCTGTTGAGTCAATTCCAACTCAGCAACCATACAGGACAGAGTAGAACTGCCCCATAGGTTTTCCTACCCTGTAATCTTTACGAGAGCAGAACGCCAGGTCTTTCCTTCCACGGAGATGCTGGTGGGTTCAAACTGCCGACCTTTTTGTTCGACCTTTTTGCTGAGTGCTTAATCATTGCACCCCCAGGGCTCCTATAGAATTATTAGGACTAATAAACAAGAAAGAAATGATAGAATGGGACCCTTACTGAATTAATGTAGCTGCATAATGATTACAAATATCTGCTAACATCACAAAAAGACAGACATTATACTACTTCTATGAAGTAGTCTGGCAAAAAGAAATTTCAATCTAAATTTGATCAAATCTCTAAGATCTAATGACCAACTTACACGAAACAGGAGAAAGAGAAACATGTTAAATTGTATGATTGATTTCTTCAGTAACAGAAATTGCAAGGTCAAAAATGATTCAAAGGGAATCTATAGTTTAAGAGAGATTTAAAAAACATATGAACCTTATTTGGATTTTGATTGAAGCAAACCAATAGAAAAAACAAGCCAATTAACAAACAACAAAATATTATAATGTGAACACCGATTGGACCTTTGAGGATATTAAAAATTATTTGGAATTTTTAGCTGTGGTAACATAGATAAAATTATATGATGTCTGGGGTTTGCTTCAAAAGAATCCAGAGGAAGTGATAAGGGAGTGGGTGGGGTTATAGATGAAACAAGATTGGTCGGGAGTTAATAATAGTTAAGTTCAGTGATGAATGCATGGAGATTCATTGTACTATTTTCTTGTTATATGTGTGAAATTTCCTACAATAAAAGGATAAAAAAGGAATATGACTTTTTTCAGAGTTTATATGTAATCTGCTACTAACTTAAAGGTTGGCAGATTGAACCCACCAAGTGGTACCATGGAAAAAAGGCCTGACAATCTGCTTCCATAAAGATCACAGCCAAGAAAACCCTATGAAGCAGTTTTACTCTGTAACACATGGGATTGCCATGTGTCAGAATCAACTCCACAGCAATGAGTTTTATAGTCTAAATGGAAAGACAAATGTATAATACATTTATGTAAATGACTTTGACTTAGTCCTCCCATTGTAGTTAGGTGTCTTGATTCAGTTAGGGCAGTTCCCACTGAAATATCTGACCGACACAGTAGAGCAATCACAGCAGTCTTCAAAGATGCTGGGGCTCCCTTCATAGATTTATTCCTCACAGTTGTGGTGAAAGGTGTGTCCTCTGGGCACTCCCGGGGTGGGTCTGTGGATTCCACAAGATAAATCCTCTCTAACATTCCAATTTTCCTAAGCCTTTGGATACCTTCTTCTACAGTACAGGCAGTCCCAGACTTGTGACGTATTCGAGTTACTACGAACTGCATTTATGACTGTCCTTTTTTTTTCTTTTTTGGTGCATCTTATTGTTAGTAATATGTACTACATACAGTGTTGCAGTGCGTAATTTGCTGACATTATCATTCTCAAATGTTCACCCGTAAATGTTCAGTTTTATGATTTACTGTTCAAAACACCGCCATATTGCAGGCTATGGCCTGGTCTACAATGACTTTGGTCAGTGTTGGGAGTCATAACAGATAGAAAGTTGGGCAATGTTCAACTCTAATGACACAGGACAATTGAACTGCACACGAGCCCAACGGCCTTTATAACCCCAACTTCATTGTTATGACACTTATGCCTACTTCATTATAGACCAGGCCTATAGTGTGATCTTATTCAGTGTTTCGTACCATAAGAAGCACCAGTTGTTCTTGGGGAACATCTAGTTCAATTGGCATAACACAGTTTATAAAGAAAATGTTCTACATTCTACCTTGGTGAGTAGCGTCTGGGGCCTTAAAAGCCTGTGAGCAACCATCTAATATACTCCACTGGTCTCATCCCTTCGGCAGCAAGGGACAATGAAGAAAACAAGATACAAGGAAAAGATTAGTCCAAAGGGCTAATGGACCACAACTACCACGGCCTCCACCAGACTGAGTCCAGTACAACTAGATGGTGCCTGGCTACCACCACTGACTGCTCTGACAGGGATCACAACAAAGGGTCCTGGACAGAGCTAGAGAAAAATGTAGAACAAAATTCTAACTCACAAAAAAAGACCAGACTTATTGGCCTGACAGAGACTGGCGAAATCCCGAGAGTATGGCCCCCGGACACCCTTTTAGCTCAGTAATGAAGTCACTCCCATGGTCCACCATTCAGCCAAAGATTAGACAGCCTAATAAAACAAAATGAGACTAACGGGGCACAACAGTCCAGGGACAAGGACTAGAAAGCAGGAGGGGACAGGAAAGCTGGTAATAGGGAACCCAAGGTAGAGAAGGGACAGTGTTGACATGTAGTGGGGTTGTTAACCATTGTCATAAAACAATATGTGTACTAACTGTTTAATGAGAAACTATTTGTTCTGTAAACCTTCATCTAAAGTACAATTAAAAATAAAAGAAGAAGCACCAGTTGTTAATTTGAAATGAGGTATGTGACTTACATGAGAACTGATTTCTGACAATGTTGCTGGAATGGATCCCTGTGGTAAGTCGGGAACTACCTGCATACTAAGTCAGTTCTTGTATTTTAACTTCATTTAGAGTAGGCCACTTCTTGGTTCACATTTCAGTTAACCAACCAAATAAACTATTAGATTTTTCTCTAACCTCTAGAGCCAAAACATTGTTCTTACTAGGCCCTCAATAAACTCAGACTAATCCAACTTTGTTTCTTGCACCATTTTCCCATACACTTACTAGACATTCCCACACATACTCACCAGATTTCAGTTTGTATACATTTAAAAAATCAAGCAGTTCTTTTGGAGTATAGCATGCCTCCTCATGAGTCTCACTTTGTACTTCCCCTCTTGGGCCTCGCTTAAGCATAGTTATAGGTCTAGAAGCAAAAATGAGTGGTGGGAATAGGTCCTAGGGACATTCAGCAATGTCTTGCAAAGCATCTGACTGATGTGATGCCCCAGGCAATGCCCCAGTTGTTGCCCCAGGTGATGTCTCAGGCAAGGATTCTTCAGACAAAGCTGGGTTAATCTTATCAGATGGGAGTGGAAGGGATGGTTTTACTGGGAAAGGTGGCTTAGCAGACAAAGCTAGAGTAATCGCTTCAGATGGAAGTGAGAGGGCTGGTTCTGTTGGCAGGAGTGATTAAACGGAATTTAGGAGTTCAGTGTCCCCAGCTTCAAGATTATCTACCCTTCACCTGAAGCAACAGAGGAAAAATGAGAGTCAGGAATAAGAGGAGGATGTGGAAGTATGGCTAATTGCCTGCACAAACAACCGCCTCCTTTGCCATGAGACCAGAATAACTAGGTGGTGCCTGGCTACCATTACTGAACTTTTTTTTTTTTTAAATTGTGCTTTAGGTGAAAGTTCACAGCTCAAGTCAGCTTCTCATTCAAAAATTTATACAGACATTGTTATGTGACCCTAGTTGCTATCCCTATAATGTGATGGCACATTCCTCCTTTCCGCTGGAATGTCCCATGTCTGTTCAACCAGCTCTTATCCTTTTCTGCCTTCTCATCTTGCCTCCAGACAGGAGCTGCCCATTTAGTCTCATGTATCTACTTGTACTAAGAAGCTCACTCTTCACAAGTATCATTTTATGTGTTATAGTCCGGTCTATTCTTTGTCTGAAGAGTTGGCTTTGGGAATGGTTTTAGTACTGGGTTAACAGAGAGTCCAGGGGCTATGTCCTCTGGGGTTCCTCCAGTCTCAGTCAGACCATTAAATCTGGTCTTTTTACTAGAACTTGAGTTCTTCTCTCCACTTTTCTCCTGTTCCATCAGGGACTGTCTGTTGTGTTTCCTGTCTGGCAGGTCATTGGTGGTAGCAGGGCACCATGTAGTTCTTCTGGTCTCAGGATAATAAAGTCTCTGGTTTATATGGTCCTTTCTGTCTCTTGGGCTAATACTTCCCTTGTGTCTTTGGTGTTCTTCATTCTCCTTTGCTCCAGGTGGTTTGGGACCAGTTGATGTATCGTAGATGGCTGCTCACTAGTTTTTAAGACCCCAGATGCCACTCACCAAAGTGAGATGCAGAAGAATTTCCTTAACAAACTTTGTTATGCCAGTTGACCTAGAGGTCCTCTGAAACCATGCTCCCCAGACCCCTGCCCCTGCTACACTGTCCTTTGAAGTGTTAGGTTGTATTCAGGAAACTTCTTAGCTTTTAGTTTAGTCCAGTTGTGCTGACTTGCCCTGTATCGTGTATTGTCCTTCCCTTCTCCTAAGATAATTCTTTGTCTACTATCTAGTTAGTGAATTCCTCTTTCCCTCCCTCCCCACCCTTATAACCATCAAAGAATTGTTTTCTTCTGTTTTTAAACCTTTTCTTGAGTTCTTATAATAATGGTCTCATACAATATTTGTCCTTTCGTGACTGACTAATTTCACTCAGCATAATACTTTCCAGATTCATCCATGTTATGAGATGTTTCAGGGATTCATCATTGTTCTTTATTGTTGCATAGTATTCCATTGTATGAATATACCCTAATCTGTTTATCTATTTATCTGTTGATGGGCATCTAGGTTGTTTTCATCTTTTTGTTATTGTGAACAGTGCTGCAATGAACATGGGTGTGCATATATCTATTCGTGTGAGGGCTCTTATTTCTCTAGAATATATTTCAAGGAGCAGAATTGCTGGATCGTATGGTGCTTCTATTTCTAGCTTTTTAAGGAGGCACCAAATGGATTTCCAAAGTGGTTGTACCATTTTACATTCCCACCAGCAGTGTATATGTGTTCCAGTCTCTCCACAACCTCTGCAATATTTATTATTTTGTATTTTTTGGATTAATACTAGCCTTGCTGGGGGTAGACGGTATCTTACTGTAGTTCTGATTTGCATTTCTCTAATGGCTAATGACTGTGAGCATTTCCTCATGTATCTGTTGGCTGCCTGAATGTCTTCTTTGTGAAATGCCTGATTACTGAACATTTTGATCAAAGATTCTATAGAAGAATCCTGATCAAAAGGGGGAAAATGCAGAACAAAATTTCAAATTCTCATGGACTCCAGACTTTCTGGAGCCAAAGGGGCTGGATGAACCCTTCAAACTATTGTCCTAAGATAATCTTTACTACTTAAATAAAAAATATCCCTGACTTCTTCTTAAAACCAAGCAATAATTTAGTTTAACTAGTAAAAAAATGTGTCTTGAGCATTATGCTCTTTTAAGAACTATCTATATGGGATCAAAGTGACAACAGCAACTCAAAAGATTAGATAGGAACCTTAGGGGGCAGTGAGTTTATGCTAATGGGGGAGGAACAAATCAGAAAATAAAGGTGAGAATCGTTGCACAACTTGAAGAATATAATCAATGTCACTGAATTGTATGTGTAGAAATGGTTGAACTGGCATATGTTTTGCCATTTATATTCTTGTCATGGATTGAATTGTGTCCCCTAAAAATATCTGTCAAGTTGGCTAGGTAATAATTCCCAGTATTGTATGATTGTCTACCATTTTGTCATTTGATGTGATTGTAAATATGTTGTAAATCCTATCACTATGATGTAATTAGATGGATTCATGACAGTTATATTGATGAGATCTAGAAGATCAGATAGTGTCTTAAGCCAATCTCTTTTGAGATATAAAGGAGAGAAGGGAACAGAGACATGGAGACCTCATACCACCAAGAAAGCAGCACCAGGAGCAGAGCGTGTCTTTGGACTTGAAGTTCCTCACTGAGATGCTCCCACACAAGGGAAGACTGATGACAAGACCTTTCCCAAGAGCCGATAGAAAGAGAAAACCTTCCCCTGGAGCTGGCACCCTGAATTTGGACTTCTAGCCTACTGGACTGTGAGAGAATAAATTTTTCTTTGGTAAAGCCATCCACTTGTGGTATTTCTGTTATAGCAGCACTAGATAACCAAGACAACTCTCAACGACAACAAAATGAAATTTAGAAAAAAAACCTACATAATGCTAAGCATAGTAACTTGAACACAATAGTAATTATGCACTTACACTATACATAAGGGGTATTTGTCTAAGCACTTTATTTTATTATCGCATTTAATTATCACAGCCACTTGATGAGGTAGGTATTATTATTACCCCATTTTACAGAGGAGGACACTGAGGCTTCTCAGAGAAGTTAGTAACATGTTTAGGACATGACAGAGCTGAGATTAGAACCCAGGTAGTTTGATTCCTTAGCTTATATGACAAGATCCCAGACATCAAAAGAGTTGAGGCAAGGGAGTGACAGACTTTTTTTTTTCCATGTTCATCCTATAGCTCAATTCTATTTTTTTTTTTAATTAAGAACTAATTATTCTAGACAAAAGAACATTATCTGCCCATAAGTCCCCATCCCAAGTTTCAGGATCCCTTTTCTTCCCAATCAATGCTGTCACTTTAACTTCAGACACCGTTTGAGGTTAAGAATTCAATTGGCATTATAATTCAGCCACTTTTAGGATATGACTCTAAGTTTGGTTTTTGGCAATATCAGCTCTGTTACTACAAAAAATAAGGCTCTCTTTCAGGACACAAATAGTCACTTTCAGGCCTTTTATGCGGCACTCATCCTTTTCTTTCTCCACTTTGTCTATCGAAAGTAGGACTAACCAACCAGTTACATTATACTTCTCAGTATGACAAAAAATGTTGAAAGTATCAAATACAGAATCACCCAGATCCTTGTCTCTTATAAATACTTTATCAAATTGTGGTGATATTTTACATATTTCTATTGCCACATCATGCCATGGATTAACAGTGCCCTCTTTAATACTGGCAATAGAGTAACTAGTGCCTCTAACTCCTGCCAGACTTGAGAACCAATTCAGAAAACTCATCCTTAAAAATTTGTCTCTCTAGAATCACTCCTAGTACCAAATGCCTTAGTCTGGGTTCTCTAGAGGACAAAACCAGTGAAGCGTATATAGATATATATAGAAAGAAATGTACTTCAAGGAAATAGCTCAGACAACTGTAAGGAAATTGCTAATGCAATTGTAGGGGCTAGTAAGTTCCAAATCCATGCGTCAGGAAACAGGCTGAACATTTCTGTTGGCTCATGAGGCTGCAGGGGTTGATAGGCTCAAAATTTGCAGATCAGGTGGTAGGCTGGAGGCCTCTGCTGGCTCACAGGTTTGCCGGGGTTGGTGAATCCAAAATCTGCAGGCCAGGTGGCAGGTTTATATCCCAAGAATGGGAGGTTAGACAGCAAGTAGAGTGCAGGGTTGAGAAAAAGATATCGAACTGTGCCAGAACATCCATGTATATATTGGAGGCAGACCACATCTCCAAGGAAACTCCCCTTTTAACTGATTGGCTGATCACATCAGATCACAAAATGGAAAGTGATTACATAGTGTCTGCCAAACCACTGAGAATCATAGCCTAGCCAAGTTGACACATAACATTAACCATCATAGACTTTAATGTAGTAAACTCCATGAGTCAGAATTGACTCAATGGCAGCTAATCACAACAACAACCTGTTATAATAAGGATGCACATAGTGACTACTTGGGGAAAACTGAGGAGGAAAAAAAAAAAAGAAAGTGTTTGAGGGATGTGGAGGAAACTAACAGCTGAGTTACATTATGTACCTGGCACTTTCCATATACTAAAACTAGCGAGTATATGTCTAGCATTTTGTAAATAACTTTTAAAAATGTATTCATACCTAGATATTGTAGTTACACTTTTATGGATTAGGAAACTGAAGTTCAGAGAAGATAGATCAATAAGTCTATATGCCAGGCACCTTATATACATTATAATCCTTACAATAATCCCATGAGGAAAGTATTACTATAGTGATGATTAAGACTGTGTGTCAACTTGGCTGAGGCATGATTCTCAGTGTTTTAATGTGATCACTCCCATGATTGAATATATTGTGAGTAGCCAGTCAGATGAAAGGGAGTCTCCTTGGGGGTGTGGCCCATATCTGAATCTAAGCAGACGTTCTGGCTTTTTGCTCTCTCTGGATCCTGCAGCTGCCTCCTGTCGTCTCATCTCCAGTTCTTGGGACTTGAGCTGTCAGCTTATCTGCTGAACTTGGGATTCATCAATCCACACAGCCTGTGAGAGCGACCCTGCTCTCCAACCTGCTGATCTTGAGCTTGCCAGCTTCAGTGGCTGTGTGACTTGGGAGAGGCCTCTACCCTGACCCACAGACTTGGGACGTTCTAACCTCTACAATCTCTTGAGCTGTTTCCTTGGTATAAATCTTTCTTTCTATATATATACAGTTATACACTTTACTGGTTTTCTTCTCTAGAGAACCCAGCCTAAGACATTTGGTACCAGGAGAGGTTCTAGAGAAACAAAACTGTAAGAAACAGTTTTCTAAATTGGTTCTCAAGTCTGGTTAGTCTTAAAGACATTGATGACTCTGCTTCCAGCAGTAAAGAGGTCACTGCTAGTCCATGGAATGAGGTGGTGATACAAATGTGCAAAATATCACCACTGGTAGATCAGGTATTGGTGAAAGGTGAGGCTCAAGGTGAACTCATGTGTGGTATCTTTCTACAGCTTTGTCAGAATGAGAAGTGTAAGGAAGCTGGTTGGTTTGTCCTACTTTCGCTAGACAAACTGGTGAAGGAAAGAGATGCACTCAGGGCTTCAGAGTCAAGACTCAAGTGCTGCATACCTGACCTCAAGACTTCCACTTGTGCTTTGAAATAAAGCCTTATTTCTTGTAGTAACAGAGCTGAAATTGCTGAAAACCAAACCCAGAGTCTTACTGTAAGAGTGGCTGAATTACAATGCCAGTTCAATTGCAAACCTTGAGAAGTGTCTGAAGTTAAGGTAAGGGCATTGATTGGGAAGAGATGGGATCCTGAGCCTTGGGATGGGGACATATGTGCAGATAATCAGGAAGCTGGGGACACTGAGCCCGTAAACTCCATTGAATCACTCTTGCCAACAGAACCAGTTCCATCTGAAGAGATTACTTCATGTTTGTCTGCTAAACCACCCTGCCCAGAAAAACCATTAACCCCTCCACTCCCGTCTAATGAGATTAGCCCTAGCCCAGCTGCCTCTAAAGAGCCCTTGCCTGAGTCATTGTCTGGGGCATCGCTTGAGGTAGATGCTTTACAAGATAATGCTGAATGTTCTCAAAACAATTCCACACTACCAATTCTGGCTTCTAGACCTATAACTAGGCTTAAGTCCCAGTGAGCCCCAAAAGGTGAATTACAAAGTGTGACCCAGGAAGAGCTACGCTACACTCCAAAAGAACTGCTTGACTTTTCTAATATGTGCAAACAGAAACTGGGGAATATGTGTGGGAATGGCTATTAAGGGTGTGGGATAATTGTGCAACGCACATAAAGATGGATCAGTCTGAGTTTATTGATATGGATCCACTAAGCACAGATTATTCGTTCAATGTTTCAGCTAGAGAAGTTAGGAAAGGATCTAATAGTTTATTTGGTTGGGTTGCTGAAGCATGGATTATGAGGTGGCTGATACTAAATCAAGTTGAAGTACCAGACCTGCCTTGGTATACTGTAGAAGAAGGTTTCCAAAGGCTTAGGGAAATTGGCATGCTAGAGTGGATTTATCAAGTTAGACCCACAGACCCACACATGGAGTGCCCAGAGGACACACCTTTTACCACAATGTGAGGAACAAATTTGTGAAGGGAGCTCCAGTATCCTTGAAGACTGCTGTGATTACTATTTTATGTAAGTCAGATTTTACAGTGGGAACTGACCTAACTGAATTAAGACACCTAACTACAATGGGACTGATCGGATCCCGTGGTAGTAGGGGTCAAGTGGCTGCACTCAATCTATAAAGACAAAGTGGGCGTGGTTACAGTAATGGACAGAGGAGTCAAAGCTGTAATCAGAATAGTCTGACTAGTATGGACTTATGGCTTTAGCTACTTAGTCATGGTGTCCCTAGGAATGAAATAGATAGGAAATCTACTAAATATTTACTTGATCTATATAAATGGATGAATTCTAGGTCAGGTGAACAGCAGTCTAACTCAAATCGCCAGAGTAGACAGTCACAGTCCCTCAGTCAATTCCAAGATTTGAGTGAGTTTAAAAACTCACAACCCCTTGAATGAAGAGGAGGCCAGGTCCCCTTGAGGAAGGACTCCAATTCACTGCCGAAGATTTTCACTGTTAATCTTTCTCCCAGACGTCCCCAAAGGTATCTATGGCTTTTTATGAGAGTGACTGTTCATTGGGGAAAAGGAAATAATCAGAATTTTTGGAGATTACTGGATACTGGCTCTGAGCTGACACTAATTCCAGGAGACCCAAAACATCACTGTGGCCCACCAGTCAGAGTGGGGGCATATGGAAGTCAGGTTATTAATGGAGTCTTGGCTCATGTCCTTCTCACAGTAGGTACAGTGGGTCCCTGAACCCATCCTGTAGTGATTTCCCCAGTTCCAGGATGCATAATTGGAATATACATACTCAGTAACTGGCAGAACCCCCACACTGAATCCCTGACAAATAGAGTAAGGGCTATTATGGTAGGAAAAGCCAAGTAGAAGCCATTAGAACTGCCCCTACCTAGGAATATAGTAAACCAAAAGCAATACTGCATTCCTGGAGGGATTGCAGAGATTACTGCCACCATCAAGGACTTCAAGGATGCAGGGGTGGTGATTCCCACCACATCCCCATTCAACTCACCTATTTGGCCTGTGCAAAAAACAGATGGGTCTTGGAGAATGACAGTACATTATCAAAAACTTAACCAGGTGATGACTTCAATTGCAGCTGCTCTTCCAGATGTAGTTTCATTGCTTCAGCAAATTAATACATCTCCTGGTATCTGGTATGCAGCTATTGATCTGGTTAATGCCTTTTTCTCCATACCTGTTTCAAAGAACCACCAGAAGCAGTTTGCCTTCAGCTGGCAAGGCCGGCAATATACCTTCACTTGCCTACCTCAAGGCTACATTAACTCTCCAGCCTTATGTCATAATTTAGTCTGCAGGGTCCTTGATGCCTTTCTCTTCCACAAGACGTCACACTGGTCCATTACATTGATGACATTATGGTGATTGGACCTAGTAAGGGAGAAGTGTCAATGACTCTGGACTAATTGGTAAAACATTTGCATGCTAGAGGGTGAGAGATTAATCCCACAAAA
The DNA here is from genome assembly GCF_000243295.1 of Trichechus manatus latirostris. Lineage (NCBI taxonomy): Eukaryota > Metazoa > Chordata > Mammalia > Sirenia > Trichechidae > Trichechus > Trichechus manatus. Next base: position 8,013,181 of record NW_004444000.1, on the reverse strand, counting down.
ATTCAGGCACCTTCCACTTCAGTGAAATTTCTGGGGGTCCAGTGGTGTGGGGCATATTGAGACATTCCTTCTAAAGTGAAGGATAAGTTATTGCATCTTGTTGCTCCCACAACTAAAAAGGAGGCACAATGCCTAGTGGGCCTCTTTGGATTTTGGAAGCAACATATTCCTCATTTGGGTGTGCTACTCCAGCCTATTTATCAAGTGACTCGAAAAGTGGGGACCAGAACAAGAGAAGGCTCTGCAACAGGTTCAGGCTTCTGTGCAAGCCGCTCTGCCACTTGGACCATATGATCCAGCTAATCCAATTGTGCCTTGAAGTGTCAGTGACAGACAGAGATGCTGTTTGGAGTCTTTGGCAGGCCCCTATTGGTGAATCACA
>NW_004444000.1:8001852-8011813 GCF_000243295.1 Trichechus manatus latirostris | reverse complement strand
TGGACTTCCACTCACCAAGGCTGACTTGGCTACAGCCTCTGCTGAGTGCCTAATCTGCCAGCAGCAGAGACCAACACTGAGTCCCCGATATGGCACCATCCCTTGAGGTGATTAGCCAGCAACCTGGTGGCAAGTTGATTACATTGGACCACTTCCATCATGGAAACGGCAACGTTTTGTCCTCACTGGAATAGACACTTACTCTGGATATGGATATGTCTTCTGTCTTAGTCATCTAGTGCTGCTATAACAGAAATACCACAAGTGGATGGTTTTAACGAAGAGAAGTTTATTTTCTCACTGTAAAAATAGGCTAAAAGTCCAAATTCAGGGCATCAGCTCAAAATGAAGGCTTTTTCTGTCTGTCAGCCTTCTTCTCTTCTGTGTTCCCCTGGACTAGAAGCTTCTCTGTGCAGGGACCTTGGTCCAAAGGACGTGCTCTTCTCCCAGCAGTGCTTTCTTGCTGGTGTGAGGTCCCCAATTCTCTGCTTGTTTCCCTTTCCTTTTATCTCTTGTAAGATAAAAGATGGTGCAGGCCACACTCTAAGGAAACTCCCTTTACATTGGATCAGGGATGTGACCTGGGTAAGGGTGGTGTTACAATTCCACCCTAATCCTTTTTAACATATTTACAATCAGAAAATGGAGGCCAACCACACAATTCTGGGAATCATGGCCCAGCCAAACTGATACACACAATTTTTTGGGGGACATAATTCAAACCATGACACCTTCCCTGCATGCAATGCTTCTGCCAAAACTACCATCCGTGGACTTACAGAATGCCTTATCCACAGTCATGGTATCCCACACAGCATTGCCTCAGATCAAGGGACTCACTTCATAGCAAATGAAGTGTGGCAATGGGCCCATGCTCATGGAATTCACTGGTCTTACCATGTTCCCCAACATCCTGAAGCAGCTGGCTTGATAGAATGATGGAATGGACTTCTAAAGACACAATTACGGTGCCAGCTAGGTGGCAGTACCTTGCAGGGTTGGGGCAATGTTCTTCAGGAGGCTGTATATGCTTTAAACCAGCATCTGATATATGGTGCTGTTTCTCCCATAGCCAGGATTCACGGGTCCAGAAATCAAGGGGTGGAAATGGGAGTGGCACCACTCACTATTACCCCTAGTGACCCACTTGCACGTTTTTTGCTTCCTGTCCCTTTGACCTTATGCTCTGCAGGCCTAGAGGTCTTAGTTCCAAAGGGAGGAATGTTCCCACCTGGAGAGACATCACTGATTCCATTGAACTGGAAGTTAAGAATGCTACCTGGCCACTTTGGGCTCCTTATACCTCTGAATCACAGAGGAAAGAAGGGAGTTACCACACTGGCTGGTGTGATTGATCCTGATTACCAAGAGGAAATAAGATTGATATTACATAATGGAGGTAAAGAAGAGTATGTCTAGAATGCAGAAGATTCCTTAGGGTGTCTCTTAGTACTACCATGCCCTGTGATTAAAGTCTATGGAAAACTACAGCAACCTAATTCCAACATGACTATTAATGACCCAGACCCTTCAGGAATGAAGGTTTGAGTCACCCCACCAGGCAAAGAACCATGACCAGCTGAGGTGCTTGCTGCGGGTAAAGGGAATACAGAATGGGCGGTGGAAGAAGGTAGCTCTAAATACCAGTTATGGCCACGTGATCAGTTGCAGAAACAGAGACTGTAATTGTTATGAGTATTTCTGCTTTGCATGTGTGCATCAAGTATTTTTGTTTCCTTCACTTATAAAATATAAGCTGTAAACGGGGCTAGTGCATTTTTGATTGTATGCGTGTTAGTTGTAACATGTTAGGTGCAAGTATGACTTTCTAATTGTCTTTATTCAGAGATTATGTATGGTTTAAGGAGATGTGTACATGTGCCAAGTTGACAAGGGGTGGACCGTGATGGTTAAGATTGTGTGTCAACTTGGCTGGGCCATGACTCTCAGTGTTTTAATGTGATCAAGCCCATGATTGAATATACTGTGAGTAGTCAATCAGATGAAAGGGAGTCCCCTTGGGGGTGTGGCCCGGATCTGAATATAGCAGATGTTCTGGCTTTTTCTGGATCCTGCAGCTGCCTCCTGTCATCTCATCTCCAGTTCGTGGGACTTGAGCTGTCAGCTTATTTGCCAAACTTGGGATTGGTCGATCTGTACAGTCTGTGAGCAGGACCCTGCTCTCCAACCTGCTGATCTTGGGCTTGCAAGCTTCTGTGGCTGCGTGACTTGGGAGAAGCCTCTACCTTAATCCACGGACTTGGGATGTTTTAGCCTCTACAATCACGTGAGCTGTTTCCTTGATATAAATCTCTCTCAATATATATGTATACATATACATTTATACACTTTACTGGTTTTGCTTCTCTAGAGAACCCAGCCTAAGACAACTATCTTCATTTTGCAGATGAGAAAAGTGAAGCTTATGGAGGTTAAGTAACTTGCTAAATATTTCACATAGCTGGTAAGTGGAAGAACTGGATTTGGACATAAGATAGCAGGAGTAGAAGGAGGCAGCTGAGAGTGCTTCATACACAAAGGTTGTCTAAGCTTAGCTTTGAAATTTGAGTAAGATTTAGTCAAGTAGAGGAAAGTGGAGAGTCAGCTGGGGAAGGCATACCAAGCAAAGGGAACAGCATCAACAAAACATCAAGACACAACACTTAGCATATTCAGGAAATTGGAAAGAGAATCCAGTGGCTGAATCCAAGGGTGCAAAGAAGATGGTGTCAGGGGATAAGACCAATAGCATGGGTTGGAATAGGATTGAGCAAGTCTTTGAAAGGAATGCTGTTTATCCTGCAGGCAGTGACAACCATAGCTGGATTTTAAGCAGGTCACACTGGAAGTAGTGTAGAGGGTGTACTGGAAGAGAGACTGACAGCAACGAGAAAGACAGGGGGCTATTATAGTAAATGACACAAGCAGTAGACAATGGTGGTTTAAACTGCTCTAACAGGACATCTTTGCTTCGCCAGAATTAGGCTATATCCCTTCCCACTCCCAAGTTCTTAATTATATGTGGTGATGTGCACAGAGCGCCTTCTCCCCAAAGGAAAATCACCCAGGGGAAGCAGGAGGTTTTGGAAAAGAAGAGGGGATATTGAGGAGAAAGGCCTGGCATGTCTTCATTAGACAGGTTTGGAGACTCTTGGGAGAAAGTAGTAGAGTTAACAGGCAAAGGAGTCATTTCCATGGGATCTTTTTTGAAACTCCAGGCACAAACTATTAGGTAGAGAGATATTCTCCTCAGTTTGGCATAGGATCCAGAATTTTTGGTGCAAACATGGGTACTTTTTTTTGTGTGTGTGGTAAATATATATGTAACAAAAATTTTCAATTTCAACCATCTTCACGAGTACAGTTTAATGACATCAATTATGTTCATCATGTTGTTCAACCATCACCTTTATTAGTTCCCAAATTATAACATTACCCTTAATAGAAGCTCAGTGTCTATGGACATCCTTATGCAAAGCGTTAGCGACAGAGCCAGGGTGTGTGTGTGTGTGTGTGTGTGTGTGTGTGTGTCTTAAGCATGCACATGACAAACATGAGGAGTCCCAGAAAAACCTGAGAAGACTTTGGGAAGGGCTGGATTTCCCTGTGGCACGTGAGCATTCAGACCTGGAAAGGTGTTGTCACTTGTATTCACAGACATGTGAAAGCTTGAGACAGTTCACTGAAGTAGTAGCAATGAAGGACAGAGAGTAGGGAATGAAGTCATGAGGTATTTTAGGAGCAGACCCCGCAAGAATTTGTGACCAATGAGATGTTCATGTTATCCAGAGATAAAAGCTCTCAACGCTCTCACCATAGTGCTCTCACACAAGGCGTGTCCTTTGATTAGAGGCCATAAAACTCTGTGCTGAGTCTCCAGGCTTCTTGAGTTTCTGCTTTGTGATCTTTTTTGGGACTTGAATTGGCCTAATTCCCAGACTCAAGCCCCCTCCTGACTGAAGAAGTACTGTCTTAGGCTGGGTTCTTGAGAGGAGCAAAACCTGTGCAGTGTATATGTATAAATATATATATATATAGATAGATTTATCTCAAGGAAATGGCTTATGCAGTTATGGAGGCTGGAAAGTCTCAAATCTGTGGATCAGGAGACAGGCTGGAGGCTTCTTCTGACTCGTGGTTGCAGGTGCTGATGAATCCAAAATCGGCAGGTCAGGCAGAAGCCTGTTGGCTCATGTCCCAAGAACCCGAGGTCACAGGATGATGAGTTGGATGCAGGATCCAGAGAAAGCTTTGTCAGAACATCCATTTATATTGGATACAGGCAACACTCCCGAGGAAACTGGCTTTGGCTTTCAACCGATTGGCCTTTCAACTGATTGGCTGCTCACATCAGATCACAAAATGGAGGATGATTACATAATATCTGCCAAACCACTGAGAATCATGCCTTAGCCAAGTTGACACATAACCTGAACCATCACAAGTACCGTGTACTAAGTACTTTATGAGTACATGACTTCATATAATCCTCATGACAGCTTCCTGAGGTAGGTATTATTAATCTCATTTTACAGGTGAAAATAGCATTTAGAGAGTTAAGTAAACTTTTTCAAGACCTCTCAATGAATAAATGACAATGCCAGAATTTGAACCCACCTGAGCTAACTGACTTAAAAGCTCATGCTGTTACATGCTTCTCTGTACTACCTCTCCTACGCCAGCTGGCTCCTACTATTATACCTGACAGTGAGAACACATACGTGATGGAGAACATAATGCAAGTTCTGTTCAGGTACCCTGCACTTGTTCCTTTCTTGGGGCTGGTTGTTTGGTACCCTAGCCTGAATGCCACCATGTCAGAAGTTCTTGACAGTGCCTGTTTGGAAAAGGGGAGTTCTTGGCCTGGAGCAGTCAGGGCCTCCAATTAAATACTACTAAGGTGTCCCAGGCTTCCAGAAAGAAGAGTCCACTGTGTTTGAGTGGCTGGGCCATGAGTGAGCACTGAGCACTGCAAGGGTCAGGAGCAGGAAAAGGCCTAAGAATGGGCTTGATGTCTCCACTGGGCACAAGAAACTAAAGTAATTGGTACCAGAGCACCGTGCAGACAAGAACCCTTGGTGTAGTAGAAAGAGCACAGGATTTCGAATGAGTCTTGGCTCTGAATTTGTCTCTGACACAAGCATGTGTTTTAATTTTGTACATTCAACGATCTGTGAGATTCCTGAGGAACAGAGTATTGTGTACATGACAGCTTGAGAGAATGCCCAGTAAAGACATCATTGGAGCAGGAATGGGAATTATCAAGAGGGTTTCTTTCAAGAGGTAAAACTTTTAAAAGACTTTGAAAGTGCTGGACCACTCTCTTTCTGGGAAACGTGCAGATGCCAAGGTTACCCTAGAGGCCACCAGCCAGTCCCCAGCCATCCAGCACCCCTTGCAGAAGCCTCCACCTTACCTGGCCTCAGCCTCCTTGTCTCTCACTGGTAGGCCTTTGGGGAAAGGTTGACATTAACAAAACAAAGCGACCCTTTGAAAAACACTGGGAGCCCAGGAAAAAAAATGCACAACTGAACTCTTGCTCTGCCTGCTTGGGGATTGTGTAAGTGCTGGAGAGGGAAGAGGAGTGGCTGGGGTAGGGTGCACACAGTGGCCACAGTCAGTCCCTGGCTGTGGAGGAGCCAACTCTGCTGACAGGCTGGGCCTCTCCCACAAGTTTTCCCTGGGACTAGACAAAAGAGGAATAGAGAACAGAAAAAGGATGGAGCCCTCAAATAAAAACTAATTAACACTATCTATTTTGCTTTATTTTTCTAAAGGTAATCTCTTAATCTTAAACCCTGGGATTCATGTCTTCCCTTTGGTCTATATCCAGAAAGAAAAGAGTCAACAGCTAAAAAGGAATCTACCATGTTAAAGGTCTTACCTATTGGATTAGATTTCCTTTTTTTCAATAGCCTTTTGTGTGGCAATCTCCTGTGAAGTGAAATAGGTCTTCTAGGCTCTGACCAAGGTTAGCCATCGCCAGGAAGGTTTTGGCGTGGAGAGATTGGGAATTGCAGGGAAACATTCATATCAAGACTTGAGTTACCAAAGGAAAAGGGGTGAATGTAATTTTTTCAACTGCCCTCCAAATAACTCCTTACCCCATCAATTGATTTTTCTCTATGTTCCATTATCCCTAACCTTCTCTCTATGCCTTCATCCAGTCATCATTTTTCGGATGGAGAAATCATTGGCCTTAACAATGAAAGGTTCTTTTGAGGTCTTTTTGTCCAGATGCCTACACAAGGCAGATAGAAAAGACTTTGCTATCTTAGTCTCCATCACCTGGAAAAAAGGAGAAAGAGGAAAAGGGGGGATGATGGGAAAGAAAATATGAAGAATAATTTGAAACAAATTGGAATTTGGGAAGCTGCTCTTTCATTATTCTCTACCTAAGTAAACAGTGAAGTCCCTGGGTGGTGTAAATGGTTAATGTGCTCAGCTGCTAACCGAAAGGTTGGAGGTTCGAGTTCACTCAGGGGCTCCTCAGGAGAAAGTCTGACAATCTACTTCTGAAAAATCAGCCACTGAAAACCCTGTGGTGTACAGCTCTATTTTGACACACATGGGGTCATCATGAGTTGGAATTGACTTAATGGGCAACTGGTTTTGTTTTTAGTAAACAATACCACCATCCACTCAGTCACTCAAGCCAAACACCTTGGGAGACATCACTGATGATCTAGACCATCACGATCTCTTGTCTTGGTTACTAGAATGTTCTTATTTGATCTCCTGGATTGTTGTTCTTCAATTCAATTTTCAAATCACAACCAGAATTTTCGTTCTAATACGCAAACTGATCATGTCTCTCTCCTACTTCAATGGCTCCCTATTGTTTTCAGAATAAATTATAAACTCTTAAGTACACCCACTCCTCGCTTATCAACATGGTTAGGTTTCAAAGACCAGGTCATTATGTGAAAACCAGCATTATGTGAAAATGGAGGATAACTACATCAGATCACAAAATGGAGGATGGCTGCATGATTATGTAACTGCCAAATTACATCATTACATAACTGTCAAACTACTGAGAATCAGGGCCCAGCCAAGCTGACACAAAACCTTAACCATCACAGCCAGCATTACTCTCATCTTGCACCTCAGCATTTGTTACTGCCAGACGTATGTCGTTAATGTGCAAAATAGTCTGATAAGTTTTTTTACTACTGTTGTAAATGCAAAGTGTCAGATAAAGAGACAGTCAATAAATGAGGAATAGATGTACAGCATTCAAGGCTCTCAAGGATCTGCCCCTATCTCTCCTACTGAATGTCTCCCCTGGATCTCAATGCCTGCACTGAACCAGTGTGATATGTTCTAACTTGCCTACTTGCCTTTGCAGATTCTGCAAAGATCATTCGTTCACCACTCTAGCTAACTCTTAACCATCCTTCAGGTCTAAGTTTGGTTTTCCTTTCTTCTGAGCAGCTTTCTCTGACCCCTCCTAAACTGAGTTAAGTACCTCTTCAATGGGCTCCCATAACCTCTATGCATGCCTGTATTGTGGCAGATAACCCCGTTGCTCTCTATGTTGCCCAATTACATTGGAAGCTCTTTAAAGGCAGGTGCTATTTCCTCTTCACTGCTACGACTTCAGCACCCTTCACAATTCTGGCACACAGTGGATCTCAGTCAACATTTATTGAACAAGTGAATGGATGCTGGAATTCTCTGCTCATCAATGTTCCTGAAGGAATAACCACAGCATTATTCTGGGGACCCCTCTTCTTCCTCAAAAATAGGTATATTCAATAGTCATTATCCTTTACTTCTTTTTATTGCCTCTTTTCCCACTGAAGGACCATTTTCCTTCATCAAGAACTGCTGGATGCCAGGTATTGGCTCATTCATCTTCCACCCTTTTTCTCTCCACAGTTTTTCTAGTTGAAGAGCACCCTAACAGTTGGGGATCTGGATGCAATTTACGTGACACAAATTTCATGTGTTTGGCTGATAACAGGAAGGGAGAAGTGAGGCAGAGGTTGCCTTCCTAGCATTCCGGGTTGTTGCTGCAGCTAAGCAGGGTCTGGAAGTGAGCTGCTCCTGTAGCAGCACTACTGTGTCCGCTCTCCAGCTTCCTGTGAGTTAGAGGCATTTGTGGTGTGGAGGCTTTTGCTGCTAGAATAGCTTCAGTGGTAGCCTCAGAAGGGTAATGAGTCAGTTTGTACTGTTCTGGGAGATTCCAGGAGGTCTCACACAGAACCTGATCCTTAAGTCTTTCCAACATGTTCTCCATTATATTGTCACCCAACCCAAGATGCACCAACAAATATCTTCTTCTCCAAGATAAAATTGAGATCCAGATTAAAGTCATTTCCTCTCTTGTGGGTGAAGCTGTAAGAAGCAAAACTAAGGGGTCATATTTCTATCTCATGGAAAACCAGAAGGCCATATATTGAAAAAGACAAGATGGAGAGAACAAAAGCTGATTCAAAAGGTGTGTGCTTGTTGTCACTAGAGGTGGTGAAGAGGGGAGACTGTAATTGGGTGTATACTTTCTTGGTGCTGACCATAGGGATACGAAGAGGGATAGCTGCCTAGCGAGCAGATAATTAGCATATTATAGGTTTGGAGTGCAAACTGAGGCCGTGTGATTCCAAGGGGTGCAAGGATAGGTGGGTGACAGGTAAATGTGAAGAATGAGAGCTGACTCAGGAGGGAGAGAAAGATGAAAATGAAGAATACTGAGTGAGGATGGGAGATAATTGAGTTAGTTGGGACAGGAGATGGGGTAGAGCGAATTAAGATTGAAATATTTAACCTAAGAGCTGACCTAGGCTGGACAGTTAGAAAAGAGGGGGAGAAAAGAGGTTAAAGACAGCAAAGTTATACAGCTTCCAAAGAAGTACAGTCCAGATTTGAACTGAGATCTATGTGACTCCAAGGTCCATGCTTAGCAATCATCTGGTCTAATCCCTTCTTATAACAGATGAAGACAATAAGGCTCTGAGAGGTCAAGTGACTTGCCCAAGGACACTAAGCTATTTCCAGTAAAACCAAACCTTGAACCACTAAAACCCAGTTAAATACTCCATCCAGTCCATTCATTGCCTCCTACCATAGTGGGGGAGGAAGAAGGAAGTCACTGAATACCTACAAGACTTTGAAAGAGCCTCCTCCCTCATCTATGCTCCTGTCATCTCCTTGGTAAGCTAGGGAGTATATTGACACAGTGTCATAGCAAGTGTAAGATACTTGGAAAATACAAATCCCTCTATTAGGAGAGTTCAAGCAATTATTTACTCATCAACCTAGGAGGGTAGGACAGGATTACTTGGAGCTCAAAGGATCAGGGTGAAAATATAGGTGTAATTATTATTACAAAAATGATGATCATTTATTAATCTGCAGGTTCCATACAAATATTACCCCACCCTCAAATTGATTACCTTTTATCATAAGGGACAAGTCAGTGGTGAGTCTGGATAGAAAGAAGAGAAGTAACTGGCACAGTGAGGGACTGAAGGTAGAAAGCTGAACTGGAGAAATAAAGCACCCTGATTGGCTAGTGATGGAAGGTTGAAGATAGTCTGAAACTAAAGCCAAGAAATGTTAAGTGAAGTGCCTAAGGTCAAACAGCTTGTCAGTGCCAGGACTTCTGGAATCTGGATCTTTTTACATTTAATCTTGTACTAGCCCAATAATTGCCCACGTGGTTGCAATTGGGACAAAAAAAGACCAGGAGAAAATATATTGGAATATAAGTCAAAGGGGCCAGTCCTGTAGCATCAAATGCCCACATCTGCTTCCCATTTATTCCCTCTCCCCAATTCACTTCAAAAAATAAGAGGACCCGGTTCCGGCAAAATGGCGCTCTAGGCAGAAGCACCACGCCGTCCCTCCACAGCAAAGATCCAAAAAACTAAGCCAAACAGAGAATACTACAACAATCCTGAAACCCTAAAACATCAAATGAAGAGATAAAGAACTCAGCCAAGCACCAAATGGAGTG
>NW_004444000.1:7963812-7991924 GCF_000243295.1 Trichechus manatus latirostris | reverse complement strand
AGAAACTATTTGTTCTGTAAGCCTTCACCTGAAGTACAATAAAATATATTAAATAAATAAATAAATAAATAAATAAAATAAGAGGACCCAAGTATGAGGACAGTCTTTTAACCCTTATAAATGGAGATGTTCCAAATTAAACTGGCTTATGGGAGTGGCAGAGTGGATTGTAGTGAGCATTACTTTGGCTCACCGTAAGGTAAGGAGGTATTAACATCATAGTTTTTTATTTTACCAAAAGTGAGAATCCGTATAAATGAAGAAGAAAGTAAAAGACACTATGAGCAAATGCCTTCTACTAATTGTACACCTATTATAGGCTAATTAGTCACCATTTCTCATTTAAATCTACAACAAATTTATGTATTCCACAAACATTTATTTGTGACCTGCTACATACAAGGTGGAACCCTGGTGGTGCAGTGGTTAAGAGCTCGGCTGCTAACCAAAAGGTCGGCAGTTCGAATCCAACAGCCGTTCCTTGGAAACCCTATGGGGAAGTTCTATTCTGTCCTATAGGGTGGCTATAAGTTTGGTTGTTTTTTTTTTTTTAAATGTATCAGGTACTGTGCTGGGCACTGAGAGTTTAATCTGGAGAAAAATAGACATGATCCTTACACTTATGGAGCTTCTGGTCAAGTAGGTAATATAAACATCAAATAAAAATTATGTAGTTAATTATAATTATGTTGAAGGCTATTAAGGAGCAACATTCAACAAAATACAGCAAACATTTAAGAACATAGCTAAGCTTGGATGGAAATAAGAGAAATCTTCAGGGCTTCCAAGGAAAGAAGAAAGTAAAAACAAAATTGGAAAGTATATACTGACACTACTTGGGGAATGGGGTGGGAGTAGGGTACAGAAGGAAGAGAGCACGCATGTTACCATATCAGTAACCAAGGGGCTTAGATTGAAATGCCCATACTGGTTAAAGAAACAGAACCTTGGGAACTTCTCTAAAGGTGAGAAGTTAGAAATAAGACGCTCATGTAATCCAGGACTCTGAAGGTGTTACAGTAGCAGTGAAAGAGTAGGCTACAAAATAAATAAATAAAATCTGTTAGCAGGTAAAGGGAGATGACCAAAAAAAACAAAAACAAACAAACAAAAAAAACAACAAACTTATCTATCTTAGCCTGGGTTCTTGTGAAAAGAAACAACACCTCCCTTGAGAATTTCTAATTACAGATATTATATGGATTTGGAGTTCAAATATACATGAATTTGGGGGAGAAATTAACATAAAAGCTAGTCCCAGGCTGATGTCTTTGGCAAGAGCAGAAATTACCTGGAGGGACACACCCTTAATCCAGGCTGCCCAAGATTTCCACAAATAAAGTCCCACTAAAGATGAACTCACAATTCAGAATTACAAAACACACAAAAAAGCAAATCATTAGGATCAAAAAATAGCAGATCTAACAAACAACAGGATTAGACCCTTAAGAACACCATTAATAAAACAAGCTGAAAAAGTCCAAATGGTAAATATATTTAAAATGGCTAAAGACAGAAAATGTAGATTGAAAAACATGAGACAAAAAAAGATACTTTCCCTAAATGGCTAGACAGATTTGAAAAAGACCCAGCTAGAATTTTAGATGTAAAAAATACACTCATTTAAATTAAAATAAGTTAAATACATTAGAGACTTCTGAAGAAAAAATTGGGGAACTGGAAGATAGGAAATTAAAAAGAATGAAGTTTAGAAAGATAAAGAAATGAAAAATAGGAAATGAGGCTAGCAAGTACGGAGAATAGACTAAAAATGCCAAGTTACATCTATTATGGATTTCACAATGAGAGAATTGAGAAAATGAGGAAGAGGTAATGTTCAAAGAGATAATGGCTGGTAATTTCCTAGAATGGATAAAGATATGTCTCTTCATTTACAGGGAACACAACGAGTACTTAGCATGATAAAGAAATAGAAATCTTTCCAGACTTCTGGTTTCCAGGTCCGCATGTAAAAAACTTGGAAGTCTTCACTCCTGTCCTCACAACAAGAAAAAAGTTGAAAAACTGAAAATCAACAACTCCTCTTAGATCCATCAGAGAATTGTGGTCTGCGGTGGGATGGATTGCTTTTATGTGGCCTTTGTAGCCATGGTCTTGTAACTTCCACCCAAGTGATTGGGTGGGACTGTGCAGATAGGGTAATTGTGGCTCACCAAAGGGACTGGTCAGTTTTGTCATTCCCTTGGGCTTGAAATGAGCTACCCCAGAGTCAGGAAAGAGAAGATCCCACCACCACCAGGAAGAACAGCCAGGAGCCAGCACGTCCTTTGGGCCTTGGATCCCTGTGCTGAGAAGCTCCTGGAACCAGGAGACAGAAAGAGAGCTTAACACTGAAGGCAGCAAGAAGTGGCTGCAGAGACCTGGCAGCAGAGACCTGGCAGCAGGAGATGGTGTGGTGGGCTTCCTTGTCCACTGAAAGAAAGCTGAGTGCCTTTGGGCAGAAGCCCAGGGCCAGGGAGAGGCATGCCTGTGAGCACAGCTGGGAAGAGGCTGTCCTGATGGAAGAACTGTATCCTGACTGTTCCTGAGCCTGAATTATGACTGTTACTTCGCTAATAAACCCTATAATCATGAGCATTGTCTGTGAGTTCTGTGTGGCCATTACAACAAATTATTGAACCCAGCAGAGAAGTAGAGAGTGCCATGGGAGGGACAGTTGGTGTCAGAACTGGTAAAGATGGTGGAGAGAGGAGGCATGTCTGAACTCCTCCTCATAGGAATCAGCCTTGGGCTATTCTTGATTCTCCTTTACCCTTGTGAAGTTAGAGGAGGTCAGACACTGCCCCTATGCCATTTTTACAAGGTCATAGGGCAAACAGTTGCCTTGAAACCTGGGAAGACAGGCTGATATAGAGAATCTTCACTTACGGGGAGCAGAAACTACTGCTACTGGACCCCAGCACTGAGTAGACTTAAAGAGTCATTGACTAATTGCTGGAGACTGAGTGTGGATTATTTTGAGAGATAAAAAGCTACTGGAGGACCAGCCTTAGTGGGCCCCCACACTTTCATGAGTTTTACCTCCAGGAGCCTTACTATGTTCTCACTGTGAAGCTCAGAGAAAAATACCTTCATGCTTCTGGCAATGGGAGGGGAAAAGTAATCATTTTAAAATAGTACTATGTTATCCTTTACAGCCTGACCTCAAGGAAAACTGCTTTACAAGAGCCTAACCAATGTGAGTTTTATCGTAGCTTAACTGACATGGAAGAAGCCCTCCCTAAAATTCCGCAGGGAGCTAAAGGAAATACCCACCTACAGCCCCCTCTAGCCTTCCTGTTTCACCTAAGGGGTGAAAGAAAAAGCTGAAAAAAAAACAGGAACACAGGCTCAACAAAAGACTAAGACCTAACCATAGGATTATAGAACACTTCACCTCCCCACACGTTACCACCACGTCGACATAAGCAAGGCTTTGCTAGGGATTACAACTGAAAGAATCTCAGTTCTTTTTACCCAATATATCCTGTCTGGATTTCAACAAAAATAATTGCAAGACATACTAAAAGGCAAAAAACAAAACAAAACAAAACAAAAAAACACAGTTTAAAGAGACAGTTGGTGAAGTGGAGCCAACATGGTGCTATAGACAGAAGCACCACATTGTTCCTCCACAGCAAAGACTCAAAAAACTAAGTAAAACAGATACAAATGTCAATCCTGGAACCCTAAGTGTCAAATGAAGGGATAAAGAACTCAACCAACCACCAAATAGTTTAAGAAACTGACAGAGAACAGAAAACAAGGACAGCTAAGGAAAGGAGGTCCCCTATCAGCTAATGCAATGCAGATTCATCATCTTGGACCCCTTAGCCACCAAGAACAGTGGACAAGGAGTACGGGAAGGCAACTTCACAGAGCTCCCAGCAGGAGACAGAGCACATGGTAACCAGCGATATACAGTTTCCCAGCCCCCACCCCCCACCGTTCTTCCCTCTGCATGGCCTCTGCTGCTTTTCCCTTGGCTGAGGAGATGCTAGCTCCTTGATGCTTGGATTCACCTCACCCAACCAGCTGGCTCCTTTAGTGCCATTTTTTTGTTGCTGCTGTTGCTTTTTTGGCTTCTTTTGGTTTCTTTTCTTTCCATCACCTCCTTCCTTTCTTTTCTCCTGAACAACTGGCATCTTGTGCCATCTCTGCTCCTTCTTCACAGGCTGTGCAGCACTGCTTGGCTGGGGAGCCCCTTCCTTGGTCTGCCCGGCCATGCCAGTGGGCTCCCTCAGGGCATTTTTTTTTCTTGGTTTCTTGTCTCTCTCTCTACTTTCCTTTCTCTTGACTACCTGACTGTGCATGCCTTTCTTTCTCTCTCTTTTTTCCCCAATTTCTTATCTCTCTCCCTCTTCCTTTCCTTTCTTCCATCCACCTAGCCACCTGTACTGTCTCTGCCCCTTCTTGATGGGCTATGCCACATAGCCCGGCTAGAAAGCCACTGGCACATGGCTTCCCTGGATCTGCACCACTCCAACATCCAGCTCCCTCAGCACTTTTTTTTTCATTTTTGGCTTCTGTTTCTCTCTCTTCTTTCCCACACCCACTTAGCTCTACACATCACATCCTCTCACTTCCCTCTTGCCTATCTTCACTGCATGCTGAGCACTGCACCTCTGAGTAGGACAGGCATGAACCACCAGACGCCACCCAGCTCTGCCCCCGGCCCTGCCCTGTTGGCCCCAGGATATGCTGAAAACAACTCATTCCCGCCCCTCCCCCTCCACTGGACCTGCCTTGCTGTGCCATAGCTGAGTGACCAGCCCTTCCCACCTGGACAATGTGGTGAGAACTATCATGTCCATAGATGAGCAAACAACAAAGAACGCCCAGCCCAAACATAATCAAATAAAACAAAAAAGCAGGACAAAACAAACAAATCTACAATCAACAAATGAAGAAAATAATTACTGAATGTAATTCATCAGACAATATCGAAACATATAAAAAGACACCAGACAATATCAAAACATATAAAAAAAATGACAGGATGGCTCCAGTAAGCTTTCAAAATAAAACACCAGATGACCTTCCAGTAGAAGAAAAGGCACAGGAACTACCTGATAGGGAATTCAAAACACTAATATTCAGGGCTATCCAAGAGATGAAGGAAAACGAAGGCAAAAATAAACAAAAAATAGACAAACTCATGGAAAATACAGACAAAATCATGGAAAAGACAGACAAAACAATAGAAGAATTCAGGAAAGTAATACAGGAACAAAATGTCAAAATAAGCAAACAACTAGAAATCATACAAAAACAGCAATTAGAAATCCAAAAGATAAACAAGATTTCAGAAAAGGACAGTGTCATAGAAGTTATTAGGAGCAACTTTGAAACAATGGAAGATAGGCTCAGTGAAATTGAAGACAAATCCTTGGGTATCACTTTGAGGAAAAGTTAGAGAACAGAATGAATAAAAATGAAGAAACCCTGAGAACGATGTGGGATACAATCAAAAGCAAAAATCTGAGAGTGCTCAGAGTTCCAGAATAGGGAGAGAAATTGGAAAATACAGAGAGGACCATTTAAGAATTGCTGACAGAAGACATCCCTAATATCATGAAAGATGAAAAGCTGACCATCCAAGAAACTCAACGAACCCCATCTAGGAGAGATCCAAAAAGAAAATCACCAACACACTTCATAATCACACTTGCTAAAACCAAAGAAAAAGAAAGAATCCTGAGAGCAGCTCCAGAAAAACGAAAAGTCACATACAAAGGGAAAAAGATGACTAAGCTCCGATTACTCAGCAGAAACCATGCAGGCAAGAAGGCAATGGGATGACATATATAAAACCTTGAAAGAAAAAAATTGCCAACCAGGAATAATACATTCTGCAAAACTCTCACTCAAATATGATGGTCAAATTAGGATGTTTCCAAATAAACAGAAATTAAGGGAATATGTGAAAACCAAAGGAAATGTACAAGAATTATTAAAGGGAGTCTTTTGGTTAGAGAACAAAAAACATCATAAAATAGCTTGAATCTAGGACACAAGTCCTCATCAGCCAGACACTAACCTACGAAATGAACTCTTAAAGATAAAACCAAACTAAAGGATTTACAACAGGGAACCAGAGAGGTTAATCAGTACATGACAACAACGTCAGAACAATAAAAGAGGGAATAAACGGTGTAGGTATAGAACTTTCAAATGGAGAGGAAGTCAAGATGTTATCAAGTAATAAAAGATGGGTTCAAACTTAGGAGATAAGGGTAAATTTCAAGGTAACAACAAAGAAAGTTAACAAGCCTACTCATCAAAATAAAGAAGAAAAATATAAAGTCTTAGTAGCAAAAAATATACAAGAATGAAAGAAACAAACAAACAAAAAATACATAAACAAAAGTAAGTCAGCACAGGAGAGTAAGAAAAACAAAGAAAACGTCAGCTCCACAGGAAAAAAGCACTACAAAATGACAGCAATAAACTCACATCTATCCATAACCACACTGAATGTAAATGGCTTAAATGCACCCATAAAGAGACAAAGAGTGACAGAATGGATTAAAAAAAGTACCAGTCAATATGCTGTCTACTGGAGACACACTTTTAGAAACAAAGACATAAATATATTAAAAATCAAAGGATGGAAAGAAGTGTATCAAGCAAACAACCACCAAAGAAGAGCAGGAGTGGCAATACTAATCTCAGATAAAATAAACTTTAAAACAATCCACCATAAAAGACAAAGAAGGGTGTTATGTAATGATTAAACAGACCATCAATCATGAAGACATAAGCATAATAAATATCTATGCACCCAATGACAAGGCTCCAAAATACATAAAACAAACTCTAACATGACTGAAAAAAGAAACTGAAAGTTCCACAATAATAGTAGACTTCAACGCACCACTCTCAGTAAAGGACAGAACATCAAGAAAGAAACTCAAGAAAGCTACAGAAGATCTAAAGGCCACAATCAGCCAACTCGACCTCATAGATATATATATAAAACTCCACCCAACAGCAGCAAAGTACACATTCTTTTCCAATACACATGGAGCATTCTCCAGAATAGACTACATCTTTAAGCCACAAAGCAACCCTCAACAAAATCCAAAACATTGAGAAAATACCAAGTATCTTCTCTGATCACAATGCCATCAAAGTAGAAATTAATAGCAGGAAGAGCAAGGAAAAAAAATCAAATACATGGAAGCTGAATAACACCACTGGTTAATAGAAATTACTGGGTAACAGAAATCAAAGAAGAAATAAAAAAATTGCTAGAATCAAACAAGAAAGAAAACAGATCATACTAAATCCTTTGTGACACAGGAAAGGCAGTACTCAGAGGTCAATTTATAGCAATAGATGCACGTACCAAAGAAGAAGAAAGAGATAAAATTAAAACATTAGCTACACAGCTCTAACAAATAGAAAGAGAACAGCAAAAGAAGCCCACAGCCAGCAGAAGAAAGGAAATAATCAAGATAAGAGCAGAAATAAGAGAATAGAAAAACGATAGAAAGAATCAACAAATCCAAAAGTTGGTTCTTTGAAAGGATCAACAAAATTGACAAACCATTGGCCAAATTGACAAAAGAAAATCAGGAGAGGACAGAAATAACCCAAATAAGAAATGAAATAGGGGACATTACAACAGACCCAACTGAAATAAAAAAGGATCATAACAGAGCACTCTGAAAAACTATACTCCAACAAATCTGAAAACCTAAAAGAAATGGACAAATTTCTAGAAACACACTACCTACCCAAGTTAACACAAACTGCAGTTGAATATCTGAACAGACTAATAACAAGGAAAGAGATTGAAAATGTAATAAAAAAAACTTCCAACAAAAAAAAGCCCTGGCCCAGATGGCTTCACTGGAGAATTTTACCAAACATTCAGAGAAGAGCTTACGCCAATATTACTCAAACTATTTCAGAACACAGAAAAGGAAGGGATACTTTCTAATTCATTCTATGAAGCCAGCATAACCCTGATACCGAAACCAGGCAAAGACACCAGAAAAAAAGAAAATTATAGGTCCATATCCATCATGAATATAGATGCAAAAATTCTCAACATAATTCTAGCCAATAGAATTCAGCATCATATCAAAAAAATAATACACCATAACCAAGTGGGATTCATACCAGGTATGCCAGGGTGGTTCAACATTAGGAAATCAAACAACATAATCCACCACACAAATAAAATAAAAGAATCACATGATCATCTGAATTATGCAGAAAAGGCATTCAACAAAGTCCAAAAGCCATTCCTGATAAAAGCTCTCAATAAAATAGATATAGAAGGGAAATTCCTCAACATAATAAAAGGCATCTATACAAAACTAACAGCCTACATCATTCTTAATGGAGAGAGGCTGGAAACATTCCCCTTGATAACAGGAACAAGACAAAGATGCCCTTTATCACCACTCCTATTTAACATTGTGCTGGAAGTCCTAGCTAGAGCAATACGGCAAGAAAAAGAAATAAAGGGCATCTGAATTGGTAAGGGAGAAGTAAAACTGTCCCTTTTTGTGAATGATATGATACTATACATAGAAAACTCAAAAGACTCCATGAGAAAACTACTGGAACTAAAAGAAACATTCAGCAGAAAACAGGATACAAGATCGACAATCAAAAATCAGTTGGATTCCTATACACCAATAAAGAGAACTACAAAAAGGAAATCAGGAAAACAATACCATTTACAATAACCCTAAAACAAAAACAAAAACAAAAAACTTTTGAATGAACCTAACCAGGGACGTAAGTGACCTATATAAAGAAAACTACAAAATACTACTGCAAGAAATCAAAAGAGACCTACATAAATGGAAAAACATACCATTTTCATGGATAGGTAGACTTAGCGATGTGAAAATGTCAACCCTACCCAAAGCAATCTACAAATACAATGCAATTCTGATCCAAATACCAACAGCATTCTTTAACAAGATAGAAAAACTAATCATTAACTTTATATGGAAAGAGAAGAGGTCCCAGATAATATAAGCACTCTTCAGAAGAAGAATAAAGTAAGAGCACTTGCACTACCTGACCTGAGAACCTACTATACAGCTATGGTAGTCAAAATAGTCAGGTAACTGGTACAACGACAGACACATTTAGCAATGGAACAGAATTGAGAACCCAGATGTAAATCCATCCACCTATGGTTACCTGATCTTCGACAAAGACCCAAGGTCCATCAAGTGGGGAAAAGACTATCTTTTTAACAAATGGTGCTGGCAAAACTGGGTGTCCGTCTGCAAAAAAATGAAACAGGACCCATACCTCACACCATACACAAAAACTAATTCAAAATGGATCACAGACCAAAATATAAAGCCAAAAACTATAAAGTTCATAGAAGAAAAAATAGGATCAACGCTAGAGGCCCTAATACATGGCATTAACAGGATACAAACCATAACCAACAACACACAAACTCCAGAAGATAAGCTAGATAACTGTGATCTTCTAAAAATGAAACACTTATGCTCATCAAAAGACTTCACCAAAAGAGTAAAAAAAATAATCTGCAGACTGGGAAAATTTTTTTTGCTATGACAAATCCGTTAAAGGTCTAATCTAAAATCTACAGGAAAATCCAACACCTCTACAACAAAAAGACAAATAATCCAATTAAAAAATGGGCAAAGGATATGAACAGACACTCCACCAAAGAAGACATTCAAGCGGTTAACAAACACATGAGGAAATGTATGTGATCACTAGCTATTAGAGAAATGTAAATCAAAACCACAATGAGATACCATCTCACCCTGACATTTATTGGCATGAATCAAAAAAACCAGAAAATAACAAATGTTGGAGAGGGCGTGGGGAGATTGGAACTCTAATGCACTGCTGGTGGGAATGCAAAATGGTACAACCATTTTGGAAAACGATATGACACTTCCTTAAAAAGCTAGAAATAGAAATACCATACGATCCAGCAATCCCACTCCTAGGAATATATCCTAGAGAAATAAGAGCAATCACATGAATAGGCATATGCACATCCATGTTCACTGCAGCATTGTTCGCAATAGCAAAATGATGGAAACAACTTAAGCTCCCATCAACAGACGAGTGGACAAACTATGGTACATACACACAATGAAATACTAGGCAACGATAAAGAACAATGATGAATCTGTGAAACATCTCACAACACGGATTAATCTGGAGTGCATTACGCTGAGTGAAATAAATCAATCACAGAAGGGCAAATATTGTATGAGACCACTATTATAAAAGCTCATGAAAAAGTTTACAAAGAAAAAGAAACAATCTTTGATGATTATGGGGGAGGGGAGGGATGGGGATGGAAAAACACTAAATAGACAATTGATAAGTGGTAACTTTAGTGAAGGGTAAGGCAGTACACAATATTGTGGAAGCCTGCACAACTTGTCCAAGGCAAGGTCGTGGAAGCTCCATAGACACATCCAAACTCCCTGAGGGACGGAGTTACTGGGCTGAGGATTGTGGGGACCATGGTCTCTGGGAACATCTAGCTGAATTGGCATAACATAGTTTATGAAGAAAATATTGTACATTCTACGTTGGTGAGTAGCATCAGAGGTCTTAGAAGCTTGTGAGTGGCCATCTAAGATACTCTACTGATCTCACCCCATCTGGAGCAAGGGAGAATGAAGAAAATCAAAGACACAAGGGAAAGATTAGTACAAATGACTAACGGACCACAACTACCACAGCCTCCACCAGACTGAGTCCAGCACAGCTAGATGGTGCCTGGCTACCACCACTAACTGCTCTGACAGGGATCATGCTACAGGGTTCCAGATAGAGCTGGAGGAAAATGTAGAACAAAATTCTAAGTCACAAAAAAAGAAAGAAATTAAAAAAAAGACCAGATTTACTGTTCTGACAGAGACTGGAGAAACCCCTAGAGTATGGTCCCTGACACCATTTTAGCTCAGTAATGAAGTTGCTCTTGAGTTTCACCCTTCAGCCAAAAATTAGACAGGCTCATAAAACAAAACAAGACTAAATGGGCACACTAACCCGGGGCAAAGACGAGAAGGCAGGTGTGGACAGGAAAGCTGGTAATGGGGAACCTGAGGTCAAGAAGGGGAGAGTGTTGACATGTTGTGGGGTCGGCAACAAATGTCACAAAACAATTTGTGTATTAATTGTTTAATGAGAAACTAGTTTGCTCTGCAAACCTTCATCTAAAGCACAATAATAAAAAAAAGACAGCTGGGTGAAAAATAAGGCCCAATATATGTTTTCTATACAAGAAAACTGTTAAATTTAAAGACACAGTTAGAGTAAATGTAAAGGGATGAATTCTGGGCATATATGAAAAGCCAACAGCCAACATTATAATTAATGGAGAAAGACTGAGAGCTTTCCCCTTTAAATCGGGAACAAGACGAGGGTGGTCACTGTCACCACATCTATTCAATATTGTATTAGAACTCCTAGCCAGAGCAATAAGACAAGAAAAAGAAACAAATATATCCAGATTTGAAAAGAAGAAATAAAATTCTCTCTGTTTGTGGAGGATATGATATAGATATAGAAAATCCCAAAGAGTCCACAAGGAAACTTCTAGTGCTAATAGCAGAATTTAGCAAAGTTGCAGGGTACAAAGTCAATGAACAAAATCAGTTGGGTTTCTATACTGAAAGGGAATTTAGTGACACAGTTCCATTTATAGTAGCATCTAAGAGAATAAAATACCTAGGAATATATAATCAGGGATGTGAAGGACTTACACAATGAAAATTGTAAAACACTGTGGAAAGAGAGTAAAGAAGACTTAGATAAATAGAAAGATGTTCCATTTTCTTGGGTTGGGATACTTAATATTGGTAAGATATCGATACGACCTAAAGCAATCTATAGATTTAACGCAATCCCAATCAAAATTCCAACAGCCTTCTTTACGGAAACAGCAAAACCAATCCTCAACTTTATATGGAATGGCAAGAGGCCCCAAATAGCTAAAATAATGTTGAAAGAGAAGAACAAAGTAGGAGGACTCATATTTTCTAAGAACAAAGTAGGAGGACTCATGTTTCCTGATTTTAAAACATATTATATAGCTACAGTAAGCAAAACAGCCTGGTACTGGTTAACAACAGACACATAGACCAATGGAATGGAATTGAGAGTTCAGAAATAAACTCACACATCTAGGGTCAACTGATTTTTGACAAGAGTGTGAAGTCCTTTTGATGTGAAAAAAGAGTCTCTTCAATAAGTGGTGTCGGGAAAGTTGGATTTCCACATGCAGAAAAATGAAGCAGGAATCATGTCTTACACCATACACAAAAAACAAATTCAAAATGGATTAAGGACCTAAATGTGGAAACTGAAACCATAAAATTCTTAGAAGAAAACACAGTAACAACGATGTCAGGCCTAGCTTTTAAAAATGGATTATGTAATATAATAACAAATGCATAATCAGCAAATGAAAAAATAAATAAATGAGACCTTGTAAAAATTAAAAACTTTCGTTCATCCAAAAACGTTACCAAAAACATGAAAAGACAAGCTATTGACTGGGGAAATGTCTTTAGAAACCACATATCTGATAAGAATCTAATAGGCAAAATATATATAAAACTTCGACAACTTAACAGAAAGACATCCCAGTCATAAAATGGGCAAAGGACTTGAACAGACATTACATCAAAGAGGACATTCAAATGGCCACCAAACACATGACAAAATGCTCAACGTCATTAGCCATTAGAGAGATGCAAATCCAAACCACAATGAGATACCATTTCCTTCCCACTAGGTTGGCTAAGTAAAAAAAAAAAAAGAGAGAAAAAAAAAATGTTGGCAAGGATGTGGGAAAATTGGAACCCTTATCCATTGCTGATGAGAATGCAAAATGATACAGTTGTTGTGGAAAACAGTGTGGCAGTTCCTCAAATAGCTAAAAATAGAACTACCATATGATCCAGCAATTCCACTCCTAGGTATATGCCCGAAAAACTTGAAAGCAGAGACTTGTACATCAATGTTCATTGCAGCACTAGTCCCAACAGTCAACAGATGGAAACAACTTAAATGCCCATCAACAAATGAAAGGATAAACAAAATGTGGTACATACATACCATGGAACACTACTCAGCCAATAAGAGAAATGAAGTCTTGATACATGCTACAGTATGGATGGAGCTTGAAGATATTATGCTGAGTGAAACAAAAAACCCCAAAACCAAACCAATTGATGTCAAGTCAATTCCGACTCATAGAGACCCTGTAGGACAGAGGAGAACTGTCCCATAGATTTTCCAAGGCTGTAATATTTATAGATGCAGACTGCCACATCTTTCTCCCTCGGAGCTGCTGGTGGATTCAAACCACCAACCTTTTGGTTAGCAGCCCAGAGTTTAACCACTGTTAAACTCCTTGAGTGAAATAAGTCAATCACAAAAGAACAAATATTGTATCACCTCACTTATATAAAAAGACAAGAACAGGCAAATATATAGAGACCAAAGTTTATTAATGGTTACCAGAGGTGGCAGGGAGGGAAAAAAGGAGGGGTTAATGGTGACAGAAAAGTCGCATTGATTAAGGGTAGGGTCACACAAACGATTATTATAATTGTTGTCAGTAAGTCGTATGCCTGTAAAAAGTTGAATTGGCAAAAGTTATGTGATAGATATATTTACAACAATGACAAAAAAAAAAAAAAGAGTAGTTGCTGAGGCTGTTTATGTACAACCAAACACCTTATCTTGGTTCCTTGGTTTGGAGGTTTAGGGTCATGATTTCATGAAACATCTCAGTTAATTGGCCTAATAATGTGTTTAGTGTTTCTGTTCTACCTCCTAGTTTGTTGCATGATGCCTGGGGTCTTAAAAGTTTATAAGCGGCCATCCAAGGCACAACAATTGGTCACTATTCAGCTGGAGCAACAGAGGAAGAAGGAGAGTCAGGAATAGGAGGAGGAGATGGAACGTGCGGCTAATTGCCTCCACGCCATGAGACCTACCTCCTTTGCCATGAGATCAGAAAAACTGGATGGTGCCTGGCTACTATTACTGAATACTATGATCAAAGATTCTATAGAAGAATCCTGATCAAAAGGGGGAAAATGCAGATTAGACTTTCAAATTCTTAAGGATTCCAAACTTTCTGGAGCCATGGGGGCTGGATGAACCCATGAAACTATTGCCCTGAGATAATTTTTAAACTTTAAACTAAAAATATCTCCTAAAGTCTTCTTAAAACCAAACAATAGTCTAGTTTAACTACAAAAAAAAAGAACTACAAAAAAAAAGACATGTCTGCTTCGAGCATTATGCTCTTTTAAGAACTATCTATATGAGATCAAGGTGACAACAGCGACCCAAAAGATTAGATAAGAACCTTCGGGGGCAGTGAGTTTATGTTAATGGAGGAGGAACAACTCAGAAAGACAGGAAGGATTACTATAGTTGAACAACTTGAAGAATTTAATCAATGTCACTGAAGTGTACATGTAGAAATGGTTGAACTGGTGTATGATTTGCTGTGTATATTCTCAACAACCACAACAAGTTTTTTAAAAAACAAAGGGCTGGAGAAAGATATACTCTACTAATCAAAAGAAAACTGTAGTAGCTAATTAATCTCTGACAGAGCAGATTTCAAACCAAGGAAAATTATTAAGTATAGAGCTATTTCATAATGATAAAAATCCCCAAGGGGATATAACAATCCTAAGTATGTATGTGCCTAACAACAGAGTGCCAAAATATGTGAGGCAAAAATTGGTAGAACTGCAAGGAGAAATAGACAAATCCATTTTATAGTTGGAGACCTTAACACCCTTCCAAGTAACTTTAATATCCAGCAGGCAGACAATCAGTAAGGATATAGCTGAAGTGAATAGCATCATCAATCAACTGGACCTAATCGACATTTATAGAATACTTCATCTAAAAGAGCAGAGTACACGTTCTTCTCAAGCTCACATGAAACATTCACCAAGACACACCACATCCTGGGCCATAAAACACACTTTAATACATTTAAAAGAATAGAAATTATACTCAGTATGCTTTGAAACCAAATAGAATTAAACTAGAAAACAATAACAGAAAGATAGCTAGAAAATCCCAAAGTATTTGGAGAAAATAAACAACACACTTCTAAAAGAAATAGACATCCTAACCCAGACATAGTATAGTAAAACTATAGAACACTTAGATAAGTGGTATCTTGGGTGAAGGGTAAGACAGTACACATTACTGGGGAAGCCAGCACAACTTGTACAAGGAAAGGTCATGGAAGCTCCCTAGACACATCCAAACTCCCTGAGGGACTGAATTGCTGGTCAGAGGGCTATGGGGACCATGGTCTCGGGGAACATCTAGCTCAATTGGCATGACAGTTTATAAAGACAATGTTCTACATTCTACCTTGGTGAGTAGCGTCTGGGGTCTTAAAAGCCTGTGAGCAGCCATCTAAGATACTCCACTGGTCTCATCCCTTCGGGAGCAAGGGAGAATGAAGAGAACAGGATACAAGGAAAAGATTAGTCTGAAGGACTAATGGTCCACAGTTACCAAGGCCTCCACCGGACTGAGTCCAGTACAGCTAGACGGTGCCCGGCTACCACCACTGACTGCTCTGACCAGGATCACAACAGAGGGTTCCGAACAGAGCTGGAGAAGGATGTAGAGCATAATTCTAACTCACACACACAAAAAAAGACCAGATTTACTGGCCTAAAGGAGACTGAAGAAACCCCGAGAGTATGGCCCCCAGACACCCTTTTAGCTCAATGGTGAAGTCACTTCTGAGGTTTACCGTTCAGCCGGGGAGTGGACAGCCCCATAAAACCAAATGGGACTAATGAGGCACAGCAGTCCAGGGAGAAGGGCTAGAAGGCAGAAGGGGACAGGAAAGCTGGTGATAGGGAATGCAAGGTTGAGTATGGATAGTGTTGATGTGTTGTGAGGTTGTTAACCATTGTCATAGGGCTACATGTGTACTAACTATTTAATGAGAGACTATTTTGTTCTGTAAACCTTCATCTGAAGTGAGAATAGCAGCACAATTGGAAGAGCGTAGTCGATGTCAGTGAACTGTGCATGTAGAAATTTTTGAAATGGTGTATTTTTGGCTATGGAAATTTTTCACCAAAAAAAAGAAGGTCGAGAAGGGAGAGGGGTGACATGTTGTGGGATTGTTAACCAATGTCATAAAACAATATGTGTACTACTGTTTAACGAGAAACTATTTGTTTTGTAAACCTTCACATGAAGTACAATAAAAATAATAATAGTAAAAAAAAACAAACAAACTATAGAACACAAGAGACAAAGATTATTTTTAAAACAGCCAGAGAGAAAGATAACGCATCTTCAGAGGAATGGCATGCAGATTGACAGCTGACTAGCTATCTTCAAAGTGGCAAGGGAAAATCAAAAAATCATCATAAACGTAGAATTCTATACCTAGGTAAAGTATCATTCAGTAATGAGAGTGATATTAAGACATGTTCAGATAAATAAAAATTGAGAATTTACCATCAACTGACAGTCACTGAAAGAACCGTTAAATTATGTTCATGAAAAAGAAGGAACTAAAGCAAAAAATATCAGAAGGAATGTTGAGCAAAGAAATTGTTAAGCCTGTAGGTAAATATATCTTATATTGACTACTTAAAACCGGGAAAATAATAATTAATCTCTTTTATTTTATTAATAATAGTTAATCGTGGGCAGCACAAAGAGTGGAATCCCTGAGTGGTGTAAATGGTTAACACACTTGGCTGCTAACCAAAAGATTGGAGGTTTGAGCTCAACCACAGGTGTCTTAGAAGAAAAGCCTGGCACTCTATTTCCAAAAAATCAACTATTGAAAACCATATGGA
This sequence comes from Trichechus manatus latirostris, assembly GCF_000243295.1. NCBI lineage: Eukaryota > Metazoa > Chordata > Mammalia > Sirenia > Trichechidae > Trichechus > Trichechus manatus. The sequence continues at coordinate 7,975,068 of NW_004444000.1, read as the reverse complement.
GCATAGTTCTACTCTAACACTCACAAGGTCGCCATGAGTCGGAATCAACTCAGTGTCTACTGTTTTCGCTGTTTATAAAAAGAGTGGAACTAAAATACCAGTCAACGGTGTTTTATACGAGAAGGTGATGATGGTAGCTAAAGTGTTATATGCATATAAATAGAACTAGATTATATAATTTATAAATCAGTAGAGTGACAGGAAAGGAATAAAGAAAACTGGATCAATGAGGAAACAAATCTGAAGGATGAATAGGAGTAAGTTTGGGTTATGGTGGCATGGAGAAGAGAAATGAAATGAGGCTGGAAAGGCAAGCCTAGGCCAGATTGTGTAAAGCAGATTAAAAATTTTGAGTTTAAAATGTAGGTATTCTTATTTAAAAGACGTGAAATTCGAGTCTCATAAAAGTTAAATATCTCATTTAAGTTTACACAGCTAGGTCAGAGACAGAGGTCTGAGTTATGTCCAGTTATGTCCAAAGCCTTTCCTCATTCCACTAGACTGTGTTGTGATTGCTGTAAAGACTTCAGAAGACTAGTCTCTGACTCAGAGCATTGGCAGAGCTAACAACAACAATAATCGGTAACGTTTACTGAGCACTTACTGTGTGCCAGGAACCATAGTGACATGATTTATCTCATTTAATCCTCACCATTATAAGGAGCAATTATTATTATCCTTATTTTACATATTTGAAAAACCTGAGGCTTCGGTGGTTAAATAACCAGGCAAGTGGCAAAGCCAGCTGTGAACCCAGATTCTTCTGTCTCTTTGCCTCCATATTATATGGCTAGAATTTCTGGCCCTAGGCAAAAAATTCACAAAGGTCCTCTTCATCTTTTCCAAAAGGCATTTTTAAGTTTTAAATTATTTAAATTTTATAACAACAATAATGTGAATTTTGAAAGAAAATGCCTACTCTTAATCCTGCTCCACTGACATAAGAACTTTGTATTTCTCTCTATTCCAACCCAAGCTTTATGCATATGTCTACATTGTTTGCATAGTTATAATCATACAGTATAATTATTTTGTGTTTCTACTTCAGTACATGCATAGTATTCCACAGAGCTGAGGTATGATTATTTGCTTTATTACTCCTTTCTCGTTGAACATTTAGGTGCGATCATTCCTTCTCCTGTAACTTCTACCTCTCTCTATTAGCCCTTTCCTCTCAGCATATAAACATGCTCTCATCTCTCCTATCTGTTAATTATAATACTGAAACCCTTCATTCACCCCATCTGCTATTCTAGCTCTCTCCTTTCCTGTTCTGTCAAGTTTTCTGAGTAAATATTCTCTGCTTTGGGTCTCCGCTTCTTCATTTCTCATTCATGCCTCAATCTGCTGCAAGCCAGGCTCTTCCATCCTGCCTTGTACTCTCCCTGGGCAACTTCAACCATGTGTGTATTGTAACTACCATCCGTGCTGGTGACCCACACCCAGACTTTTCCAAAGAGGAGTCTGAGGGCAGTAATAAGTAACGTAGGCTTGAGGTTGGAGACCGTGAACTTCTGGTGACACCAGTCTACACGGCCGGGTGACTTTCCCCAGCAGTGTGCAGAAGCCTGGGAGAAGGAGAGGATTTGGGATTTGCCTAACAAACATAAGAAAAGGACGTCAGGACACCCTGCTAACTCAGAACTGAAGCTACTCCCAAGGTCCACCTTTCAGCCAAAGATTAGGCAGGCCTATAAAACAAACAATAACACATATGAGGAATGTGCTTCTTAGTTCAATCAAGTATACAAGACCAAACGGGCACCACCTGCCCAAAAGCAAAGACAAGAAGGCAGGAAGGGACAGGAAACTTGGACAAATGGACATGGAGAACCTAGGGTGGAAAGGGAAATGGGGACAGTGCTGACATAATGTGGGAATTGCAACCAATGTCACAAAATTTGTCTATAAATTTTTGAATGAGAAACTAATTTGCACTATAAACTTTCACCTAAAGCACAATAAAATTTTAAAAACAAAACAAAACAACCTACAGTTAACATCATATTTAATAGTGGAAGACTGAATGCTTTACCCCTAAGATCTGGACAAGGCAAGAATGTCCACTCTCACCATTTCTATTAATACTGTACTGTCATGGCCAGTGCAATAGGGCAAGAAAAACAAATACATAGCAAACAGATCAGAAAAAAAAATTATTTAAGTGTACATTTTAATATGTTTGGCTTATTGTATACCAATTATATCTCAATAAAGCTGTTAAAAAAAACATAAGGAAGGACAAAGCTGTAGGAGAATTGGAGACAAAACACAAAATACAAGGTCATGTTCAGACAAGGCAGGGCAGTATTGAGATAGACCACACTGTGTATGCCGGCAAGTAATAAAGTGAGGCCAGGAGGAAATGCATGACCTGAACAGCACTGTCATGGAGTAAAATTATAAGCAAGCTAGAAGGATAGGAGATTATATTCAGAGGGTGGGGCATGATGTTTAAGATCCAACAGGGTACAGTTTGGGAATTGACAAGGAGAAGGTGTGTCCTCGGGATTGGGTAGTGTAGGTGAAGTGGAGTCAGGGAGATCCCAGCACTCTGAGGCCACGTGTTTGCATAGATATCACCCAAGATGATAGCATGACATGAAGTAGAGGAGGAAGACCATATCACAAGCCAAAATCCTCAACAAATGTGGGGAGGGACTCAGAGGTCCATCAATACCTGTCAGTGATAAGGCAGGGTAATAATATAGCATAGAAAGGAAGAATAAACCTCCAAGGTGAAAGGTTTGTACATAAAGGTAGAAAGGTAATGGTTTGCATTCCACAATGAGGAGAAAGATGGGAGAATGCTGAACCTTCCCCTGGACCCTGTGATCTCCTCTCAGGACACACATGGAACAATTCTTTCCAGCTTCTTGAACATTCCATGCTTCTTCACACCTGGTCTTTTCTAGTACTCCCTATCTTAATGAGGAAAACAAGGCAGAATCCTTAGAGCCATCCTGAACATCTTTCTCTCCTCACCTCCATCTCCAATCCATCACCAAATCCTGTTAAATATCTCTTAAATCTCTCTTGAATTTATCTGCTTCTCTCCACCTTCATGGTCACCACCCTAGTCCTAGGTCCCATTGTCTCCTGGTGGGACTACTGTAATGACAGTCCCCCAACTGTTCTCTCTGCTGTCTCTCTTCTCTCCCTTAAATCTGGTGTCCACACTGCTCCCTTGGTGATATGCATTTCTCCTAGAAATGCAGTTAAATCTGGCCAGTCCTCAACCTTGATTCCTTATACTCCTTTACTTGAAACTCTTCAATGGAGTTCCTTTGTTCTTAGGACAAAGGTCAAACATTCTACATGTCCTAAAGTCCCTCATTGGAGCCCTCATGCACAGTGGCTAAGAGCTCGGCTGCTAACCAAAAAGTCCGCAGTCTGAATCCAACAGCCACTGTCTGGAAACCCTATGGGGCAGTTCTACTCTGTCCTACAGGGCTGCTATGAGTTTGGGTTTTTAAAACCCCTCATTGGACTGGCCCGCCCCACCTTCACAGACCTACATCATGCTTTGCTCCTCTTCACTCTCTAACTCTAGACTCACTACCTTTCTTTCACTTTCTTGAATGCATTATGATGATCCAGCCTCCCTAGAACCTTTGCACATGCTATTCCCTATGTCCTAAATACTGTTCACCACTCTCAAATCAAGTACCATCAGGTCTCCCCTCTACATTTTGTTGTTATCAGCTGCCATTGGGTCAGCCCTCAATTCACGGCAAACCCATACCTGGTCTTCCACTATCCCCATGGTCATTTTGGATCGGACCATAAGGTTCCTGTTGGCTGGGTTTTGGAAGTAGATCGCCATCTTAGTATGAAAGCTCCAGCATCATAGCATCACAAGACTGTACTGACAGACAGGTCGTGCCTGTGCATGGGATGCATTGGCTGGGAATCGAACTTGGGTCTCCTACATGAAAGGCAAGAATTCTACCACTAAACCACCACTGCCTCTCCCCTCTATATGTTCTTATGGTAACATGTACCTCTTCTTGGGAGCTCTTACCACAAAAGTGATTTTACTTGTAGCTGTGGGGTTAGTCGGTTAACACCTCTGTCCCCTGACTAAATGGCAAGTGTGGTAAGGACAAGGATTATCTGGTCTTACTCACCACTTTGTCTTTGATTCCTAGCATGGAGCTTGGCTTATGGAGTAGACATGAAGATCTACCACCAGGCTGCCATTCAGGAAGAACTGGCTGCCCACCTGTGAGAGCACAACGAGCAGACAGCCCTCAGCTGTCAGCTCCTTTGGGGTCTCCCCTGGTTACAGAGAGTCTGCCAAGGTTCCACCCTTTTTAGGGCAGTCCATATTTGGTGACTGAGTGAGGCAGGGATATAAAGACCCTATAAGTTGAACCCTTCATTAGGGTTCAACCTCTTCCACCCAGTGCTGCTTTCTCCCTTCTTCCTTTCACAGGTTTGACCCCTGTGAAACACTGTCACCCAAGATGATAGCAGACAGATTGCCTTCCAAACTCTGTCACGTTGTCTGCTTCCAGAGAACCCAATGTGACACAGTATGATAGATATCTGGAAAGTGAGTAAATGTATTGGGCAGTGAGTTCCTGGAATGCAAGAACTATATCTTATTCATGTTTACAACTTTAAAGCTTAGCACAGTGCGTGACACATAACAGACATTCAATAACAATTTGTTAAATGAAAGAAACAATGGAAGAATATATAAACTGAATCTATAGATTAAAGTTAATTTTGGTTAATTTAATATTTTCTGTAACTCTTGTGAGCCTACACTGAGAAAGGAAGGATGGAGGAAGAAAGAAAAAGGAAGGGGAAGGAAGCAAAGAAGGAAAGGAGAAAAGCAGGGAGGGAGGGAGGAAGAGACGGAGAGAGAAAGGAAGGAAGGAAGGAAAGAAGACTGAATTGTTGCTTGCTGTGTCGTGAACTCTCTGAGCCCTGTCACTGGGCTCATGTGGGGGTGGAGTGGAGAGGACACAACCCCTTTGAAGGACAGCTCTTCCCCTCGAGGACATTTTTGCTCTTGTGGAGCTAAGGCTTTCCCTTCAGCATACAGAAATAATTTCACCACCCTGCCCTCAGCCATTCTGACATAAATTCTTATGGATAAACATTTTTAGTGTGAAGAGCAAAAACAGAAGGGACATGTTCAAGCAAGGCAGTGGAATGTGTGTAAAGGAGAAAGAATTGCCACTATTTTCAACAGTTGAAAAGATCCTGTGAAAGAAATGGGATTTCAAAACTGCTTCACCTCATAGCATGTCCCAGGTGAGCAGGACCTTAGAGGTCATGGGTTATGGTGCCTCCATTTCATAGATGGAGAAACTGAGGCTAGACAGATCTAGTGATCTGCTCAATGTCCTGCTACTGGTTAACTGCAAACACTAGGCTAGAGCCTCAGAATTCTTCCCAATTAATCTTACTGGGTGGTAGAAAGGAAGGAATGAAAGGAGGGAATGGAAAGTGCAGGAAGGAGGGGGATACTGGAAAATGGGGTTTGGGCATGTGTAGGGGGAGGAAGATAATCAGGCTCTGGCTAGGCACTTTGGAAAAATTATATCACTTATTCTCCACTGTGTGGAGACAAAAATCTGTTGTCTTCTTTTTGTCACCCAGGATGGGTTAAGTTTTCCAAGTAAATGGTGATGTGATTCTAACTCTGGTCTGTCTAATGCTAAAGATCATACTTTTTCCAAGCCAGTATGCTACAAGAGAAGAGGATGGGACTAACGTGGAAGTCAAATGAAGGCTTGGTAATATGAAGCTTGCCTAGGAGGAGACTAGGAACGAGAACAGGAGTGGGGTTTGAATAGCCCAGGAATGCCCAGGAAAGTGTCTTAAAGCTTAGCAGCAGAGCCTCAGTCTGGAGTTTGAGGTGAGGGTGTTCCAGGTGCAATACTGGGCAGGGAGAGAGGGCCATGGAATCCCTAGAGGGAGATTGTAAAACCCAGCTGCGTTAAGGGCTTGGCTCAGAAAATGGTGAGAAATGGGGAGATGTGGAAGACAGAATACACAAAGGGGCCGCAGTAAACGGCTATGGAGAACTCCAAGTGTTGACTGAGAAATTTCATGTACTGATTAATAGTGGTCTCATACAATATTTGTCCTTTTGTGACTGACTAATTTCATTCAGCATAAATGCCTGCCGGATTCATCCATGTTATGAGATGTTTCCTGGATTCATCATTGTTCTTTATCGTTGAGTAGTATTTCATTGTGTGAATATACCATAACTTGTTTATCCATTCACACCGTTGATGGGCACCTAGCTTGTTTCCATCTTTTTGCTATTGTGAACAGTGCTGCAATGAACATGGGTGTGCATATATCTATTCATATGACAGCTCTTATTTCTCTAGGATATATTCCAAGGAGCGGGATTGCTGGATCATATGGTACTTCTATTTCTAGCTTTTTAAGGAAGCGCCAAATTGATTTCCAAAGTGGTTGTGCCATTTTACATTCCCACCAACAGTGTATAAGTGTTCCAGTCTCTCCAAAACCTCTCCAGCATTTATTATTTTGTGTTTTTTGGACTAATGCTAGCCTTGTTGGGGTGAGATGGTATCTCATTGTAGCTTTGATTTGCATTTCTCTAACGGCTAATGATCGTGAGCATTTCCTCATGTATCTGGTAGCCGCCTGAATGTCTTCTTTGGTAAAGTGCCTGTTCATATCCTTTGCCCATTTTTTAATTGCATTATTTGTCTTTTTGTTGTTGAGGTTTTGCAGTATCTTGTAGATTTTAGAGATTAGATGCTGATCAGATTTGTCGTAGCCAAACATTTTTTTCCCAGACTGTAATGTGTCCTTTTACTCTTGTGGTGAAGTCTTTTGATGGGCATAAGTGTTTGAGTTTTAAGAGCTCCCAGTTATCTAGTTTCTCTTCTGGTGTTTGTGCATTATTAATTATGGTTTGTATTCTGTTTATGGGGAAAGCTGGTGGAGTAGTAGTTAAGTGCTACGGCTGTTAACCAAAAGGTCGGCAGTTTGAATTCACCAGGCACTACTTGGAAAGTCTATGGGGCAGTTCTACTCTGTCCTATAGGGTCACTATGAGTTGGAATTAACTAGATGGGAACTTTTTATTTTATTATTATTCTGTTTATGCTGTGTATTAGGGTTCCTAGTGTTGTCCCTATTTTTTCTTCCAAAATCTTTATCATTTTCGATTTTATATTTAGGTCTTTGATCCATTTTGAGTTAGTTCTTGTGCATGGTGTGAAGTATGGGTCTTGTTTCACTTTTTCCAAGATGGATATCCAGTTATGCCAGTACCACTTGTTAAAGAGACTGTCTTTTCTCCATTTAAGAGACCTTGGGCCTTTGTTGAATATCAGCTGCTCATAGGTGAATGAATTTATGTCTGGATTCTCAATTCTGTTCCATTGGTCTATGTATCTGTTGTACGAGTACCAGCCTGTTTTGGCTACTGTGGCAGTATAATAGGTTCTAAAATCAGGTAGTGTGAGATCTCCCACTTTGTTCTTCTTCTTGAATAATGTTTAACTTATCGGGGGCCTCTTACCTTACCATATGAAGTTGGTGATTTGTTTCTCCATCTTTTTAAAAAGTGCCCTTGGAATTTGGATCAGGATTGCATTGTATCTGTAGGTCTCTTTGGATGGAATTGACATTTTCACAATGTTGAGTCTTCCTATCCATGAGCAAGGTATGTTTTTCCATTTATGCAGGTCTCTTTTGGTTTCTTGCAGTAGTGTCTTGTAGTTTTCATTGTATAGGTCTTTTACGTCTCTGGTTAGATTTATTCCTAAGTATTTTATCTTCTTGGAGGCTGTTGCAAATGGTATTGATTTGGCAATTTCCTCTTCGAAGTTCTCTTTGTTGATGTAAAGGAAGCCAAAATGATTTTTTATGTTTATCTTGTATCCTGAAACTTTGCTGAAATCTTCTATTAGTTCCAGTAGTTTTCTTGTGGATTCTTTGGGGTTTTCTGTGTATAAGATCATCTCATCTGCAAATAGAGATACTCTGAGTTTTTCCCTACCAATTTGGATGCCCTTTATTTATTTTTCTAGTCTAATTGCTCTGGCTAGGACTTCCAGCACAATGTTGAATAAGAGTGATGATAAAGGGCATCCTTGTCTGGTTCCCGTTCTCAAGGGGAATGCTTTCAAAGTCTCTCCATTTAGGATGATGTTGATTGTTGGCTTTGTATAAATGCCCTTAATTATGTTGAGGAATTTCCCTTCTATTCTTATTTTGTTGAGAGTTTTTATCATGAATGGGTGTTGGATTTTGTCAAATGCCTTTTCTGCATCAATTGATAAAATCATGTGTTTCTTGTCTTTAGTTTTATTTATGTGGTGGATTACATTGATTGTTTTTCTAATGTTGAACCATACCTGCATAGCTGGTATGAATCCCATTTGGTCATGGTGAATTTCTTTTTTTTTTTTTTGATATGTTGTTGAATTCTATTGGCTAGAATTTTGTTGAGGATTTTTGCGTCAATGTTCATGAGGGATATTGGTCTCTAATTTTCTTTTTTTGTGGTGTCTTTACCTGGTTTTGGTATCAGGGTGATGCTGGCTTCATAGAATGAGTTTGGGAGTATTCCATCCTTTTCTATGCTCTGAAATACCTTTAGTAGTAGTGGTGCTAACTCTGCTCTGAAGGTTTAGTAGAATTCTCCAGCGAAACCTTCCGGACCAGGGCTTTTTTGTTGTTGTTGTTGTTGGGAGTTTTTTAATTACCTTTTCAATCTCTTCTTTTTTTATAGTTTTATTTAGTTGTTCTATCTCAATTTGTGTTAGTTTAGGTAGGTAGTATGTTTCTAGAAATTTGTCCATTTCCTCTAGGTTTTCAAATTTGCAGAGTACAGTTTTTCATAGTATTCCGTTATGATTCCTTTAATTTCAGTTGAGTCTGTTGTGATATTGCCCATCTCATTTCTTATTTGGGTTATTTGCTTCCTCTCCTGTTTTTCTTATGTCAGTTTAGCCAGTGATGTATCGATTTAGTCGATCTTTTCAAAGAACCAGCATTTGGTCTTGTTAACTCTTTCAATTATTTTTCTCTTCTCTATTTAATTTAATTCTTCTCTAATTTTTATTATTTCCTTTCTTCTGGTGCCTGAGGACGTCTTTTGCTGCTCTCTTTGTATTTGTTTGATTTGTAGGGTTAATGTTTTGGTTTTGGCCCTCTCTTCTTTTTGGATGTGTGCATTTATTGCTATAAATTGACCTCTGAGCACTGCTTTTGCTCTGTCCCAAGGGTTCTGATAGGATATGTTTTCATTCTCATTCGAGTTTGTGAATTCCTTTTTTCAGTCTATAACCCAGTAGTTTTTGAGCAAGGTGTTGTTCAGTTTCCATGTGTTTGATTTTTTTTTCCTTGCTTTTTCTGTTATTGATTTCTATTTTTATGGCTTTATGGTCAGAAAAGATGCTTTGTAATATTTCAATGCTTTGGATTCTGTTAAGGCTTGTTTTATGGCCTAATAAGTGGTCTATTCTGGAGAGTGTTCCATGTGCATTGGAAAAGAAAGTATACTTGTCTGTTGTTGGGTGGAGTGTTCTGTATATGTCTATGAGGTCAAGTTGGTTGATTGTGGCATTTAGATCTTCCATGTCTTTACTGAGCTTCTTTCTGAATGTTCTGTTCTTCACTGAAAGTGGTGTGTTGAAGTCTTGTACTATTATTGTGGAGTTGTCTATCTCTCTTTTCAATGCTGCTAGAGTTTGTTTTATGTATTTTGGAGCCCTGTTGTTGGGTGTGTAAAAGTTTATTATGGTTATATCCTCCTGGTGTATTAACCCTTTAATCATTATATAGTGCCCTTCCTTATCCTTTGTGGTGGATTTTACTTTAAAGTCTATTTTGTCAGAGATTAATATTGCCACTCCTGCTCTTTTTTGATTGTTCTTTGCTTGATATATTTTTTTCCATCCTTTGAGTTTTAGTTTGAGTCTTTAAGTCTAAGGTGTGTCTCTTGGAGGCAGCATATAGACAGATTGTGTTTTTTCATTCATTCTGCCACTCTCTGTCTCTTTATTGTTGCATTTAGTCCATTTACGTTCAGCGTAATTATTGATAGGTATGAATTTAGTGCTGTCATTTTGATGTCTTTTTTTGTGTGTTTTTGACAGTTTCTTAATTTCCTGTGCTGAATCGTTTTTCTTTATGTATTTTCTTTTCATCTTTTTCATTGTTGTTAATTTTGTATTTGCTGAGGCTTTGCGTCTTTCTTGTTCTTTATTTTGATGTGTAGGATTGTTAGTTTCCTTTGCGGTTAGCTTAATATTTACCCCTATTTTTCTAAGTTTTAACCAATCTTTTATTTCTTTATATTGCCTAGACTTCCTCTGCATATGAAAGATCTATGACTACATTTTTTAGTCCCTCTTTTTGGTTTTAATGTTGTCATCTTTTACATATTGAAGTCTGTGTTTCCCTATTTTCAGTCTTTTAGCTTTGATTTGTTTTTATGATTTCCCTATCTGGGTTGATATCTGGGTGCTCTGTCCTGTGTTCTACTCTTGGGTTGTTATCTGATGTTATTGATTTTCTAACCAGAGGACTCCTTTAGTATTTCTTGTAATTTTGGTTTGGTTTTTGCAAATTTCCTAAATTTAAGTTTATGTAGAAATGCCCTAATTTTGTTATCATATTTGAAAGACAATTTTGCTGGATATATAATTATTGGCTGCCAATTTTTTTCCTTCAAGGTTTTGTATATGTCATCCCATTGCCTTCTTGCCTGCGTGGTTTCTGCTGAGTAGTCTGAGCTTAGTCTTATAGACTCTCTTTTGTAGATGACTTTTTCTTTAGCCCTAGTTGCTCTTAGAATACTCTCTTTATGTTTGGTTTTAGCAAGTTTGATTATAATATGTCTTGGTGACTTTCTTTTGAGATCTACCTTTTGTGGGGTTTGATGAGCTTCTTGGATAGATATCTTCTCATCTTTCACAATATCAGGGAAGTTTTCTGCCAACAAATCTTCAACAATTCTCTCTGTATTTTCTGTTATCCCCCCTGTTCTGGTACTCCAATCACATGTAGGTTATTCCTCTTGATAGAGGTCCACATAATTCTTAGGGTTTCTTTATTTTTTAAAACTATTTTATCTGATTTTTCTTCAAATAAGTTGATGTTAAGTGTTTTATCTTCAGTCTCACTAATTCTGACTTCCATTGCCTCAGTTCTGCTCCTATGACTTTCTATTGAGTTGTCTAATTCTGAAATTTTATTGTTAATCTTTTGGATGTCTTTTTGCTGTCTCTCTATGGATTC
>NW_004444000.1:7943468-7963712 GCF_000243295.1 Trichechus manatus latirostris | reverse complement strand
TCTTTTTGCTGTCTCTCTATGGATTCTTGCAGCTTGTTAAATTTGTCATTGTACTCTTCTCTAATCTTCTTACATTCCTCTATTGCTTTGTCTGTGTGTTCCTTGGCTTGGTCTGTGTTTTGCCTGATCTCCTTCCTGATGTCTTGAAGAGTTCTGTATATTAATCTTTTGTATTCTGCCTCTGGTAATTCCAAGAAATTCTCTTCCTCTGGAAAATTTCTTGATTCTTTGTTTTGGGAGCTTGCTGAAGCCATCATGGCCTGCCTCTTTATGTGATTTGATATTGACTGTTGTCTCTGGGTGATCAATAGGTTATTATATTTATTTATTTTATGTTTGCTTACTGGGTCATAGCTTCTTGCTTTGTTTTGTTTTGATATGCCCATATAGGCTCCTCCTGTGGGCTAGTTTGATTATTGGCAACTTTGAAGCTCTAACGTCCTGTCAATAGGTGGTTAGATCTTTTACTGGGTATGTGAGCCCAGGAGCCCATTTACTTTTTTTGTATGGATTCAGCTCAGGTGTCTAGGTAGTTAGTCAACAAGTGTGCGATGCAGGCTCTCAGTCCTAGATGGGCAGGGGTGATTGGTATAGGCACAGGTATCCAGCTGAAGTAGGGAGTCACGTGCTGAGTAAGGCAAGGGCCCGCAGGTGCCCCTGAGTGTCTGGGAGGAAATCATCTCCCTGTTCCCTAGAGCATGTAGGTGGGGGGAGTTTGCCCCCAGACTATGGGCACTCAGTGCTGTTGGCTGTAATGACTGGGAGGCACCAGTTATTCTTGGACCTCTGTCATGGGTGGCTAGGTGGCATGGGTGGAGCCACCAGTCCTCAGGCCCCTGATGCAGGTATGCGAGGACACTACTTAATGGGCAGAGTGGTGTCAAATGTCATGAACCTGCCATGCTACCATATAGCTGGTACAGTTGAAGTTAGGCTTCAGATATATACCCTGTTTTACTGTGCTAATGAGGGCTTCTGCTTTTGAAATGGGCCCACACAGGTCTATGCAGGGGTGAAAGGAATTCAAAGTCCGTGGGCCTCTTATGCCTGTGCCTAAGCAAAGGAGCTCTGCCTGCCCTGAGTTCCCAGCTTAGGGGAGCTGGTGAATTGTTTTTTCCTGTTTGTTAATTTGTTCCCTCTCCAAGGCTGAGATAATGGCTCAGGGCGTGTGAAAGGTCCTACTTCCATCCCAGGGGATGCACCAATCTCTGAAGCAGGCCCAAGACCCGGTGCAGAGGGGGTAGGGGGTAGGGGGCAGGTAAATGGGAGAGAGGTCTTTCCCAAAGGGGTGTTTTTTGATCCACTTGGTAGGTTAAACACATGCACTTATCTTTTGCCAATTGAGTGCTGCTTTTCACTGATTTTGGAGGCTTGAGTAGACCCTCTGCTGCTTGGTCTCTCCCAATGTGGAAAACACTTCCCAAGCACCACTGCTTACCTCACCACACACACCAGCTGATCGGGTTGGCGGGGTGCCGGTTCCTGTCAAATCAGGTCTGGCAACTCCTCACTACTTCTGAACCATCTCTCTCTCCTCCTGTCATTCAGTCCAATTTCTCAACTTTGTCTTTGATGTTCAGGGTTCCTAGATTGTCATATATGATCGATTCACTTGTTTTTTCAGGTCGTTGTTGTAAAAGGGACCACAGGAAGCATCTGACTACACTGCCATCTTGTCCCAGCCTCTGGCTGTACTTCTTGCAAGATAAACTTGTTCTTTCTTCTGGCAGTCCATGATATATTCAATATTCTTTGCCAACACCATAATTCAAAGGCAACAGTTCTCCTTCGGTCTTCCTTATCATTGTCCAGCTTTCACATGCATAGGAGGAGATTGAAAACACCATGGCTTGAGTCAGGCTTACCTTAGTCTTCAAAGTAACATCTTTGATTTTTAACACTTTAAACAGGTCTTTTGCAGCAGATTTGCTCAATGCAATACATGATTTGATTTCTTGGCTGTTGCTTCCATGGGCATTGATTGTGGGTCCAAGTAAAAGGAAAATTTTGACTACTTCAACATTTTCTCTGTTTATCATGATGTTGCTTATGGGTCCAGTTCATGAGGATTTTTGTTTTCTTTATGTTGAGGTGTAATCCATACTGAAGGCTGTGGTCTTTTACCTTCATCAGTAAGTACTTTAAGTCCCCTTCGCTTTCAGCAAGCATGGCCGTGTCATCTACATATCACAGGTTGTTAATGAGTCTTCATCCAATCCTGATACTGTGTTCTTCTTCATATTGACACAGCAAACAGATTGAATAAGTATGGTGAAAGGATACAATGCTGACACACAACTTTTCTGGTTTTAAACCATGCAACATCCCCTTGTTTTGTTAGAACAACAGCCTCTTGGTCTACGCACAGTTTCCTCGTGAGCACATTTAAGTGTTCTGGAATTCCTATTCTTCACAATGTTATCCATAATTTGTTATGCTCCACATAGTCGATTGCCTTTTAATAGTCAATAAAACAAAGACAAACATCCTTCTGCTCTTCTCTGCTTTCAGACAAGATCCACCTGACATCAGTGATGATATCCCTGGTTCCATATCATCTTCTGAATCCTGCTTGAATTTCTGGCAATTCTCTGTCAAAGTACTGCTGCAACTGTTTTTTAATTATCTTTAGCAAAATTTACTTTTGTATGATGTTAGTGATATTGTTCAGTAATTTCTGTATTCTGTTGGATTACCTTTCTTCGGAATGGGCACAAATATGGATCTCTTCCAGTAGGTTGGCCAGGTAGCTATCTTTCAAATTTATTGTCATAGACGAGTGAGTGCGTCCAACACTGCATCCATCTGTTGAAACATCGCAGTTGGTATTCTATCAATTCCTGGATGCTTGTTTTTCAACAATGTCTTCAGTGTAGCTTGGACTTCTTCCTTCAGTACCATCGGTTCTTGATCAATCCTGAAATGACTGAACGTCAACCAGTTCTATTTGGTGAAGTGATTCTGTGTATTCCTTCAATTTGTTTTTGATACTTCCTGTGTTGTTTAATATTTTCCATGTAGAATCCTTCAATATTACAGCTCGAGTCTTGAATTTTTTCTTCAGTTCTTTCCATTTAAGAAATGCTGAGCGTGCAAAGAATGCAAAGATTTCTTCCCTCTGATTTTCTAACTCCAGTCTGCACATTTCATTATAATACTTTATTTTGTCTTCTTGAGCCTCCCTTTGAAATCTTCTGTTCAGTTGTTTTACTTCATCATTTCTTCCATTCGCTTTAGCTATTCTACATTCAAAAGCAAGCTTCAGAATCTCTTATGACATCCATTTTAGTCTTTTTTTCTTTCCTGTCTTTTAAATGACCTTTTGCTTTCTTCATGTATGATGTCCTTGATGTCATCCCACAATGTGTCTGGTCTTTGGTCATTAGTGTTCAATGTATCAAATCTATTCTTGAGATTGTCTGTAAATGCAAGTGGGATATACTCAAGGTCATACTTTGACTCTCATGTACTTATTTTAGTTTTCTTCAACTTCAACTTCAACTTGCATATGAGCAATTGATAGTCTGTCCTGCAGTTAGCCCCTGGCCTTGTTCTAACTGATGATATTGAGCTTCTCCATTGTCTCTTTCCATAGATGTAGTTGATTTGATTCCTGTGTATTCCATCTGGTGAGGTTCATGTGTATAGTTGCTGTTTATATCGTTGAAAAACAGTATTTGCCATGAAGAAGTCATGGGTCTTGCAAAATTCTATCATGCGATCTCCAGTGTCATTTCTATCACCAAGGCCATATTTTCCAACTACCAATCCTTCTTTGTTTCCAACTTTCATATTCCGATCACCAGTAACTATCAATGCATCTTGATTGCATGTTTGATCAATTTCAGACTGCAGAAGCTGGTAAAAATCTTCAGTTTTTTCACCTTTGGCCTGAGTAGTTGGTGTGTAAATTTGAGTAATAGTAGTAGTAACTGGTCTTCCTCTTAGGCGTATGGATATTATCCTATCACTGACGGCTTTGTACTTCAGGACAGATCTTGAAATGTTCTTTTCGAATGCAACGACATTCCTGTTTAATTTGTCACTCCTGGCATAGTAGACCATATGATTGTCTGATTCAAAATGGCCAATACTAGTCCATTTCGGCTCACTAATGCCTACGATATCAACATTTATGTGTTTCATTTCATTTTTGACAACTTCCAGTTTTCCTAGATTCATACTTCGTACATTCTGTGTTTTGATTATTAATGGATATTTGCAGCTGTTTCTTCTTATTTTGAGTCGTGTCACATTAACGACTGAAGGTCCCAAAAACTTTGCTCCATCCATGTCTTTAAGATTGACTCTAGTTTGAGGAGGTAGCTCTTCCCCGGTAGTATTTTGAGTGCCTTCCAACCCGAGGATCTCATCGTCCAGCAATATATCAGACAATATTTTGCTGCTATTCATAAGATTTCCACTGGCTAATTTTTTTTTAGAAGTAGATCGCCAGGTCCTTCTTCTTTGTCTGTCTTAGTATGGAAGCTCCACTGAAAACCATCCTCTATGAGTGACACTGCTGGTGTTTGAAATACCTGTGGCATAGCTTCCAGAATCACAGCAACATGCAAGCCACCACAGTATGACAAACTGACAGATGAGTAGTGGACAGCACATTATAGCAACATAGAAGCCCACCTTGTGTCATTTCTCACTCTTCTCCCATTCTATGTTATGCTGACTTCTACCACCATTGACCAGCTTTACCTGTGGGCAAATAGCTGTTTTTATTCTCCCCAGCTGCCTGCTCTCCCTCTGGATCTTTGGAAGACCCGAGAGCAGAGTGTGTGTGTGGAAATAGTCTGCACTCTCCCAGTTTTTGTAACTTTAGGGCTCTTCCTTTTCATTTTTCCTTCCCTGAACAATTCGTACTAAAGCCATGAGGTGTAGCTGAGCAATGGTGGGGTGGGGGTTGGTGGTGAGGAATCACATTAGCCCAGAGTAGAGTGTTGGAGTCTGAGCAGGGTAAAGAGAGTGCCCACATGGGAGAAGAACGACCCAGTACAGGATGTCAAGTCTGAGTAGGGTGAGAAGGGCAACTGCATGGGGAGGGAGAAGGAGATAGGACTAACCAAATCAATAAATATATCAAGGATAATGGAAGACAGGTTTTTCACTGTTGGGGAAGGGAGTTACAAGTATGGAAAGGAAGTTCATAATGAACTCTGTGCTATTGGATTAGAAATGACTGTATCAGTGTGAATCTGTGATTGGCAATATAGATAGACGAATGTAGAAATGCATATAGATGTCAATGTATGTGTGTGAATATATATATATAAAACCAAACCAAACCTGTTGCCATCGAGTATCTTCTGACTCATAGGGGCCCTATAGGACAGAGTAGAACTGCCCAATAGGGTTTCCAAGGAGCAGCTGGTGGATTCAAACGGCTGATCTTTTGATGAGCAGCTGAGCTGTTAACCACCGAGTCACTAGGGCTCTACTGAATATATATATTCATCACCTATCTGTTTGTTGTACAGTGGTGGCTTCTATGTTGCTATGGTGCTGGAAGCCATGCCACCGGTATTTCAAATACCAGCAGGGTCACCCATGGTGGACAGGTTTCAGCAGAGCTTCCAGACTAAGACAGACTAGGAGGAAAGGCCTGTTGATCTACTTCTGAAAATTAGTCAATGAAAACCCTATAGATTACAACAGAACATTGTCCAGCATAGTGCTGGATTCCCTGGATAGCACAAATGGTTAAGTGCTCAACTACTAGCTGAAGGTTGACGATTCAAACTCATCCAGAAGCACCTTGTAAGACAGACCTGGCAATTTGCTTCTGAAAGGTCACAGCATTGAAAACCCTATAAAGCAGTTCTACTCTGCACACATTGGGTTGCCATGAATTGGAATCACCTCAATGGTAACTAACAACAATAAGAACATAATGCTGGAAGAAGAGCCCCTAGGTTGGAAGGCACTGAAAATACACAGTGACTACAACAATGGACTTGAGCACATCAATGATCATGAAGATGGTGCAGGACTGGACTACATTTTGTTCTGTGGTACATGAGGTCGCCATTAGTCAGAGCCATCTCTATGGCAACTAACGATGTAATGAGCACACTTAACACCTGCATCTTGGTTTCTAACTACCATTCACTAGCGAAAGAAACTAGGGCTCCTTGGAGAAATGTGTGATTCTTGTGATGGGGCAGGGAAAGTACAAGACAAACCTGGAACATTTTGTTGTGCCAGAAATTAGGGAGGTGTTCAATGAGTAATGAGCCAGTTTGAAGAGACTTCTACTAGCCAAATCTAGAACAATTTCAGCATAAAATAAATAATAATAGTAACAAATTTTTAACATAATGAAAATATAGGAAGCCCTGTATCCAAATTGATACAAATAGATAAATGAATAAATTTAAAGTTTGATGAGGAATGGAATATTTATAGTTTCAAGGTACACGCCCCAACCTCCCCACACATACACACACAATACTTATTATCTACTATGGGAAAAAGAGTAACTTTACAGGGGTGAAGCTTGGCATATTCCACCTTAATCAAATTATCAAAAGGAACATTGTTGGTAATGGGCCGTATTTATGTTGTATATCACCTGTTCAGACGTAATAAGAAGAGTCCAGCAACATTCCTGTGATATTCCTATCAAAGACTGCATAACCTGAATTTAATCATGAGCCAACATCAGACAAACCCAAATGAAGGAATATTCTACAAAATAAATAAATAAATAAAGTAAACAAACAAACAAACAAAAAAAACCGCTAAACCCATTGCCCTTGAGTCAATTCCAACTCATGGTGACCCCATGTGTTGCAGAGTAGAACTGTGCTCCATAAGGTTGTCTTGACTGTAATCTTTATGGAAACAGATCACCAGATCTTTCTTCCATGGCACTGCTGTGTAGGTGCAAACCACCAACATTTAGATTAGTAGCCCAGAGACTACTATTGTATAAAATAAATGGTCTGTAAAGTTCAAAAGTGTCAAGATCATGACAGTCAAGGAAAAACTGAGGAATGTTCCAGACTGAAGAAACCTAAAGAGACATGACAACTAAATGCCATGTGGGATCTTGGACTGGAAATTTTTTTTTTTTTAAAGGACATTATTGGGACAATTGTTGAAACTGAAATGGAATTTGAGGATTAGGTAGCGATGTTAATTTTCTGATTTTGGTGGTTGCATTGTGCTTGCATATGAGAATATCCTTGTCTGTAGGAAAAAGTAACTAAAAAACTCAGAGGTGAAGGGGCCTCAGATCTTCACTCTCAAGTAATTCAGGAAAAAATTTCTTTCTATTGTATTTGAAACTTTTCTGTAAGTTTGAGAAACTGTTTCCAAATAATAAGTAAGCAATGTTGGGGTGTTTCACTCATTTCTGAATGTGTTTGTCATGCATCTATGGAAAGATGCTATGTGCAGTCACTAGGGACTCAAATGTATGGTCCTCACTTAAGGAGCTCATGGTATTTGAGCAGGGACTCATTCTCTCAACATGCATTCAACTAGTACCTGCTAATACATCCTCTGTGTCAGGCACTCTGTGCACTAAATAAACCACCCCTGCTCTCAAGGAGTTTACAGTCTGCCACTAGATTAAAATATTTGATGACTAGGCACTATTTATAGTAGAGAAGGATCCAGATTTGGAATCAGATGAACTAGATTGCATTTCTAACTACCATTTAATAGTTATGGAATCTTGAATGAATTGGTGAACTTCTCTGAGCCTCAGTTTGCTTGTCTATAAAATCAGGATTATAATTCTTTCCTAATGGGAATTGTTGTGACAGTTAGATAAGGACAAAATATGTAGAAGTACTTTGTACAACAATATGTAAATGCCTTTTCATGGTAGTCTTATGTTCTGAGTTTTGTAGACTTTTGGGTCTGGCTGGGAATCATAACTCAATGTACACTGCTGTTTGACAGTACATATGTGGGGGAACCCTATATTTACTTATCATGGTTGTTGTTAAAGCCCATTGTCAAGTCCCTAGTAGGGACTGATGGATAAATGCTGCCCACTTTGTCCCCTTGGCAGGCTATTTTGAACCATTTCACAGGGTTCCTCTGAAGGCCACTGTGGGTTGAACTCTACTTGCCTTTAGCAGCATCCATCTCCATATGCATCCTTCTATTGGAGGTCCTTTCTTCCCCATTTCACTACCCTGTCCTGCACTCCCCTTGCTGGAATCCCATTCCCAACCACTTGCATGCAATGGCTGGTCTCAGGCTCTGCTTTGGGCATCCTAGGCTAAGACCCAGAGGCCACCGACACAGCGAGGGGGAAACCAGCAGGCCCAGTGGAATTCTGTGACAGGACTACATGATGCTGGAAGAATACTCACCCTGTTGTAGCATGGCTGGAACAAGAGTGTCTTCAGAATATTCTCTGCTCCCCTCCCCCCAAGGCCAGAAGTCATTGGTGAATTGACCACCCTGTCTCAAGAGGGACCTCCTGCCAGACTGGCACCTCCAGCCCTAATTCTTGTGCATTTATTGGCCAGAAGAGTCAAAGGAGGCGGTGTCTTAGAAGTTATTTTAAAACACCCAGCTGTGCAGGTGTAAGAATCTATACTGGAAATGTTTAATTAAATACAGGTTAGCTGTTTTAAATTGTCTTATTATCTCAGCGAGGCCCCAGATTTAATGAGTCCCCCCAGCTGTGGCTCACTCTCTCCTGCACCTCATGACACTCATGGAGGGAAGACATTTAATTTCAGAAGTGTGGTGTGCTAGACACATCATGTTACTTTATTTCCTCTAAATCAAAATAAGTCCAACTCTGAGCACCACCACCACCACCACCCGTTAGGATGGTGACAACCCCTCTCTCAGTCCCTTTGGGCGGTATCTGAGTCATCTAGTGCTGCTATATCAGAAATACCACAAATGGATGGCTTTAACAAAGAGAAGTGTATTCTCTAAACAGTCTAGTAGGCTACAAGTCTGGAGGAAGGTCCGTGTCATCAATCTTCCCTTGGTCTGGGAGATTCTCTGGGCAGGAACCTCAGGTCCAAGGACGCGCTTTGCTCCCAGCACTGCTTTCTTGGTGGTATGACGTTCCACGTGTCTCTGCTCGCTTCTCTCTTTAATATCTCCAAAAAGATTGGCTTAAGACACTATCCAATCCTGTATACCTCATCAGTATAACTGCTGCTAATCCATCTTATTAGATCATAGTGATTGAATTTACAACACATAAGGAAATCACATCAGAATACAAAATGGTACACAATTATACAGTACTGGGAATCATGACCCAGCCAAGTTGACAGATATTTTTGGGGGACACAATTCAATCCATGACAGGCAGTATAGTGTGATGGTAAAGAGCCCAGGTTCTGCTGCTGTTTGGGTTTGAATTCCAGCTCTGCCACTGCCTAGGACAAGTTGCTTAACCTCCCTTTGCCTGGGAATCCTCATGTAAATTGCGGGCAGTAATAGTATCTACTTCATTGGATTGTGAGAAGGATTAAATGAGCAAATACATGTAAGGGAATTTAGGGTACTGCCTGGCACATAGAAAGCTCTCATTAGTTGTCAACTCTTATAAGCAATTATCATTTGGGATCAGAGGTTGGTAGGGAGGTTCTCTCCCATTCCCCCCAGGTGTGCACAGGCATCTTGGAGGCTTACCTAATGCCAGAGAAGCGAAAGCCTCTGTTTCTGATTCTACCACTGTGTTAGTTTCTATGACAGCTGTAACAAATGACCACAGACTTAGTGGCTTAAAACAATACAAAAGTATCATCTTATAGTTCTGGAGGTTAGAAGTCTGAAATGTGTCTCACTGGGCTAAAATTAAGGTGTTGGCAGGACTGTGTTCCTTCTGAAAGCTCTAGGGGAGAGTTTGTTTCTCTGAATTTGACTCTCTTGCTTCCCTCTTTCACTTGTAAGGACCCTTGTAATTACACTGGCCCCATCTGGATAATGTAGGATAATATTCCCGTCTCAAGATGCCTAATTTAATCACATCTGCAAAGTCCCCTTTGCCTTGTAAGGCAACATATTCACAGGTTCTGGGGATTAGGATATGGACTTCGGGGGGGGGGGGCATTAATCTGCCTACCACCACCACTGTCACTACTTCATTATGTAAGTTTCCACAGTTCCTTGTAGCCAAGTGGTCCTGCAGCTCCCACACCATGACAGCCTGATAACCTTCATGGAGGCTGGGACCCCTGAGCCTGTGTACAGCCGGGTATTTCCTGAAGCTGTTTTACTCTAAGACTCTTATATCCCCTATTCACAGGATTCACAGAACCCCAACAATTCCACAGCCTCAGGTATGCACTCCCTCTCTCACAGCTTTTGCCTCTCTGCTCATCCTCCCAACTTAATCTTTCAAGAAGTTCCTCCGGCTTTTAGAGAACAATAGACAAGGAGTGGAAATGATGCTGCAGGCAGATTTCTGCTTTTGACTCAGCAACAGGAGCGTCCCCAGAAGTCAGGGAGAACCAAGCTAAAATAAAAACTCCTGCCAAACTCATTAGCCTTCACTGGGAACACCTGTTTAACTGTCTGTCTTCCTCACTAGATTTAACCTCTGGACGGCAGAAAGTGTCTGTACCCCAGTCCCAGCACAGAGTCTGACACGGAGTAGACTCTTGGGAAACAAACCCTTGGATGCTGCCTTAGTCATCTAGTACTGTTATAATAGAAATACCACAACTGAATGGCTTTAACACACAGAAATTTACTCTCTCACAATCTAGGAGGCTAGAAGTCCAAACTCAGGGCACCAGCTCCAAGGGAAGGCTTTCTCTCTCTGTTAGCTCTGACAGAAGGTCTTGGCATCAATCTTCCCCTGAATCTAGGAGTTTCTCAGTGCAGGGACCCCGAAAAGTCCAAAGGACCTGCTCTGCTCCTGGCTTTTCTTTCTTGGTGGTAGGAGGGCCCTCGCCTCTCTGCTTGCTTCTTTCTTTTATATCTTAAAAGAGATTGACTCAACATACAACCTAATCCTGTAGATTGTGCCCTGCCTCATTATCATAACTGCCTCTAATCCTATCTCATTAACATCATTGTTGTTGTTATTGTTAGGTGTCATTGGGTTGGTTCTGACTCATAGTGATGTACAACAGAATGAAACACTGCCCAGTCCTGTGCCATCCTCACAATCGTTGTTACACTTGAACCCATTGTTGTAGACACTGTGTTAGTCCATCTCATTGAGGGTCTTCCTCTCTTTCACTGACCTTCTACTTTACTAAGCATGATGTCCTTCTCCAGGAATTGGTCCCTCCTGATAACATATCTACAATCTGTGAGACGAAGTCTCACAATCCTTGCTTCTAAGGAGCATTCTGGCTGCACTTCTTCCAAAAGAGATTTGTTCTTTCTGGCAGTCCATGGTATATTCACTATTCCTCACCAACAAACACCATAATTCAAAGGCATCAATTCTTCTTTGGTCTTCCTTATTCATTATCCAGCTTTCACATACATATGAGGCAATTGAAAATACCATGGCTTGGGTCAGGCACACCTTAGTCCTTAAAGTGACATCTTTGATTTTTAACACTTTAAAGAGGTCGTTTGCAGCAGATTTGCCCAACACAATGCGTCATTTGATTTCTTGACTGCTGCTTCCATGGGCGTTGATTGTGGATCCAAGTAAAATGAAATCCTTGGTAACTTCAATTTTTTCTCCATTATCATAATGTTGCTTATTGGTCTAGTTGTGAAGATTTCTGTTTTCTTTATGTTGAGGTGTAATCCATACTGAAGGCTGTAGTCTTTGATCTTCATCAGTAAGTGCAGCAAGTCCTCTTCACTTTCAGCAAGCAATGTTGTGTCATCTGCATATCGCAGGTTATTAATGAATCTTCCTCTGATCCTGATGCCCCATTCTTCTTCATAGAGTCTAGCTTCTCAGATTGTTTGCTCAGCAGACAGACTGAATAAATATGGAGAAAGGATATAACTCCAAAGCACACGTTTCTTGGCTTTAAACCACGCAGTATCCCCTTATTCTGTTCAAATGACTGCCTCTTGGTCTAAGTACAGGCTCCTCATGAGCACAGTTAAGTATTCTGGAATTCCCATTCTTCTCAATATTATCCATAATTTCTTATGAGCCACACAGTTGAATGCTCTTGCATAGTCAGTAAAACACTGGTAAACTTCTTTCTGGTATTCTCTGCTTTCAGCCATGATCCATCTGACATCATCAATGATATCCCTTGTTCCACGTTGTCTTCTTAACCCAGCTTGAATTTCTGCCAGTTCACTGTCAATATATGAATGTCACTTCGAATGATCTTCAGAAAAATTTTACTTGTGTGTAATATTAATGATATTGCTTGATAATTTCCACATTCTGTTGGATCACCTTTCTTAGGAATGGGTATCAATATGGATCTCTCCCAGTTAGTTGGCCAGGTAGCTGTCTTCCAAATTTCTTGGCATAGAGTGAGCACTTAGTAGAACTGCATCCATTTGTTGATACATCTCAATTGGTATTCTGTCAGTTCCTGGAGGCTTGTTTTTCACCAATGCCATCAGTGCAGCTTGAACCTCTTCCTTCAGTACCATTGGTTCTTGATCATATGCTACCTCCTGAAATGGCTGAACGTTGACCAATTCTTTTTGGTATAATGACTCTGTGTAGTCCTTCCATCTTCTTTTGCTGCTTCCTGGGTTGTTCAATATTTTCCTCGTAAAATGCTTCAGTATTGCAACTTGAGGCTTGAATTTTTTCTTCAGTTCTTTCAGTTTGAGAAATGTCTAGTGTGTTCTTTCCTTTTGGTTTTCTATCTCCAGGCCTTTGCACATTTCATTATAATACTTTACTTTGTCTTCTTGAGCTACCCTTTGAAATCTTCTGTTCAGCTCTTTTACTTCATTTCTTCCTTTCGCTTTAGCTACTTGATGTTCAAGAGCAACTTTCAAAGTCTCTTCTGACATCCGTTTTGGTTTTTTCTTTCTTTCCTGTCTTTTTAATGACGTTTTGCTCTCTTCATGTGTGATGTTCTTGATGTCATTCAACAACTCGTCTGGTCTTCAGTCATTAGTGTTCAATGCATCAAATCTATTCTTGAGATGGTCTCTAAATTCAAGTGGGATATACTTAAGGTTGTATTTTGGCTCTCATGGACTTGTTTTAATTTTATTCAGCTTCAACTGGAACTTGCATATGAGCAATTGCTGGTCTGTTCTGCAGTTAGCCCCTGGCCTTGTTCTGACTGATAATATTCGGCTTTTACATCATCTCTTTCCACAAATGTAGTGGATTTGATTCCTGTGTATTCCATCTAGCGAGGTCCACGTGTATAGTTGCAGTTTATGATGTTAAAAATGGTATTTGCAATGAAGAAGTCGTTGGTCTTGCAAAATTCTATCATGCGATCTCCAGTGTCGTTTCTATCACCAAGTTCATATTTTCCAACTACAAATCCTTCTTCTTTGTTTCCAACTTCCACGTTCCAATTACCAGTAATTATCAATGCATCTTGATTGCATGTTTGTTCAGTTCAGACTGCAGAAGTTGATAAATATCTTCAATTTCTTCATCTTTGGCCTTAGTGGTTGGTGAGTAAATTTGAATAACAGTCATATTAACTGGTCTTCCTTGTAGGCATATGGATATTATCCCATCACTGACAGTGTTGTACTTCAGAATAGATCTTGAAATGTTCTGTTTGACAATGAAGGCAACGCCATTCCCTTTTCAAGTTGTCATTTCCGGCATAGGAGACCATATCATTGTCTGATTCAAAATGGCCAATACCAGTCCATTTCAGCTCACTAATGCCTAGGATATTGATCTTTATGCATTCCGTTTCGTTTTTGGCAACTTCCAATTTTCCTAGATTCCTACTTTGTACATTCCATGTTCCAATTATTAATGGATGTTTGCAGCTGTTTCTTCTCATTTTGAATTGTGCCACATCAGCAAATGAAGGTCCTGAGAGCTTGATTCCATCCACATCATTAAGGTCGACTCTGCTTTGAGTAGGCAGTTCTTCCTCAGTCGTATTTTGAGTGACTTCCAACCTGAGGGGCTCATCTTCTGGCACTATATCAGACAATTTTCTACTGCTATTCATAAGGTTTTCACTGGCCAATTTTTTCAGAAGTAAACTTCCAGGTCCTTCTTCCTAGTCTGTCTTAATCTGGAAGCTCAGCTGAAAACTGTCCACCAAGGGTGACCTTGCTGGTATTTGACATACCGGTTGCAAAGCTTCCAGTATCACAGCAGCATGCAAGCTACCACAGTACAACAATATGACAGACACATGGTGGATTAACATCTTAGAGGTTAGGATTTACAACACGTAGGATAATCACATCAGATCACAAAATGGAGAACAACCATACAATACTGGGAATCATGCCATAGCCAAGCTGGCACACATTTTTGGGGGACACACTTCAATCCATAACTTCCAACTCAAACAACCTATTCTTTTCTTCTTCTTCTAGTCTATTATTATTTCTATTATTATTTTAGAAGGAAAAACTGCCCTAACTTCCCCATCATTTTGTCTCTTATCATTCCAGTTCACCTCTATGGGATGGTAGATTATGCAGCAGGTTAGGAAATTTAGCTGGGCATATCAGGGGGAATTTTGCCCCAATCCCACAGTTGTGGAAGCTGAGGGTAAGGGAAGCCAGATGCTTGGTGAAAATTCACTTGTGTGTAATTTGGAGGGAAAAGCAATGATAAAAGCTTCCATGCATGCATCTGTCCATCCATGTATCCATCCAATGTAGTTAGTATCTAGTACATGCATAGGCTGGCAGAAGGAGAACTAACACAGATCATCTACAATGTGCCAAACACTGCTGCGCTATGCACATTTTTACCCAATGTTTTGTGGCAAAACACCACTAACAATAGCTTGCATTTAATCTGTTTAGTTTTCATACTATTCAAAGTGTTTTCATACTATTCAAAGTGTTTTCATATGCATTATTTTGCTTTAGTTTCATAAACCTCTGTAGAGTAGGTAGGATAGATATGATCATCCACATTTCAGAGAGAAGAGGACTGATTGCAGACAGGAGATTGAACAAAGTCACACTACTAGCTGTGTTGAAGGCAAGTCTCTGGAGTCCTGGATCAGCACTCTCTTTTCCACCCTCTGTGCTCTTGATTGTTTCAAAGCTGTACTTCATATTCCAGCCTCATTACTTCTTCTATGTAGAAACACTGACACCTCTCCAGCCATTCATAAACGAGCTCCCCACAAAACATATACAACCACATATGCAAAGATCACACATATTTGCATACACACCACACTTACACATGTGCAGACATATGCACATGCCCATATATATATAAATTCTGGTAATAAGTATTCAAAATTCATCTTAACCTGCCAGTTGCTCAGAGAAAGCTGTTGAGAGACAACCCTCCGTGAATATTTTCACATTTCTGCATGGTCCGGGCTTCTGAGCAAAGAGCACTGGCACCAGGGTTAAAGGTTGGCTACATGGTTAAAACATACCTTGGAAGACAAAACAAAACAAAAACAAACCAGTTGCCATCAAGTTGACTCCAACTCATGGTGACCCCATGTGTGTCAGAGTAGAACAGTGCTCCACAGAGTTTTCAATGGTGGATTTTTTGGGAGTAGATCTGAGGCACCTCTGGGTGGATTCGAACTGCCAACTTTCATTAGTAGCCAAGTTCCTAATGGTTTGTGCCACCCAGAGACTCCTAAATAGTGAATTGGTCTGGGAAAATTTAAAGGTTTATCTCCTCTGGAGCCATTCACTTACATTCTAAGGAGCCCCTGGGTGGTGCAAACGGTTAACATGCTCAGCTGCTAAATGAAAGGTGAAGTTGAAGGGTTGTGACAGAAACGGAGGATATCAAAGGAAACACCCCCCGCTGTTCCCCACACCTTCCTCTTCTCCTAATAAGATGTAACTTGATGTAACTGAGTTCAGCAAGCAGGCGTTAAGCCCCAGGTGCTACCCTAGGCAGTTGCCTTTCCCAGTACCTGTTCCAGGCGGTATCCATTCTTGCCTCTGCCCATTTGTTTATGCTGTGCCCCTGCCAGAGTGCCTTCTACCTTCCTTGACACTGTCCCATATTGTTCAGGAGTACTCAGGTCTCAGCCCTCTGTGAAGCTTGGGCTTTATGCCTCCCTTCTTTGAATTCTCTAATTACTTCTGCATGAAAGTCCAGCAGAGTTTGAACCTGACAGTCTAGACTCAATTCAACTGCTCAGTGAGTACAGTGTTTATCAAGTGCCTAATAAATGTTGTCTGGAGTCCCTGGGTGGCTCAAACAGTTAATATGCTCAGCTGCTAACCAGAAGGAAGGCCTGGTGATCTACTTCCAAAAAATCAGCCATGGAAAATCCTACTCAGCACAGGTATACTCTGACACACATGGGATGGTGTTGAGTCAGAATCTACTGGACAGAAGCTTAAAAAACAGGTGTTGTTTAAGCATTGATGATAAGAGGGGAAGTGAGACTAAGCCCCTGCCTCATGGAGTTTACACTTGAGCAAGGAAGCCAAATTAAACAAAGAATTGCCAAGTATGAAGAGTGGTAAGACAGGAAGTGCCAAGTGTTTGGGTGCAGAAAACAAAGGAACTTATCCTCATCTGAAGGTTCAAGGAGACCCTGCCAGATTGTGAATTTTCTTTAGTCATTTCATGAATGTGTACATTATCTTTTCTACAGACTGCAGATGCTTCAGGACTAGGACGCACACCGGGGTTAGCCCAGTGTCCTTTGTAATTGTCAGTCTGTGAGAAAGCCTCAGAAAATGCTGGCTAGTTTCAACAAGACTGATGTGAGCCACCTCAAAAAAAACTGGCAATCCTCCTCCCTGTTGCTAACACATTCAACCCCTTTCTCTGACACACCAAAGTCAGAATTTAGGAGACCCCCTGGGGCTTCACAAGCAAGAAAATTCATGTTTCTGTAAATTTTTACCCAATTCCTTTGTTTCCTACCTTATTATCCTGTCCTCGAGCTGCCTGTAGCATGGATGACCCTGGCACTGGTCTGGGAGGAATCCAAACCTCTACAAAAGCAAGTGTGGACACTGTGCAGAGTCCCGTGAAGGTTAGCAAACAGAAAGGTGCCAGAGCCCCACAGCCTGAGCAGGGGGCAGAAATGCTGTGCTTCCTTCCTGAAAGGTCCTGTGACTAATTCACATCAGTAAAATTAATTTTAACCATTTATGCAATCACACTGTGTGCTAGGAAGTGTGGGGAAGCCCCTCAGGAGCTTCCAGGTGAGGGAGGAAACACAGCTACCTGGAGATAGTAATAATGACAGTGACCAGTTGGTGCATGCCTACCAGGTGCTGGACGCTGAGCTGTGCATCCATTAGCTTCCCCTCATTATAGTCTTTTTCTAGGATGAAGAAACCAAGGCTCTGAGATTTTAACACACTTGCCCAAGGTCATAGCAGGCTAGCAGCTGAGCCAGGATCTAAACTCAGCCTCTGTGTTCAGCGCTAAACTAAAAAAAGGAAAAACTCTTTGCCATATCGAGTTGATTCCGACTCAAACCGACCCTATATGCTCGCCATATGGTAGCTAGGAGTCGGAATTGACTAAACCACAACAGGTTAGCTCTAAAGCCTGCATTATTTATTTATTTTTCACTACTGCATGCTGGACACAATACCAAGTGGATTTTTCGCGGTATAAAGTAGAATGGGAGCCCTGGTGGCGCAGAGGTTAAGAGCTGAGCT
Source organism: Trichechus manatus latirostris (assembly GCF_000243295.1). NCBI lineage: Eukaryota > Metazoa > Chordata > Mammalia > Sirenia > Trichechidae > Trichechus > Trichechus manatus. The sequence continues at coordinate 7,946,042 of NW_004444000.1, read as the reverse complement.
GCTAACCAAAAGGTTGGTAGTTTGAATCTACCAGCCACTACTTGGAAACCCTATGGGGCAGTTCTACTCTGTCTATGGGGTCGCTGTGAGTCAGAATTGACTTGATGACAACAATTTTGGTCTCTCTTTTTTTTTTTTTTAAAGTAGAGTGGCATCAATACTCCACAAGAGAGAAGCAGGCATCGTGGGAGTGCAGAGGGGGAGATGACTGCAAAACAGAGGGGCTGGGAAGGGTCTCAGACCAGGGTAGCAGTTTTTACCATTTTTTTATTTTTGATCCATAAGGATCCTTAAAGATCGATCAACTAGTTTAGGATTTCCTTGGTGTAGTCTCTAGAACATTAGTATGGCAAAGTAGTCTTTTAAGAAAAGAAAAAGTATATATTTGTGTGTGTGTGTGTCTCTGTGTTTTATGCCTGGGAAAGGTTGCAAATGATATCCCCCTCTTGACACACAACTCACATTTGCAGACTCAAGGTTCTCAGAAGTCCTGTAGTAAGAAAACCTGTTAAATCTAGTGTTCCCCAAATTCACTTGGCCATGCCACTTGTCTTTTGAAAAACCCTTATGAACATCCCAAGCAATTATTATTCTTCAGAATATGCTGGTATCCTAGCTCCCTCATTTTGCAGGACAGGAGAGCGAGCACAGAAAGAGTGAGCGCTGAGCCCAGGAACCTACGGAAACAGGAGAACAGGCTGGTCTAGAATGTGACCACGGGTTGCTCTCATTCCCTCCAGCAGTCAGAGCAGGACTGTGAGGAAGGGTATGTTTTGGCAGCCACAGGAGCCTCTGTGAACAAGTTCTCAGAGGCAGAGAAACAGTCCTTCCATTTGGAGAAAGTTGAATAGCCTGGTTTCACTTCTGTGTACAGTGTACAGTGCCTGAGGAGCTGGGAAGATGGTGCAGCTCAACAGAGGGAAGGCACTGAGGACAAAGTGCCAGAGGAAAGTATTTGTTCTTCATTCAGGAGGTTGCAGAGAGCTGCTGGTGATTTGGAGCCTGGAGAGGATGCAGCCAGACCTGTGCAAGTTAGAAAGATTGGGAGAGCAGAGACGGGAGCAGGAAGATGAGGAAGCACAGGGCAAGGAAGAAGCGAAAAGGTCATTCCATGGATATGATTCTCCCCATGTTATAAAGCAAAATTCACCCAGCCCAGTGTCACACCGTCAACCCCAAACAGAACCAACAAATTGCTACCTTAATGACTGTTTACTGATTTTAGGTCTTTATAGTAATTTGTTACTTTTTAAGTAAACTTTTTTATTAAAAGTTTAGTATAAATACAGAAAAATGCACCCATTGTAAATGTACAGTTTGATGAATTTTCACAAAGTGAACATAAGCAAGTAACCAGTAGTATCCAGATAGAATTTATCACTTTTAATCACAGCATCAGTAACAGTCATATGGATTTTTTTTTACCTTTCACATTGTTTACTTCTTTGTTGAGATATAACTCACCCATTTAAAATGTACAATTTAATGAGGTTAATATATTCACAGATACATGCAACCATCACCATGACCTAATTTTAGAATATTTTTATCACTAAAAAAGAAATCCCTTATCTATTAGAAGTTACCCCTATTAGCCCCCTCCTCCCCAGCCCTAAACCAAAAAACCAAACCCATTGCCATCTAGTTGATTTCAACTCATAGTAACCTTATAGGACAGAGTAGAACAACCCCATTGGGATTCAAACTGCTGACCTTTTCGTTAGCAGCCACAGCTCTTAACCACTGTGCCACCAGGGCTCCTCCCCAACCCTAGACAACCACTAATCTACTTTCTGACTCTATACATTGGACTATTCTGGACATTTTGAATAATTGGAATCATATACTACGTGACCTTTTGTGATTGCCTTCTTTTACTTAGCATAATACATTCAAGGTTCATCCATGTTGTAGCATGTATCAGTACTTCATTTCTTTTTACAGCCAACTAATCTTCCATTGTGCGGATATACTGCATTTTATTTATCCATTAGGACATTTGGGTTGTTTTCACTTTTGGCTATCATATGCATATTTTTGTGTGGACGTATGTTGTCATTTCTCTTGAATATATACCCAGGAGTGGGATTGCTGGATCATATGGTCAGTCTATGTTTAACATTTTGAGGAACTTCCAAACTGTTTTCCAAAGTGGCTGCACCATTTTAGAATCCCACAAACAACGTATTAGAGTTCTGATTTCTCCGCATCCTTTCTAACAGTTAATATGTCTGCCTTTTTTGATTATAACCATCTTAGTGAGTGTGAAATCGGATCTCCTTGTGGTTTTGATTTGCATTTACCTAGTGACTCATGATGTTGAACGTCTTTTCATGTGCTATTGGCCATCATCTTGACTTTCTTCTAGGACTGAATGCAGAAATTATTGAACAATATCGTTACTGTCATAACAACTAAAATTTTGCTAAAGATCATTCAAAAGTGGCTGCAGCTCTACATTGACAGGGAACTACCAGAAATTCAAGCCAGATTCAGAAGAGGACGTGGAACTAGGGATATCATTGCTGATGTCAGATGGATCCTGGCTGAAAGCAGAGAATACCAGAAAGATGT
>NW_004444000.1:7901591-7943328 GCF_000243295.1 Trichechus manatus latirostris | reverse complement strand
CATTAACAACCTGTGATATGCAGATGACACAACCTTGCTTGCTGAAAGTGAAGAGGACTTGAAGCACTTACTGATGAAGATCAAAGATTACAGCCTTCAGTATGCATTACACCTCAACATAAAACAAAAATCCTCACAACTGGACCAATAAACAACATCATGATAAATGGAGAAAAGATTGAAGTTGCCAAGGATTTCATTTTACTTGGATCTACAATCAACACCCATGGAAGCAGCAGCCAAGAAATCAAACAACACATTGCATTGGGCAAATCTGTTGCAAAAGACCTCTTTAAAGTGATGAAAGGCAAAGATGTCACCTTGAAGACTAAGATGCTCTTGACCCAAGTCATGGTGCTTCATATGCATGCGAAAACTGGACAATGAATAAGAAAGACCGAAGAAGAATTGATGCCTTTGAATTATGGTGTTGGTGAAGAATATTGAATATACATACTATGGGCTGCCAAAACAATGAACAAATCTTCTTGGAAGAAGTACAGCCAGAATACTCCTTAGAAGCAAGGGTGGTGAGACTACTTTTCACATACTTTGGACATGTCAGGAGGGATCAGTCCCTGAAGAAGGACATCAAGCTTGCTAAAGTAGAGGGTCAGCAAAAAAGAGGTAGACCCTCAATGAGATGGATTGACACAGTGGTTGCAACAATGGGCTCAAGTATAACAACGATTGTGAACATGGTTCAGGACTGGGCAGTGTTTTGTTCTGTTGTACATGGGATCACTGTGAGTCAGAACTGACTAGATGGAACCTAACAACAAAGGACTTTAAGCAAGGAAGGACTTTGGGCAACCCAAGGTAGTTGACTGGCTATGCCTGGCTTGAGGCTCAGACATTCAAATACAATAAGCAATGCCAACCCCCTGTCTTGTACAGTGAATGCTCTGAGCATGATAGGTATGATATGCCCAGAACAGCTCCCTGCAACCACAGGGCCACAAGTGGTCCCAGCACGGTTGGTAGAAAAGGTTTCAAAATGGGAAGTGGCTCAATCTTAGTCCTACTGTTACACTCAGGTGCTTCCAGAGGAATCTTCCTGTCTCCTTCAGTCTAAGCCAGACAACACTAAGACCCACCCAGATCCTTGGAACCTTGCTGAAGACAAACAAGTGACAAAAACGTGGCATCCTGGGAGATTCTGACAGGACCGCTAGTCTGTCTGATCTGTGCTTCATCAGAAAAAGAGGAGGGGAGGCTCTGAGAATTGACATTGCCTTCTGAGTGTCAGGGAGATGGCAGAAGACAGGCATCTGGCAGCCCAGGTGTTGCTAGGCTCCCGGAAGGGCTCTGCTCGTAAAGAGTCTCAGTTCTTCTCTCAGAGCCCCATGCTGTAACTCACAGAGAAAGTGTCAGTCTTGAAATCTCTTGGAAATTATCCAGTCAGTTCTGCATCCTAGCCAAAACCAGCTGTGGGAAGAGGTGTAGAATCAAATGTCGAGCTGTTCCACTCTCTGCTTAAGAATGTAATCAGGCCCAGAGGGACCTCGTGGGCTTGGGTAGCGAAGGCTGACCGCAAGCTCAGTGTTCTCGGTTGGCATGCTCTTGGATGTGCACAATTAATAGAAAGTCGGTGTTCAAGAGAAGTGTTGTGGCAGCCCCACCTGACTCCACTGGAGGGGAACTGGCTTTTAACTAGTCTCGGTAACATGACAGGAGCCCAGAGGAGAGGCCAGGAGAGTGAAAGTCTTGTTATGTCATGGAGAAAAAGATGTTTCATTTGGAGAAAAGAGGACATAGGGAGATGTCATACCTGTAATAAATTCCTTAAGGCAAAGTGGTTAATTAGAAATTCCTTAAAGCTGTTAAATGGAAGATGAATCAAATGTGTGTGTGTGTGTGAGAGAGAGAGAGACTCCAGGGAGCAGAACTAGGACCTTTTGGTAGAAAGTACATTGACATAATTTGAACTCCTATCTATGTAAGAACTTTAACAATATAAATGACCTGAAAATGGAATTGGCTGCCTTGTAAGGTAATGAGTTCCCTGACACTAGAGGTCTAGAGATGGTCATGTAGAGGTTGGTTAATCGTTTATAGGAAATGACGTAAGGACATTGAGACATTTGAAAGAGGGTCTGATGGAGTCACAGAAAACTTCAAGTCTGAAATTCTCTGAATCTATTTGGGTTGAACCATATGAAATTGCCATTATGTAGTTCTACCTATTTCTCTCTGTTGCAAGCTATGCCTCTTTAAAATGACAGTGCTTTAGTCAATTCTTGGTCATCTTCATTTAGGAGGATGATAATACATAAAATCCAAACTAACAGCAATTTCACAAACGAATTGGATTTGATCTTACAGTATGTTTGGTTTGGGGGCATGTATTAGCCTTTCTTACGACAATTTAGACTAATAGTTTGGCGGATTTTTCTTACCCCATTGGATCCATGCTGTGTAAGAAAGTTACAAGAGACAACTAGTTATTAGCAAGAACTCTGGCATTTCTGGCAACTAACCCACCTAGCTCAGAGTCTGAGATGGACTTGTACTGGGCTGAATTCTGAGCTAAGGGAATGCCTCTGTTAGGGAGAGGTATATGCTGAAGATGAGCCAGATTTTGTCAGAAGTACCCTAGAAGTGAATCTGCAATGAGAATGCAATCTGTGGGATTCTTCAACTCAGGTGTGGGATGGGGACGGTTCATCTTGAAACCCAAGGCCCATATACACCTCCTTCTATGAACGCTATCCAGTGCAAAGTTTTGTTCAATGGCAGATGAAACAGAAAATAGAAGAGTAAGGTCCCCACCATACACACACAGAACTTTTGTTTCGCTGTAGATTTTTGAAACTGAAATGAGTTTGATCCATAAAAAAAAACAAAAACCCAAATGAAAAAAAAAATAGCGTATCAACATCAAAAACACATTTTAATTCAAAAGAATGTATTTCCTACATCCTTATCCAGCATTGCTGCTGTCTTTGGCATTACATGTTGTTGTTGTTAGCGGCTATCGAGTCAACTGTGACTCATGGCGACCTTATGTATAACAGAACAGAATGCTGCCTGGTCCTGCGTTATTCTCACGATCACTGGCATGTTCGAGTCCATTGTTGCAGTTATTGTGCCCACTGATCTCCTTCTTTGGACCTCTATTTTACCAAACATGATATACTTCTCCAGCAATTGATCCCTCCTGATGACATGTCCAAAGCAAGTGAGTCAGATAATATTCTGTTGTGATCCATAAGGTTTCATTAGCCAATGTTCAGAAGTAGATTTTCAGGCCTTTCTTCTTAGTCTGTCTTAGTCTGGAAGATCCACTGAAACCTGTCCACCATAGGAGACCCTGCTGGTATTTGAAATATCGATGGCATAGCTTCCAGCATCATAGCAACACACAAGCCACCACAGCATGACAAACTGACAGACAGGTGGTGGTTGACATTACATACTCATTGCCATGAAGTAGTTTCCGATTCATAGTGACCCTATAGGACAGAGTAGAACTTCCCCATAGGGTTTTCCAGACTGTAATCTTTACAGAAGCAGACTGACACATCTTTCTCCCGTGGAACAACTGGTGGATCTGAACCACTGATCATCCAGTTAGCAGCCAAGCGCTTAAACCCTGCACCACCAGGCATTACATGATGTTGCTGTTGTTAGGTGAAGTTGAGTCTGTTCCGACTCATAGTGACCCTATGTACAAGAGAACGAAACACTGCCCTGTCCTGAGCGATGCTCACAATTGCTGTTATGCTTGAGCCCGTTGTTGCAGCCACTGTGTCAATCCATCTCATTAAGGGTCTTCCTCTTTTTTGCTGACCCTCTACTTTACCAAGCATGACGTCCTCCTCCAGGGACTGATCCCCACTGACAATACATCCTAAGTATGTAAGGCGTAGTCTCGCTGTCCTTGCTTCTAAAGAGCATTCTGATTGTACTTCTTCCAAGACAGATTTGTTTGTTCTTTTGGCAGTCCATGGTATATTCAGTATTCTTCGCCAAAACCATAATTCAAAGGCATCAATTCTTCTTCGCTCTTCCTTATTCATTGTCCAACTTTCGCATGTGTATGATGTGATTGAAAATATCATGTCTTGGGTCAGGCGCACCTTAGTCTTCAAGGTGACATCTTTGCTTTTCGATACTTTAAAGAGGTCTTTTGCAGCGGATTTGCGCAATGCAATGTGTCTTTGGGTTTCTTGACTGCTGCTTCCATGGGTGTTGATTGTGGATCCAAGTAAAATGAAATCCTTGACAACTTCAGTCTTTTCCCTATTTATCATGATATTGCTTATTAGTTCAGTTGTGAGAATTTTTGTTTTCTTTATGTTGAGGTGTAATCCATACTGAAGGCTGTGGTCTTTGATCTTCATTAGTAAGGGCTTCAAGTCCTCTTCACTTCCAGCAAGCAATGTTGTGTCATCTGCATAACGCAGGTTGTTAATGAGTCTTCCTCCAATCCTGATGCCCTGTTCTTCGTTGTATAGTCCAGCTTCTCAGATTATTTGTTCAGCATATAGATTGAGTAGGTATGGTGAAAGGATACAGCCCTGATGCACACCCTTCCTGACTTTAAACCATGCAGCATCCCCTTGTTATCTCCAAACAACTGCCCCTTGATTATATAGGGAGGCTAAATGATGTAATGGTTAAGAGATTTGGCTCTGGAGTCAGCTTTTCGGAGTTCCAATCCCGGCTCCATCACTTACTAGCCATGTGGCCTACAGCAAGTTACTTTACCACTCTGTACCTCAGTTTTTACATCTATAGAAAAGATGAAGATGATTATAATAGTATCTACTTCATAGGATATTGTGAAATTCAAATGTATTTAGAATGACGTCTAGCATATTGTAAATGCTCAATGTTATTTTTTGTCATTACACAATATTAGAGCAGCTTATTTTCTCACCATAGGAAGTCAAATCCTAGGTTGACTGGAGAGGCAAGGTGGAACAGTGAAGATGGGATTTTTCTGATCATTTCAGTGAGAAAGATGTAAAATCAAGGTATGTGGCCAGAGCTTTTCTCTACGTTAACTGCTCACTATAATCATGTGGGAGCTTCTTTTTAAATGAATAAATAAAGACTCTCTGTACCCAGACCAATTAAAGATAATACCTGGGAGTGAAGCTCAGGCCCCCACATTTTTCAAAAGCTCCTCAGTTATTCTAATGTGTAGTCAAAGCTGAGAATCATTGGTCTAGGTTATTGCTACTTAAAGTGTGGTCCAGGGATCATCAGCATGGACATTACCTGGGACTGTGCTAGAAATACAGAATCTTAGGCACTGTGTTTTCCAAGAATTGCTGAATCAGACTCTGCATTTTAACAAGATCCCCTGGTGGTTCAAATGCACATCGAGGTTTGAGAAGCACTGCATTAGATGATGTCCAAGGTCATTTCTTGCTCTGAAATAGGTGCCCGATAAATGTTCATTGAAATAATGAAGATATCTGATATCCCAGAAGAGTCCTAGGTAGCAAGACTTTCAGAATCTGGACCAGCAGGGATGCCATCAGAGCCAAACCCTGATGTTTCCCCAGGCATGGAAATCTTGACAAAAGCACACCTGTGCTCACAGGCCAAGAGTAATTAATTAGCAGGGTAACACTGGTGCTTAAGCTTCTGGTGCCAACGGAAAGGGATGATGGGACATGACATAGATTGATAGGAACTAGAGAGACAGAGGGTAAAAGAAGTAAGACAACTCAATTTTCCTGAGGTTGCAGTGAACTTTGGTTTTGATCGAATTTCAGTGCTGTGGATGACTCATCTGAGTCACTCCCACTTAGAACTGCCAGCTTCCGAAGAGGTGTGCTCATCATTTACATAAAAACAAAAAACAAACTCTTTGCCATCGAGTTGATTCCGACTCATGGTGACCGCATGTTTTACAGAATAGAACTGAGCTCCATAGGGTTTTCTTGACTATAATCTTTATGGAAGCAGATTTCCAGGACTTCCTTCTGTGGTGTTCCTGGGTGGGTTCGAACCACCAGTCTTTTTGGTTAGTAGTCAAACACAAACTGTTTGTTGCCATTGAGTCGATTCCAACTCATAGTGACCCTATAGGACAGAGTAGAACTGCCCCATAGTGTTTCCAAGAAACAGCTGGTGGATTTGAACTGCAGACCTTGCGGTTAGCAGCCAAGCTCTTAACCACTGCACCACATTTACACAGGGACCCTTAACTCCCATTTACTCTCTCTTTTTTCCCACTGCCCTCTTTCGCTTTCTTAGCCACTACAGCACAGCTTCATACTCCTATCAACTCCAATTATTTTTGTCCTCTTGCTTCAGCCTCCAAATTCATCTCCTCTTAACCCTGGTTTTCTGTATCACTGACTCACTATCTCCTTCACATGCTGTTGAGCAAGGCACTGTTTTGTGTGGTGATAGATATCAAGGACTTGTGGATGGCCACCATGTAGAAAAGCATTAAGAATTCAACACCAAGAGAAGTAGCAACATACCGTGAAATCCACCTATTAACTATGCAAATGGAAAGTCAACCGACCTGGTGATAAGCACAATAAACAAGAGATCAGAAGGCTTCTAGAACTTGACAACCCAGCTCAAGAAGCCCAGAGGAGGACAGAAAAAACAGTTTCCTTTGTGTAGGGATTTAGTCCTCTGCTTTTTTTGAAGTCAGAGACATCAAGTCAATGATGTCAGTGATTAAGAATAACCCAGAATAATTGGGTAGGCCTTGAACACAGTTCCGTTTCCAAATAACCAATTTCTGAGGACGTTTTTGTCTGCCCATGCTTTCTTTGCTTTATCGTTACTGTTGTTTCATTGCACAGGACCCAGGAAGGGTGTCTTTAGCATTCAACCTGTGTAGTGCCGGGCAAATACTGACACAATTTGACACTTAAAAGAATTGGTAAACATTTATTTTATTTGTGAGATTTTATGATGATGATAGTATGTTTGTTCTTTATACCTAAAAACTAAACCAAAACAAAGCAAAACAAAAACAGTTGCTGTTGAGTCGACCCTGACTCATGGCGACCTCATGTGTGTCAGAATAGAACTATGTTCCATAGGGTTTTCAATGGCTGATATTTTTGGAAGTAGATCTCTAAACCTTTCTTCCAAGGCATCTCTGGGTGGACTCAAACCTCCAACATTCTGGTTGGCAGTTAAGCGTGTTAACCATTGCACCGCCCAGGGACTCTTTATACCTAACTGGATTTTAAATTTCTTTGCGACAGAACAAGAAGATCTGTTTCCTTCTCAGAGTACTCAGTAGGTGCTGACAACTCTCCCTGGTCTAGGGGAAGAAGAAAACTGATATATTAAGACTGTTAAATGCCAGGCATCATGATAGGTACTTGTGGTAGATATTTCTCATGTTCATCAATATCCAGTTCTCCATGGGTACAGAGAATACTGCCTTTCTCACCCCACTTACAATTGGTTATGTGACTGGTTTTGGCCACTGATAAGGAGGTGGATAGTTCTGGGTTGGGGTTGGGGCAGTAAAAAGCCCAGGCAGTGCTTCTCTCTAGTGCTTCTCTCTCATCCCCTGCCATGATCATTGTGGGAGAGGTCTCACGTCAAGGTGCTGGGGCCAGAAGGTGAACACAGTTTGAGCAGCTGAGTTGCTATAGGGAAAACACCTGTTCTGGAGCGTTTTCTGGACCCACGGCAGACTGTGCGTGAGGTAGACATGAACTTCCACTGTGTTGAGCCTGTGGAATGTTAGGCTTGTTTGTTACCACAGCATGTCCTAGCCTATCCTAAAATGGCACTTTACAGTCAATGTCATAAAAACTTTATCAGGGTTGATATTATTATTGATATTATTAACACCATCTTATGAATGAGTTTACTGAAGCTTAGAGAAATTTTATCTTACCCAAAATCACACAAATAGTGAGTCAAATCTACCTTGCTCAAAAGCCCATAGTCTTTCCATTACATCATCTTATTTTAATTAACTTATAATATGGTGCCTTTATATTACCTGGTACACAGTAGATTCTCAGTTTCTTTCTATCACTGGAAAAGAGAGAGAGGGGAAAAAAAAAAAAGAGCCAGTCAAAAATTGAGTGGGAAGAAGACTGCCTGCAAGGGCCCCCTCATATGATTGTGCAGGCTGTGGACTGAGCAACCCTCAGGACCACCATTCATATAGGTTGGGAAGTGCAGTGTGCAATCTGCATAACTGTTCACAGGGGCCCTGAACCATCTTCCTTTCGGCATGTTATTTTTTTCAGCCTCCATGATCATAATCAACTCCAGCAACTAAAATTTTGTGGGCCACCTTTATTCCTCAAGCTCCCCTGCCTGCCTGTGTCCATGTGGGGTGCTGCTCCTGGGACTGCACTTCCAAAGTGGTCCCTCTTCTTCCTTACCATCACACCAATGTTCCAGATTTAACCTTGGTGATGCCTAGTCCCAAACTCATCAATGACTCCTCCTCCAGCACACTACAGCCAGACGTCATGGGGGTCTTCGTTCCTCCTTATAGTTAAACTCTCTGAGGACAGAGTTGATATCATATGCATCTTAGTTTGTTCCACAGGACTTAACAGAGGATTGTGCACACAGTGTATGCCAAATGGATGCTTGATATACTAAAAAAAAAAAAAAAAAAGTTGACGATATTAAATAGCAAGGCATATCCCCTGCTCTCAAGAGGCACGTGAGGTAGTTGGGGACCCAAGATGCAAGCAGAAGAAGGTAACTAATACTTCTAAGTAGCATGGGTTAGATGCCTACTGAGTGGGGAGCAGATCTGCCAGGCATGAACAATGGAGAGAAGGATGGACTGGCCCACACAATGGAGAGAAAGAGGAAGAAAACAGTAGATGTGAGAGATACAAAGCAAAGAGTGAGTGAGAAGCAATAACAAAGGTGCGGGGTTAGAAGAAATTAATGAGTCTGTAAAACTGGAGAAGAGAATTTGCATAAAGCAGTAATGGGTAATACGGTTGGAAGGAGATTATGAAAGGTTCTGCATGGAAATTCGAGGCATTTTCATTGGGGAACCATTGAAAAGTGTTTGATCAAAGGAGTGCCAGATATAAGAGTATTTTAGGAACCTTTGCTGGAGGGAGGGAGGAGGCTGTAACCACTGCAGCTCCTGGGAGGCACTGAAGCCTTCCTATATTTTTATTCTATTCTCTTCTCTGATTTCTACCTGAAATCTTGACACTCTTTCAGTCTGTGAAGAGTAGTCTAGTCAAGTGAGTTCTGCATTGTGAGGAGACAACGTAGGGAGGCATAACGCTCCACTCTGATTCATCAGCAACAGCAATCAATACAAGAAAAGCAATCATGGAGTAGGGAGACCTTAGGGCCGTCATATATAGGTACAATTGGGAAGGGTTGAGGGGAAATGGAAGGATTCCATCAACAGGAGAATAGGACCAAAGACCCATAATGGGGCATGAAGCTGGCGTGTGTGTGTGTGTGTGTGTGTGTGCGCGCGCGTGCACACACGTGTAAGATCGATAACAGCCTTCTAAAGCTAGTTTCCTAAATGTCAAGCACTTAGGGCTGCATCGCCTCAGGCTATTGTTAGTTTCCAGGAAGCTAGTGGGCTACTAGCAGTGTGACTGAAGCTAGGTCAGTTGTTGACTGCAGTGAACTCAGCCTTCCTTCCTCCCTTCCCACCTCTGCCCCTACTCCTAGGGAATCCAGAGTGTAGTCCAGAACAAAGTCACAACACCAGACTTCAGGGGCTCACATCTTAGGAGGGGAGCAAAAGTGGGAAGCTTGACTCTTTTGCTTAGTCTCAGATAGGATGCCAAAGTTGGAAAGAACCTCAGCGATGTCATGCCCTTATTTTATTCTGAGCAAACTGAGGCCCAGACAGGTGACATTAAATTGCCCAAGGTCACACAGTAGAGCTAAGATAAGAATTTAGGCCTTTGTTAGTCCACCAAGCCTCAGTTTCTTCTTCTAAGTTCATGATCACTTTGTTGTTGTTGTTAGGTGCTGTCGAGTCAATTCTGACTCATAGAGATCCTATGTACTACAGAACAAAACGCCATGGTGTCAATGCATCTCATCGAGGGTCTTCCTCTTTTTTGCTGATCCTGTACTTTACTAAGCATGATGTCCATCTTCAGGGACTGATAACATATCCAAAGCGTGTAAGACGTAGTTTTGCCATCCTTGCTTCTAAGGGGCGTTCTGGTTGTACTTCTTCCAAGACAGATTTGTTCTTTTTTTTTGGCAGTCCATGGTGTATTCAATATTCTTCGCCAACACCACAATTCAAAGGCATCAGTTCTTCAGTCTTCCTTTTTCATTGTCCAGCTTTCTCATGGATATGATGTGATTGAAAATACCACGGCTTGGATCAGGCACATCTTAGTCTTCATGGTGACATCTTTGCTTTTCAGCACACGTGGGGGATGATCACTTTAGCAACAACAATTCTCATTCTCATCCTCTCGTGGACCCGTCAATACCTCTCCCCCCTTCTCCAGGGACCCATGATTAGAAAGCCCATTTCAGAATCATCTCTTGACTCCCCCTCTTTCATCATCGCTTGGTTAATCCCACTTTCTCCATGAAGGTCCAGGTCGTGTCTCCTCCCTCACCCTCCAGGACCGCTCGTCATTTAGCAATGGTTACTTGTTTTTCAACTGCACTGCCATGAGGTGTTGAGCAACCCACCTGTGAAGTAAAATCCCAACTAAATTAAGAAATCATTAAGCAAATCGAATGTTACCATGTAGGACTTGAAATACATTTCCACCTGAGAGGTCAGCCCCAGCCTCTAGCCCCTCACTGGTCTTGACACATGTTTGTTCTAAGGCCCCCTTCAACTGCTCTGGTTTCCATGAGATGACTGACACCCTAAAAGGGACCGGTCAAGATCTGAAATTGCTACTATATTGATTCAGGCAAGTTCTTACTTTAGGAATTTGGGAGTGATCTGGGCAAACATTTTGAAAGTTCCAACACATCTACTTTAATCTCATTAGTGCAAATTCAACTGACAGGCACTGAGGCAACCCTAGGGGGCCAGGGAAGGAGACAGGCAGACACTTACAAGGGGCAATTTCCTCTGCACCTGGAGATGAAAAATCGCTGTTGTCAGCCCTCGCTTTGAAAGACAGGAAGATTGGTGATAAGTCAGAATTGCCCCGAAGAGACTTCTGTAGGAATAAGGACACATTCCATTCCCTCCCAGGGAGTAGGAGCACCTGAATGGAAACAGCCAGAAGAGGAACACAAAGGAAAAGAAGAGACAGAGCGGCATCTGTGCATAGCTTACGCCTCTCACAGGAGAGGATGTAGATTGGAGCCATCAAAACAAGTCAGACTGCCTCTCCCCTCGATTGCCTGAAGCCTCCTTTGTAAGCATGCGCCACGGCTGCTGTCCTCATCAGCAGAAATCACTTACAAGATCTAAGCGTCTTCTAAGAGTTAAATCAATACTGTACTTGTTCCTTATTTCTCTATATTTTAATGGCTCCCTACCGCCTAACACAGTAGTTCCAAGATTTTGCACATGGAAACTTCCCTTCTGACAAAGAATTGTCAAATCTTTATTTTGTGAAGTAAAGATGTTAAAACAAAGCAAAATGAAATATAAATCAAGTAAACAACAACAATAAAAACCTATCACTACCATCATTTTATTTTTTAAAGGCATTTAAATATTGGATAAACAAAGCAAGCTCTTTACACAGTCCTTAATTTTCTCAATTTGACATGTTGCTGGTAGTTGCTGTTGAGTCAGCTCTAACTCATGGTGACCCCTTGTACACCAGAATGAAACATTTCCTGGTCCTGCATCACTTCACAATCATCCATATGCTTAAGTCCATTGTTTCGGCCACTGTGTATTTTGAGTGCCTTCCAACCTAGGGGGCTCATCTTCCAGAATTATATGGCACAATATTATGTTGTGATCCATATGGTTTTCAGTGGCTAATTTTCAGAAGTAGATCTCCAGGCTTTTCTTCCTAGCCTGCCGTAGTCTGAAAGCTCTGCTGAAAGCTGTCTACCATGGGTGACCCTGCTGGTATTTCAAATATTCTGTGGCGTACTATCAACAGATGAATGGATAAACAAATTATGGTACATGCACACAATGGAATACTACGCAACAATAAAGAACAACGATGAATCTGCAAGGCATCTCACAACAAGGATGAATCTGGAAGGCATTACACTGAGTGAAATAAGTCAATTACAAAAGGACAAATATTGTGTGAGACCACTACTGTAAAAACTCATGAAAAGGTTTACACACAAAAGAAACAATCTTCGACGGTTACGAGGGAGGAGAGAGGCGGAAGTGGAAAAACACTAAATAGACAATAGATAAGTGGTAACTATGGTGAAGGGTAAGACAGTATAGAATACTGGGGAAGCCTGCACAACTTGTTCAGGCTAAAGTCATGGAAGCTCCATGGACAAATCCAAACTCCCTTAGAGACTGAATTGGTGGGCGGAGGGCTGTGGGGACCATGGTCTCAGGGAACATCTAGCTCAACTGACATAACATAGTTTATAAAGAAAATGCTCTACATTCTATCTTGGTGAGTAGTGTCTGGGTCCTTAAAAGCTTGTGAGCGGCCATCTAAGATACTCCACTGGTCTCACCCCTTTGGGAGCCAGGGAGAATGAAGAAAACCAAAGACACAAGGGAAAGATTAGTACAAAGGACTAATGGATCAAAAGTAGCACAGCCTCCACCAGACTGAGTTCAGTACAACTGGATGGTGCCCGGCTACCACCACTGCCTGCTCTGACAAGGATCACAACAGAGGGTCCCAGACAGAGCTGGAAAAAGTTAGAACAAAATTCTAACTCACACACACACACACACACACAAAAGACCAGGTTTACTGGTCTGACAGAGACTGGAGAAACCCCAAGAGTATGGCCCCTGGACACTCCTATAGCTCAGTAATGAAGTCATTCCTGAGGTTCACCCTTCAACCAAAGATTAGACAGACCCATAAAACAAAATGAGACTAAATGGGCACACCAGCCCAGGGGCAAGGACGAGGAGGCAGGAGGGGGCAGGAATGCTGATAATGGGGAACCCAAGGTTGAGATGGGGAGAGTGCTGACATGCAGTGGGGTTGGCAACCAATGTCACAAAACAATATGTGTATTAATTATTTAATGAAAAACTAGTTTGCTCTGTAAACCTTCATCTAAAGTACAATTTAAAAAAATAAAAAAAGGAAAGAAATACTGGTGGCATAGTGTCCTGCATAATAGCAACATGCAAGTCACCACAGTATGACAGACTGACAGATGGATGGTGGCATTTTGACATGGTCCTTAGCATTTGGGCTCAGGGGATAAAGACCTAATGCCTTTAGATAACCAAAAACTCCGCTTCCAACTTCAGTTCCTACCACGGTCCCTGATCAGCTCCCTCCCCTAAAATATACCCTTTAATCCAGTTCTACCACACTAGCATGTACTGTGTCTTCTTTCTCTCTGTACACCCTAGGAATGTACTTCCCTTCCTCTCCCAGGTAACTCCTGCACATGCTGGAGGACACAGCTCAGATATCAGCTCTTCTTCTTCAGGAGCCTCCCCTTCTTCTCCAGGCAGAGGGTCGCTCCTTCTCAATCTTTGTAATAGGATTAATCACATTGCTTTGCAACTGGTTACAAGTCTCCACCTTTTCCTCTACAAACTCTTTGAGGGTCAGGTATCTCTCACTCACCTCCATAATCCTCCACAACCTGCAGAGAGTGTCCTCCCCAGCTGGGGGGCTCCACTTATTGGAGGAGGGAATAGCTGGCACAGGCCCCTAACTCACCAAGCAAGTAACCAGGACTGGGCTGGCATGACTGAGGCTACATCAAGATAGAAAAGTAGGTCCTTGCCCTTAGGGAGTTTACTTTTAGGGAACTGAGTAAATCAGACAGACTTAAATGAGACAATATAAACCATTTGGAATCAGTGTGACTCAGAACATGTGCATACGTAATAGCTGAGAGAATTTAAAAAGAAGGGAAACCATCTCAGGGTGGGGTTTGCCAGGGATGCTTTCAGGGAAGAGTTGAGTTTTAATCTGGGCTTTGAAAGAAGTATAGAATTCAAATTGGCAGAGGAAACCAAGGATGATCAAGGGAGGGCAATGAGTAGGAATGAAGGCTTGAAGGAACTTACGCAGTAGCAAAAACAAGCTGGGCATCAGGGTTAGGGCACAGTGGTCAAAACTAAGGAACCCAAGATAGGGGCTTCTGAGAGGGAGCCGGGCTGGGTAGGTAGCTCAACTAACCAATAGTCCAAGTCTATTCTAAATGCCAAGCAGAGTAACAGAATTTTGTTGCTGGAAAACATGAGGTACCAGTCCAACGCATTCATCTGACAGACGGGAAAACCAAGGCATAGAGAGGGAGAATGACTTGCCCAAGGTAGTAGTAAGAGCAGCGGCAGAAGTAATACTAAAAACAATGGCAGGCTTTTACAAAACTCATACAACATGCTGGATATTACTCCAAGCATTTCATATGGATTGCCTCGTTTAATTCTTATAACAATGCCGTGAGGTAAATATCTGTTTGTCCCCTTGTTGAAGGCAAGGGAGCTGAGAGGTTAAGCAGTTTGCTCAAGTTCACGAGGTAACATGGACAAGCAGCAGAGTCAGCACTTTGGAATTAAAAATCTCAGGATGCTGGGGCTAGTGGAATTTGGAACCAAAAGATGCGCTTTCAAGTTCTGGCTCCACCCCAGTAGTCATGTGACCTTGGGCAAGTTACCTAACATTGCTAATCCCTTGGTTTCCTCACTGGTACAAAGGGAATAAAAAATCCTATTTCACAGGATTTCTGTGGGGATTAAATAAGATTATATGTGTCAAGTTCTTGGCACATAGTATGTGCTCAGTAAACATTGGCTCCCTCACCTTCCCATCATCTCCTTCCCTTCCAGAAGCCTTGACATCACCTGTGGTCCTGTAGCTGCAACCTCCCCCCGCTACCCCGCACCTGCACCCTGCACAGATGTAGGTCTCCACAGTCCCTGGGCACTGGCCTTCCAGGCTGTGGTCTCCTGCTCTGGAGATAATTGCAGGGCGGATGTTGGTGGAAGGAGGAATCTGGTTTTCCCCAACAGAGTGGCTCTGCTCTCACTTGGCTCTGGCGATGTGACCAACATGGATCTCAGGACAGATCTGCTCCCCTGATGGAAGTGAGGTGCGGGAGGACACGAAGTGAACTTGCCTGACCCTTTTCATGGAGTGACCCCTCACTGCCCCAAGTCTTTGAGCTCCTTATGTGTCTCTACCCACTTTACTCAAACTGTCTTACATACTGAGCCTTGCTGCTGAATTGTTAAATAAGAGGCCTCCAAAATACCTATAGGAAGACTAGTTGGTGGGGGTTGAGCATTTGTAAGAAGGACATTGCTCAAAGTAGCTTGCCTGAGATGGAGAGAGAGATGTGTATCTTCATGGCTGGCTAGCAGATGGGACAAGAAACCTTGGTGGTGCAGTGCTTAAGCGCTCCGCTGCTAACCGAAAGGTTGGTAGTTCAAATCCACCAGCAACTCTGTGGGAGAAAGATGTGGCAGTCTGCTTACTTAAAGATTACAGCCTTGGAAAACCTATGGGGCAGTTCTACTCTGTCCTATTGGGTAGCTATGAGTTGGAATCAACTCGACAGCCACTGGTTTAGCAGATGGGACAAGATGAACATTTCTCCTTGTAAATTTCAAGTATTTGGATAATTTAACAGCTCTTTGGCCTGTTTAACGACAATCTGCTTGGTTGCAAACTACTATCTAACCCCTTAGGTGCTAGCAAGCTTGAGCATACCTGGAAATTAGTGATTGGGGGCTACTGATGTGAATTAACTGAGTCGTCAAGCCCCTCTGAAGAACAGGTCATTTTAGGTGAGCCAGGAGCTAGTCAATCTGGTATCATAGACTGTTTCTATTGGATTTATAGGAAGGTGCAGGAGGGCTCAGGGAAGACATCGAGAGACAGAACCTAACATGTGTAAAGCACCTACTGTGTGCAAGGAACTATATGAGGGCTTCGTGTATGTTACCTTGCTTAATCTTCCCAACAACCCTATGAAGCTCCCATCAGCCAGACCTGGGTTCCAATCACAGGCCCACTTTCTAGCTATGTAACTGAGGCAAATTATTGAACTTCTCTCAGCTTTACTTTGCACATCTGAAAAACAGGGTTAATAGCAACTATCTCATAGGGGTGTTCAGAAGATCAAAAGAGGTTGTATGGTAAGAACGCAACACACTCCCTGGTTGGTGACTGTAGAGGGTTAGCTAATATGTGAGTTGGGCAGGTTAGAGCGGTCTTCAGGGAGCAGAAAAAAATAAAAATAAAAACACATTGTCATGGAGCCGACTCCGTCAGAGTGAAACTGTGCTCTGTAGGGATTTTTCAATTTGATTCTTTGGAAGTAGATTGCCAGGCCTTTCCCCCGAGGTGCTTCAGGGTGGACTTGAACCTCCACCTTTTTGGTTAGCAGCTGAGCACTTAACCGCTTGTCCCACTAGATAAAGCTCAGCTCTGAAGCCTGGGGAGGGTTTGATACTGTCTTGCCGCATCTAGAGAGGTTCACTCTGTTGAAAAGCGGAAGAGTGGCTTGGTTGATTCTGGAGCACGTGGGAGAGTGCGAGCGAGCCCTGGCGTAGAAGTTAGGAGTCCCGGGCTCCACGGCCAGCTGTAAAATGACACAGTTGGATGTGGTGATCTCTAAAGTTCCTTCCTGCTTGGTGAGTCTCCGGTATTCAGAACCTGTTGTTCCAAAGCACGGACTCATTTGTATAACCCTACTGGTTCTGCTCAGGCTTTTCACATGTGACAGACAGCTCTGGAGAGACAAGAAAAGTGCATCTTTACAAGAATTTACTGCAAATAATTTTACAGCAAAACGAAGCCGGCTACAGGGTGCTGCCCTTGGATTGGATAACGTTTTCCATTTCTTGCCCTGTTCATCTGCCGGGGGAACAAAAACAAGAAACGTTTTTCCTTCTTTTATAATAACACACAAATTGTCTTTCTGCCTGGCATTTAATTTGGGCCGTGTGCCAGCAGTGTGGATAAGATCTCTCCGGAACTTTTACAATGTCACATACTTATGCAAATCGGCCAAGTGTTTATAGCAACAGGCACTACAACAGCACTGGAGGTTTCAGTTAGTGAGAAGCAGCCAGGCAGCTCATCAGCTTTGAGCACCGTGAGTCAGGAGGAAAGCTCTGGAACCGACCAGGGGACTGTAAAGATTCATTGAAAGAACAGATTCTGGAGCACTCTAGACTTCAACATGGCTGCTGCCTGGTTGAACCACACTTGTCAAGAACCCCTCCTCTCTTGGGTATGGGTTTCCTATTCTGTTCAGTAAGAAGGGTGTGGCTGTCCTATTTCAGTGGTCTCAGGGTTTCTGTGTCCCTGGGTGGTGCAAATGGTTAACACACTCAGCTGCTAACTGAAAGGTTGAAGGTTCCAGTCCACCCAGAGCTCCTCAGAAGAAAGGTCTGGCCATTTACTTCCAAAAAATCAGCCACTGAAAACGCTATGAGCACAGTTCTACTCTGACACATACGGGTTAGCCATGGGTCAGCGTCGACTTGAGGGCAACTGGTTGATAGGTTAGGATTGCCATGGGTCATACTGCCTGTAGATCCAAGTCTATCTTCTGTTACCAAGACCCTAGCAACCTTGCCAGTGCAAAGGCACCGCGTGAAGCCAGGCCTGTGAGCCCACAGGCTCTCATGTGTTCTCATGGGAGGTAGAATGTACGGTGATGAGGAGTGGGCCTTTGATGTTAGGCAGATCTGGGTTCCAGGCCGAACTTCACCACTTTTACTAGCTGTGTGACTTCCTTGAGTCTTATTTTACTTATTTGTAAATCAGCTATAGTTAGACCTGGATTTTAATCACAGTCTCGCTTTCTCACTATGTGTGATATCACCCATCTCACTGGGCTGTTTGGGAGCTGGATGTTTATAAAGAACTAGTACAGTGACTGATGTAAACATTTAACCAATGGACATTGCCATCATATTATCATAATAATCGTCCTCATCATCTAGGAGCATTTTCCAAGCTCTATTTTGGGAGTGTTAATAGGGGACAGGAGCCCTGGTGGCACAGTGGTTAAGCACTCAGCTGCTAACCAAAAGGTCAGCAGTTCAAATCCACTAGGTGCTTCTTGAAAACCCTATGGGGCAATTCTACTTTGTCCTATAGTGTCACTATGAGTTGGAATTGATTGTACGGCAATAGGTTTTTGGTTTGGTTTAATAGGTGATATTTGAAAAATGGATTCTGTGGTCAAATTAGTTAGGGAAGTACTAACTAATCAAGGAACAAAAGTAGACAAGCTTCCTTCCTACAAAACTCCTCAGAGTCCTCATTGTACTAACAAGAGTTGTGACTTTCGGAAGGGGGTGGTTGTGCTCCTTATTCCCAAACAGACTTCTCCTCAGAACTCCTTTTATTGTTGGCCATTTGAGGGACTAACAGCAGCTTTGGAAAACGCTAATCAAGGCCTAGAATGGGGGTGTAGTGCAATGGGGTTCTCTTATATGTGGCCTTTCTGGCTTGGGTTTATAATTCTAGGCCACAATCTTACAAGGGATTGGCTAATCTACTACACAAATTGGCAGTGTAAAACCACACAATAGGATTAAGTGCCTTTGTGGGAATTGGTCAATTACTAAGCAAATTAAGTGACTGTGGACTACCAAGGGGATTGGTTAGTTCGTGGTCCTGGTGGGAGGACCATGAGCTGAAATTGACAAGGTGTTTGCTTACATAAGGGCCAATCCCACTACCATCAAGAAGAGCCTGGAGTGTGTCCTTTGACCCCAGGGACCCTGCACTGAAGACCTTCTAGACCAAGAAAAGAGAGCTGTAACGCTGAAGACAATGAGAAGTGGCAGCAAGCATGGCAGAGAGCAGTGACGGAGAACAGTGGCGGTGATATGAGCAGTGGGAACCAAGAGACAAGCACCAGCTAGCTACAGCGGGCTTGCCAACCCACAGAGCAAAGAGCTCAGCATCTTTGGGCAGTAGGTTTGCTGGTGGAGAGGAGTGCCTCTGGGCACTTGTCAGAGGAGCTGAAGAGCTGTAACACTTGCCGGAGCAGAGCAGAGGCCCAGAGAAGGCCCGGCAGTGGGCACAGCTGAGAAGGAGCTTGGTTGGAAGCTGTCCTGACTGAAGAACTGTATCCTGTTTCCGGAGTTGTATTCTGTTACTTCCAAGTTGATCCTGATCCTGAGGTGTAACCTATTACTTCCCTAATAAACCACATAATCCTGAGTATGGTCTCTGAGTTCTGTGTGGCCACTGCAAGGAATTATCAAGCCCAGCAGAGAAGTAGAAAGTGTCGTGGGGAGGACAGCTAGTGTCAAAAATGATGAAAAACTTGGAGAGTAGAGGTGTGTCTGACCTCCGCCTCATAGAGGTCAGTTTTGTGCTGATGGCGATTCTTATTATCCACCCTGAAAGCAGAGGACTTCTGATGCTAGATTACAGGGGTTTCAAAAAGGAGTGCATGTGAGAGGTGAGGAAGAGAACATTTGAGGAAGGAGTGAAAATAAAGGACATGAAGAGAAAGGGGGACAGAACACGGGCAACGGTCTGCTGAGGAGGCACCTCGACCCCCACCTGAGGCCAGAGTGTGCAGGGCGAGCCCTGCCTACCGGAGCCGGACATCCACAAGGACTCCTTCTGAATCTCTAAACAAGCCTTGGAGAGAGCCAGGGCAGGTTTATCATCCCCGTTCTACAGATGGCAATAGTCAGGAACTGACAGATTAAGCTACCGGCCCAGGACCACATAACAGGTGGTTCATCTGAGGTTTAACCCAGTTTCCTAATGCCAAGTTCTAGAGTTTTCTGTGTGTTGAGAGATAGGTGGATTTAAATTCTGGCATACAGATCATTTGAGCCCCACTAGCCCGAGTTAGTTAGATAA
This sequence comes from Trichechus manatus latirostris, assembly GCF_000243295.1. Taxonomy (NCBI): domain Eukaryota; kingdom Metazoa; phylum Chordata; class Mammalia; order Sirenia; family Trichechidae; genus Trichechus; species Trichechus manatus. Next base: position 7,923,457 of record NW_004444000.1, on the reverse strand, counting down.
TTAAGGTCAGTTTTGGGCTTATTTTCAGCTTTAGGTGTCACCCGAATGTTTTCATTTGTAGCTTCAACCTAAAACATTTGCTCTGTTGAGAGGCATAATTGGAACCTTACCAAAAACATCTAAAATGAGGCTTAGATTTAGTTGAAGCAAATCCCCCCTTCCTGCCCTCTTTCTCTCTAACTCCATCCTTGAGTGGCCTTGGGGTTGGTCTCCCAGTGCCCTATGACCTCGCTGCAGAAAATTGCTGAAGTCAGCCTATTCCCTTCACAGTCCTCTGGGTCAAGGAAAAATCCCAGGGGCCTGTAAATAATGCAAGACACAGCACCCCACCCAGTGCTTTGTTTAACTTGGATGAAAAATGTACGCGGTGACAAGGCAAAGTGCCCTGGGCAGCGACAGGACGCAACGATGTGCCTACGCAGTGTCACTCATTGATTAATTACTAGCCTATATATAGAGCTACATCAGTTGTGGAGGTAGAGGTGTTGTTTTTCCCTCTTACTCTTTTTGTTTTTTCTTTATGAAATCAGATTTTCTTTATTTTTTAACACAGAATTTTCATCTTTACAAATTTTTTTGAGTGTGTTTTGGGAGAAAGTTTGCAGTGCATATTAGTTTCTCATTCAGAAATTTATCCACAAATTGTTTTGTGACAATGGTTTCAATCCCCCCAATGTGTCAGCACTCTCCCCTTTCTCTTTACATCACAGGTTCCCTGTGTCAGTTTGTCCAGTTTTCCTGCCCCTTTCTGCCTTTTTGTCTTTGCTTTTGGGCAGGTGTTGCCCATTTGGTCTCGGATACTTGCTTGAAGTAAGAAGCATGTTCCTCACATGTGTTATGGTTTGTTTTATAGGCCTGTCTAATCTTTGGCTGAAAGGTGGACTTCGGGAGTGGCTTCAGGTCTGAGTTAGCAGGGTATTGGGGGCCATAGTCTCGGAGGTTCATACAGTTTTTGTCAGACCAGTAAGTTTGGTCTTTTTTTTGTGAATTTGAATTTCTTTCTACATTTTTCTACCACTCTGTCCAGAACCCTCTATTGTAATCCCTGTCAGAGTGGTTGGTGGTGGCAGCTGGGCACCATCCAGTCCTTCTGGGCTCAGGCTGGTGGAGGCTGTGGTTCATGTGGTCCACTAGTCCTTTGGACTGATATTTTCCGTGTGTCTTTGGTTTTATTCATTCTCCTTTGCTCTGAACATGATGGGACCAAAAGATGCATTTTAGGTGGCAGGTCACAAGCTCTTAAGACCCCAGGCACTACTCACCAAACTAGGATGCAGAACATTTTCTTTATGAACTATGTTATGCCAACTGACCTAGATGTCCCCCAAGACAGAGGTCCCCAGCCCTCAGCCCCAGTAACTCAGTCCCTCAAGGTATTTGGACATATTTAGGAAACTTCTGCGGCTTTGCCTTGGTCAAGTTCTGCTGAGTTCCCCTACGTTGTGTGTTGTCTTTCCTTTCACCAAGGTTAAAACTTGTCTACTATCTGTTTAGTGATTTCCCCTCTCCAACCTTCCCCTCCCTTATAACCATCAAAGATGGTTTTTTTCTGTGTGTAAACCTCTTCTTAAGTTTTTATAATAGTGGTCTCATACAATATTAGTCCTTTTGTGATTGACTTATTTCACTCAGCATAATGCCCTCCAGATTCATCCATGTTGTGAGGTGTTTTGCAGATTCATCATTATTCTTTATTGTTGTGTAGTATTCCATTGTGTGTATGTACCATAATTTGTGTATCCATTCATCTGTTGATGGGTACTCAGGTTGTTTCCATTTTTTTGCTATTGTGAACAATGCTGCAATGAACATGGGTGTGCATATGTCTATTCTTGTGATGGCTCTTATTTCTCTAGGATATATTCCTAAGAGTGGGATTGCTGGATCATATGGCATTTCTATTTCTAGCTTTTTGAGGAGGTGCCATATAGTTTTCTATAGTAGTTGTACCATTTTCCACTTCCACCAGCAGTGCCTAAGAGTTCCAATTTCCCTGAAATCTTTCCAATATTTTATGTCTTTTTGATTTGTGCCAGTAATGTCGGAGTGAGAAGGTATCTCACTATAGTTTTGATTTGCATTTTTCTAATGGCTAATGATCACGAGCCTTTCTTCATGTGTCTTTCAGTTGACTGAATGTCTTCTTTGGTGAAGTGTCTGTTCATATCTTTTGCCAATTGTTTTTTTGGTGGATATATATTTTTATTTATCTAGGGTAACTATCTAGGAATGAGATTGCAGGTCATATTGTAGATCCTTTGCCAATTTTTAATTGGATTATTTGTCTCTTTTTATTGAGGTGATGAAGTATTCTATAGATTTTTAGAGATTAGACCCTTGTCAAAAATGCCATAGTCAAAGATTTTTTCCCAGTCTCTAGGTTCTCTTTTTACTCTTTTGGTGAAGTCTTTTGATGAGCCTAAGTGTTTAATTTTTAGGAGCTCCCAGTTATTTAGTTTAGCTTCTGGTGTTTCTGCATTATTAGTTATGGTATGCATTGAATTTATGCCATCTATTAGGGCCCTTAGCATCGTCCCTATTTTTTCCTCCATGATCTTTATCATTTTAGGTTTTATATTTAGGTCTTTGATCCATTTTGAGTTCATTTTTGTGAATGGTGTAAGGTATGGGCCTGTATATTTTTTTTAAAAAACAACAACAACAAAAAAAAAACAAATGGACATCCAGTTTTGCCAGCACCATTTCTTAAAAAGACTATCTTTTCTCCATTTAATGGACTTTGGTCATTTGTCAAATATCACCTGACCATAGGTGGATGGATTTACATCTGGGTTCTTGATTTTGTTCCATTGGTCAATGTATCTGTCGTTGTACCGGTACCAGACTGTTCTGATTACTGTGACTGTATAGTAGTTCTGAGATCAGGTAGTGTGAGGTCTCCTACTTTGTTCTTTTTCTTCAATAATGCTTTGTTTATCCAGGACCACTTTCCTTTCTGTATAAAGTTGGTGATTAGTTTTTCAGCTGGTTAAATAATGATGCTGGTATTTGGATTGAGATTGCTTTACATATGTAGACCACTTTGGGTAGGATTGATATTTTCACAATGTTGCATCTTCCTATCCATGAGCATGGTGTGTTTTTCCTTTTATGTATATCTCTTTTGGTTTCTTGCAATAGTGTTTTATAGTTTTCTTTGTATGGGTCTTTTATGTCCCTGGTTAGATTTATTCCTAAGTATTTTATCTTTTTTAGAGACTATTACAAATGATTTTGTTTTCCTGATTTCCTTTTCGAAGTTCTCTTTGTTGATGTAGAGGAATCCAACTGATTTTTATATGTTGATCTTATATCCTCCTACTCTGCTGAATCTTTTCATAAGTTCCAGTAATTTTCTTGTGGAGTCTTTTGGGTTCTTTATGTATGGTATCATACACTCTGCAGTTATTGATAGTTTTACTTCTTCCTTATCGATTTGGTTGTCCTTTATTTTTCTTGCCTTATTGCTCTAGCTAGGACTTCCAACATAGTGTTAAATAGGAGTGGTGATAAAGGGTATCCTTGTCTTGTTTCCATTCTCAGGGGGAATGCTTACAGTCTCTCTCTGTTGCGAAAGATGTTGGCTGTTGGTTTTGTATAGAAGCTCTTTATTTTGTTGAGGAATTTCCCTGCTATTCCTATTTTATTAGGATTTTTTATCAGGAATTGGTGTTGGACTTCATCAAGTGCCTTTTCTGCCTCCATTGATATGATTACGTGATTATTTTATTTATGTGTTGGATTACTTTGATTGATTTTCTAATGTTGAATCATCCTTGCATTCCTGGTATGAATCCCACTTGGTCGTTGTGTATTATTTTTTTGGTATGATGCTGAATTCTATTGGCTAGAGTTTTGTTGAGAATTTTTGCATCTATATTCATGAGACATATTGGTCTGTAATTTTGTTTTTTTGTGGTGTCTTTGCCTGGCTTTGATATCAGGGTTATGCTGGCTTCATAGAATGAATTCAGGAGTATTTCTTCCTTTTCTATGCTCTGAAATAGTTTGAGTAGTACTGGTGTGAGCTCTTCTCTGACTGGTAGAATTCTGCAGTGAAACCATCCAGGCCAAGGCTTTTTGTTGTTGTTGTTTGAAGTTTTTTGTTTTTAAATTACCTCTTCAATCTCTTCTCTTGTTGTGGGTCTGTTAAGGTTTTTGACCTCACTTTATGTTAGTTTAGGTGGGTAATGTGTTTCTAGAAATTTGTCCATTTCCTCTAGGTTCTCAAATATGTTGGAGTATAATTTTTCATAGTATTCCATTATAATCCTTTTTATTTCAGTTGAGTCTGTTGTGAAGTCCCCCATCTCATTTCTTGTTTGGGTGATTTGCTTCCTCTTCTGTTTTTCGTTTGTCAGTTTGGCCAATGGTTTGAGATTTTGCTGATTTCTTCTATTACCTGTTGTTTTTAAGCACAGTGTTATTCAGTTTCCATGTATTTGATTTTTTTCTCTTGCTTTTGCTGTATTTTTTCTACTTTTACAATGTTATGATCAGAAAGAATGCTTTGTATTATTTTAATGTTTTGAATTTTATTGAGGGTTGCTTTGTGGCCTAAAATGTTGTCTATTCTAGAGAATGTTCTGTGTGTGTTGGAAAAGAATATATACTTTGCTGCTGTTGAGTGGAGTTGTCTGTATACGTCTATGAGGTCAAGTTGGTTGATTTTGGCCTTTAGCTCTTCTTTATTTTTGTTGACTTTCTGTCTAGATGTTTGATCCATTACTGAGAGTGGTGTGTTGAAGTCTTCTACATTATTGTGGAGCTGTCTATTTCTCTTTTCAGTGCTGTTGGAGTTTGTTTTATATATTTTGGAGCCCTGTTGTTGGGTGCATAGATATTTATTAAGGTTATGTCTTTTTGGTGGATTATCCCATTAATCGTGATATAATGTCCTTGTTTTTTATGGTTGATTTTTCCTTAAAGTCTATTTAATCTGAGATTAGTATTGCCACTCTTTCCCTTTTTTGGTTACTGTTGCTCGATATATATTTTTTCCACCCTTTGATTTTTAATATATTTATGTCTTTCTGTCTAAGGTGTTGTCATGGATTGAATTGTGTCCCCCAAAAAATGTGTGTAGCATCTTGGCTAGGTCATGATTCCCAGTATTGTATGATTGTGTATCTGATGTGATTTCCTTATGTGTTGTAAACTCTATCGCTATGATGAGGTTATATGTGATCTCCTTATGTGTTGCAAATTATATCACTGTGATGAGGTTATGCTGATGAGGTTTACAAGATTAGATGGTGACTTAATTCAATCTCTTTTGAGATATAAAAGAGATGAGAGCAGAGACACATGGGAACCTCATACCACCAAGAAAGCAGTGCTGGGAGCAGAGTGTGTCCTTTGGACCTGAGGTTCCAGCACAGAGAAGCTCCCAGACCAAGGAAAGACTGATGCATTACAAGGACCTTTCTCCAGAGCCAACAGAGAGAGAAAGCCTTCTTCTGGAGCTGATGCCCTGAATATGGACTTGTAGCAAATAAACTTCTCTTTGTTAAAGCCATACACTTATAGTATTCCTGTTAGAGCAGCACTAGGTGACTTAGACAGGTGTAGCTCTTGTAGATAGCATATTGATGGGTTGTGTTTTTTAATCCATCCTGCCACTCTGTCTCTTTACCAGCACATTTAAGCCATTTACATTCAGTATGCTTATCAATAGGTATGAGTTTATTGCTGTCATATTCATATTGCTCTACTGTTTTGTTGTGGTGCTGATGTTTTCTTTCTTCCTCTTACTTTCCTGTGATGAGTTCCTTTGTTTGTGGTTTTTCTTTTTTTTTCCCGTTATTATAGATTTTGTGTTTACTGAGACTTTATGTTTTTCTTCTTTTTTATTCTGATGAGTTGATTTGTTAGCTTTGTTTGTGGTTACCTTGAAATTTACCTTTATCTTCTTAAGGTTGTACCAGTCTTTTATTACTTGCTATTGCCTTGATTTCCTTTCCATTTGAAAGTTCTATACCTACACCATTTATTCCCCCTTTTATTGTTTTGACGTTGTCCTCATTTACGGATCGATGTCTCTGTTTTCTTAATTTGATTATTTTAGCTTTGTCTTATTATTGACAGTTCTTTACCTAGTTACTATCTGGCTGATGCTGTCCCGTGTCCTAGACTCAAGTTGTTGTCTGATGTTGTTGGTTCTATAACTGAAGATCTCCCTTTGAAATTTTGTAAGTTTGGTTTGGTGTTTAAGAATTCTCTTAATTTCTGTTTATCTGAAATGTCCTATTTTGCCATTGTATCTGACAGTTTTGCAGAATATATTATTCTTGGTTAGCAGTTCTCTCCTTCAAGGTTTTATATATATGTCACCCCATTGCCTTCCTGACATCATAGTTTCTGCTGAGTAATCAGAGCTTAGTCTCATTGTTTCCCCTTTGGAAGTGACTTTGCTTTTTCAAGGGTCTCCCAGGATTCTTTCTTTGTCTTTGGTTTTGGCAAGTGTGATTATGACATGTCTTGGTGGCTTTCTTTTGGGGTTTATCCTATATGGCTTCGTTGAGCTTCTTCACTGGTCAGCTTTTCTTCTTTCATGATATTTGGGAAATTTTCTGCCAGCAAATCTTCAACAATCTTCTCTGTGTTTTCCATTTTCTCCCCCCAGTTCTGCAACTCCAATCACCTGCAAATTTTTGCTCTTGATTGTGTCCCACATAATTCTTAGGTTTTCTTCATTCTTTTCTCTGATTTTTCCTCAGAGTGGCATCCATGGATTTGTCTTCAATCTCATTTATTCTGTCTTCCATTATTTCAAATTTGCTCTTAAAACCTTCTACTGAGTTGTCCGTTTCTGAAATTTTGTTGTTTATCTTTTGAATTTCTAGTTTCTGTATTTGTATGATTTGTTTTGTTCTTGTATTATTTTCCTGAAATTTTCATTGTTTTGTCTGTGTTTTTCTTGATTTTGGCTATTTTTTTCCTTGGTTTTGTCTGTGTTTTCCTTGACCTGTTTCCTAATCTCTTGAAAAGCCCTAAATATTAGTCTTTAGAATTCAATATCAAGTAGTTCCAATGCCTTTTCTTCTGCTGGAATGTTATCTGATTTGTTATTTTGGCCTTTTGCTGGAGCCATCCTGTCTTACTTTTTTATATGTTTTGATATTGTCTGATGTCTCCAAAACATTAAGGTATTTTTTTTTGTATTTATAGATTGTGTGTTCATTTGCTTTGCCTTTCTTCTTTTGTTTTGATATGTCAGAGTGGGGGGAGGGCAGGCATGCTTTGCTGCTTCCTCATCTGTGAGCATGATAACACTCACCACAGGGCAGCAGCAGGAATGGTGAGCCTGCTTCTCTGCACACTGGTTAATGAGATGGCTGAGGGTGGACTAGGTGGGTGTTGTCTACCTCCTGATGTTTGTTCAGTGGTGTGGGAGCATTCACAATCCCTTGCCTGATAGGCTGGGGTGTGGACAGGGAACTGTATGGGCTCACATCCCTCAGTTCAGCAGCTAGTAGAGTGGCAGGAGGAGAGGGACAGTGCAGGCCCAGTGTGATGGTAGGCCTGAGTAAGGGATGCTCTAGCTGTGGTGGCACAGCGAGGGCTGGCAGGAAGGGGGGTGGTCTACTGGGATAAAAAGGGGAACAAAGAAAATAAAAGAGAGAGAAAGAAGAAAAAGAAGGGTAGATGGTTGGTGTGGACAGGGTGCACTTGGGGGCTGATGGGAAGAGGGGAGGTGGTGTACAGGGCTAGGTAGGAGGGAGAAAGAAAGGGAAGAAAGAGATCAAAAATGGCACAGTGGGAGCTGGCAAGTTGGGGTGGGGTGGACCCAGGATGGTGGCGGGTCAGTGGCTCTCTACCCGCAGTGGTGCAGCATGGCCTGTAGGGAAGGGGTAGAGGTGGTGTACAGGGCTAGGTAGGAGGGAGAAAGGAAAGGAAGAAAGATAGAAAAAGGAAAAATAAACAAAATGGCATGGCAGGAACTAGCAGGTAGGGGTGGGGCAGACCTGGGATGTTGGCAGGCCAGTAGCTCTCTCGCCAAGCAATGCAGCATGGCCTGTCAGGAAGGGGTGGGGGTTGCATATGGGGCTAGATGGGAGGGAGAAAGTAAAGGAAGAAAGGGGAAAAGAAAGAAAGAAGGAAAAATGACATGGCAGGAGCTGGCAGGTGGGGGTGTGGTGGACCTGGGGTGACAGTGGGCTGGTAGCTGTCTAGTCATGTGACTCAGGGTGGCCCGTTGGGAAGGTATAGAGGTGGCATAGGGGGCAGAAGGGTAAGGAGTGGGAAAGTGTGTTTCTCTGGTTACCGGGTGCTCTGTCTCCTGATGGGAGCTCGGTGAAGTTGCCTTCCTGTACTTCCTGTCCTGGGTCATTGCTGGCTGTGCTCCAAGATGGCCAGGCTGTGTTGTGTCAGTTGGCAGAGGCCTCCATTCCATATCTCTCTTCATTCTCTGTTTTCCTTCAGTTTCTTCTTCCATTCAGTGTTTGATTTAATTCTTTATCCCTTCATTTGATGTTTACGGTTCCAAGATTGATGTTTATATCTGTTTTACTTAGTTTTTTGGGTCCTTGCTGCAGAAGGACAGCACGATGCGCCTGTCTAGGGTGCATATTGGCTCTGCCCTTCCCTCTTACTCTTGCTATTTGTGCTGAACTAGAGTCTTCCCTGTTAAGGGGTAAGAGGCAAAACCCATAAACATTATGGCCAGGTGGTGGTGATCAATTAGGGACTGAGTGGGAGTCCATAGTCACATCCAAGCTTCTCAAAATTGAGCTCTAGGCACCTGGGAAAGCATGTGGAGAAAGCACTTTCTCTCCTCTCTGTTTTGATGGCTTCTTTTGTTTTTACTAAGAAAGCAAATTCAAATAAAACCAGAGGTTTGCCCTTAAGACTGAGATTCTGAGAACAGTGACTCTTTCCCTCACTCAGTCACTCAAAGATCATTTATTAAGTCTTTACTGTGTACACAGCACTGTGTGTGACATACCTGGAAGAAGTTGAGGTATGAAGGCTGCCCACCAGGGTCTCACAGAAGAGCTAAAGTGAGAAGATACTCAAACTAAGTAGAGAAAAAAACATAGACAGAATAATATCCTAGGAGGATGTTATATGAGGCATCTGTCATTTTTTATCTACTCTTTAGGGGAACTACTCTTCCACAATACAGATGGTCTTGATGAGCTGGCCATCACCATCCCTCTGTCACAACCTCTAACCAAGGAGTGAATGAGTGTCCTAAGCTCTCTTTTCTACTGAGGATTTGCATCTTGAGTGGGGACACAAAGGGACAGAAAGAGATTACAGTTGTGTCTCCAATGACTGTGTCCACCAGTACGGTCTATGACCTCTTGCTACTTGATGTTTGGGGCTGTCCTGGTTCTTAATTTTCACAAGACTCGGTTTTGCAACCATTTCTCTTTAATTCTGTGAGCTACTCAGTATCCAGTCTCCTTCCAATAAATTCTCCTTTGCTTAGATTAGTCAGGGTCTATTTTTATGCTTGAAAACAAAGAATGCTAACTGATACTTGAATAATAATGAGGAAAGAGCAACTGCCTTTGCTCTAGAAGCCCTGGCTCTGAGTTAGAATACTAGTTCTGCCACTTGCCAATGGTGTGACCCCACCTTGGACAGTCACTCTTCGAGCTTAATCAATAGAGTGTAGATAACAATGCCCAAGTGTCTTCCTCTTCAAGATGCCATGAAATAATAGATATGAGAGTGCTTCATAAACTACACCTATATATGAGTATAAAATGTTACCATTGTTATTAGTGATAATTGCAGGGGGTGAACAGAGGGTGGATATGCAATGATACTCAGGAGATTCAACAGACTAGAGAGGATTCTCTATAGTAGGGAGGAGCAACAATGTGGTTAGAGTGCAGTGGCTAGATAGGGCATGGTGGGCTGCCAGGGAGTGTGCTGAAGTTCTCAAGCACAGGAATAACATGGTCAGCAAAGTGGCCCTGTTGGCTATATGCTGGGTGGGAAGGAGAGAAGAAAATTCAAAAAGGAGAGCAACTTACAGAAATGTGGGGTGGGTGTGAGCCAGCAAGTTCTGATCCCTCCTCTTTAGTCATGGACTAAGCAGCAACTCATAAACACATCTCAAAGGATGTAATTGTTGCAGACATTGACTTGACACTGCCAGCTTCTGGTACCCATAGCAGAGTTTGGGAGCTCAGGAATAGGATGGCACTGGTGAAGCCTGAGCTAGATCATGACAGAAAATAGAATGGTAGGTGTAAGTCAATGGGAGACAATGAAAGAAGTGTTATTACTTGGCAACTTATAGGTGAGGGGCAGTGATGGGGTAGAGAAGGGGTAACTCATACATGTTGAGTACTTTCTCTGTGTCACCTTATATGTAATCCTCTCAACAACTCTGTGAAGTAAGCATTGTTATTCTCATTGTTAACCTCAGTGAAAATGAGGGAAACCCTCAACGAGAAGGATTAACACAATAGATAAAACAATGGAGTCAAACATAGCAACACATAAGCTTTCACTGACAGATGAGTGGTGGCTGCTCATGAGGTGCATTGACCAGGATTTGAACCCGGTTCTCCCAAATGGAAGGTGAGAATTCTGTCACTGAACCACTAATGCCCCTTTACATTATCGTATTAACCTCTAGGAAATGAAGGAAAAAGGAAGGAAGAAGTGGGACCTAGAGCTTCCTAGGAACCTCTCTGTGGAACTTCCAATGCAAAAAGATGGCCTGGAATATATTATCATGAAATTTAGGAAGGGGAAGAAATTATTTGTAAAGAGGGACCCAATCTAGCCCTCGGCTCCTGATAACGGACAATAGGTTGAGGATAGAAGCTGTGCCTTATTTATCTTTTCTCCTCATTACCTAGTACTTGTTTATTAAACAGAGGATTATCAAAAAGAAGGCGGCCCCCAATGAGACGGATTGACACAGTGGCTTCAACAATGAGCTCAAACATAGCAATCATTGTGAGAATGGTGCAGAACTGGGTAACAATTCATTATGTTATACATAAGGTTGCTATGTATATCAGAGCCAATTTGATGGCACCTGACAACAACAACGCCATGACACTATTTCCCTGGAATAGCATAATGGTAAAGAGCATAGCCTTTCAAGTTGGATAGATCTAGGTTTAAGCCTGCCTGCACTGAGAAAGGTGCCCTGGTGGCACAATGGGTAAGTGCTCGGCTGCTAACTGAAAGGTTGGCGATTCGAACCCATGAGAGAAAAGACCTGGTGATCTGCTCTTGTAAAGATTACAGCCTAGGAAACCCTATGGGAAAGTTTTACTCTGTCACACAGGGTCACTAGGAGTCACCATTGACTCGACAGCACACAACAACAACTTCCCTGAAAAAGGTGACCTTTATGTGGAAATAATTGAAAAGGAATCCCTATCTCACATCACCAAAAATCAATTCCAAATAGATTGAAGAATCTAAATGTCAAAGCAAAATTTGAAAATTTTTAGAAGAAAATGTAAGTGAATATCTTATTGACCTTAGGAAAGGGAAGGATTTCTCAATCAAGACACAAAAATTGCTAATTATGAAAGAAAATATATACATAAATTTTACTATGCAGAAACTAAGAATTTCTGCTCACCAAAAGAGATTCTAATGAAAATTAAAGTATAAGCTCCGAAGTTAGAGACTATATTAGAAATACATATAGCCAACAAAAGATTAGTTTAAAAAAGATATAAAGTACTCCTCCAATTTGGAAAAACCCCAACTCAAAGAAAACATGGGCAAAAAAAGTAAAGAGGCATTTCATGAAAAAACACACATGGCCAATAAATGTACAAAGAGATGCTCATCTCACCAAGAGTCAGGAAGAGGCAGATCACACTTCATAGCCTTGAAATGCCAATTTACATCCACTTGATGGACAAATCTGATAATGCCAAATGTTGGATATCAACAGGATCTCACACAAATTGCTGGTGGGAAACTGGAAAACTGTTTGGCATTATGTTGTAAAGTGGATTGCTTGTATACTCAGCAAATCCATCAGGTATATACTCAGTTTCTCTAAGCATATACCCAAGAGAAAATTTAGCACGGCTACCAGGAGACACATGTACAAAACTAATCATAGCTAAACTTATCAAAATAGTAAAACATTCGAAACAACCTAAATACTCATTGAAAGGAGAATGGATAAGGAAATCACAGTGTATTCATAAAATGGAATGTTGTCCAGCATGAAGACAAAAGAACTACAGCTAAACTCTTTCACATGGATGAATCTCAATAACATAATGTTAAATGAAATCAAGCAATTTCCAGAAGACCGCATACAATATGATACACTTTTTATAAAGTTTGAAAACTAAACAACATTGAAACTAAACTAAGCGAAACTAAATAATACGCGCTAAGTATTATGCTGTAATATTTAATACGCTATAAAAACTTTTTTAAAACGTAAGGAAATATTCAGTATATTCATAATATTCGGGGTAGTGGTTATTTTGGTGGAGAAAATGGGGTGGAAGGGAAGACACTGAGGGAGCCATAAGGCATTGGTAATATACTAGTCTTGGTTTTGGTAGTGGTTTAGTGGTGTTATTATATTTTTTAGACTACATACATACATAAGATAAACAATGACCTTCAATGGACAAGATGGCATAGTGTATCATGAACCAATGATTATGATTAATTCAGTTTCTCTAATGTAAGATATAATTGTTGTTAGGTGCAGGTCACTTGGTTCTGACTCACAGAGGCCCTATGTACAACACAATGCAACTGTGCCCAGTCTACACTATCTTCACATTCATTGCTATGCTTGAGACCATTGTTGCAGCCACTGTGTCAATCCATCTCATTGAGGGTCTTCCTCTCTTTCAATGACTCTCTACTTTATCAAGCATGATGTCTTTCTCCAGGGACTGATCCCTCCTGATAACATGTCCAAAGTACATGAGACAAAGTCTCTCTCACCATCCTCTCTTCTAAGGAGCCTTCTGGTTGTATTTCTTCCAAGACAGATTTGTTCATTCTTTTGGCAGTCCGTAGTATGTTCAATATTCTTCGCCAGCACCATAATTCAAAGGCATCAATTCTGCTTTGGTCTGCCTTAATCGTACTTATGCATATGACGCAATTGAAAACACAATGGCTTGGGTCAGGTGCACCTTAGTCCTCAAAGTGACATCCTTGCTTTTCAACATGTTAAAGAGGTCTTTTGCAGCAGATGTGCACAATGCAGCAAGTCATTTGATTTAGAGACTGCTGCTTCCATGGGTGTTGATTGTGGATCCAAGTAAAATGAAATCCTTAACAACTTCAATCTTTTCTCCGGTTCCCTGTTTTCCATCTTTTAGCTTTATTTTATTTTTGAGAGTTCTTTATCCAGGCTGATATCTTTCTGATGTTGTCATGAATTTTATTCTCAGGTTGTAGTATAGTGAGTTGTTAGTTTTCTGTCTGAAGGACTCCCTGTAATATTTCTGTAAAGTTGGCCTGGTTTTTATAAATTCCTTCAATTTGTGTTTGTCTGGGAAATGTCCTAATTTCACCATCATATCTGAGGGATAATTTTGCTGGATATATAATTCTTGGTTGGCAGTTTTTTTCTTTCAAGGTTTTATATATGTTATCCTATTGCCTTCTTGCCTGCATGATTTCTGTCGAGTAATCAGAACTTAGTCTTATTGATGCCCCTTTGTAGATGATCTTTACTTTTTGCCAGGCTGCTCTCAGGATTCTTTCTTTGTGTTTGGTTTGGAAAGTTTGATTATGATATGTCTCGGTATTCTTCTTTTGGGATCTATCCTGCATGGGGTTGTTGTGCTTCTGTATGGTTCTCTTCTCATCTTTCATGATATAGGGCAAGTTTTCTGCCAGCATATCTTCAACAATTCTCTCTGTGCTTTTTGTTGACTCCTCCCCTTCTGGGATTTCAAATACATTTAAATTATTCCTCTTAATGGTGTCCCACATAACTTTTAAGCTTTCTTCATTCTTTTTTTAAATTGTTCTTTCAACAGATTAGTGTCAAGGGATTAGTCTTCTCTTCTGATAACCTTGTCTTCCATTGTTGCAATTCTACTCCTATGACTTTCCATTGAGTTGTCAATTTCTGCAATTTTATTGTTTAGCTTCTGAATTTCTAGATGCTATTTCTGTATGGTTTCCTACTGTCTATTTATCTTTTCATTTTGTTCTTGTAAAGTTTTCCTGAATTCTTCTAGCATTTTGTCTGTGCCTTCCTTGGTTTTCCATGTGTTTTCCATAGTTTTTTCTGAGTTTTCCTTGATTCCTTTGAGGACCCTTTACATAAGCCTTTTGAATTCCTTATCAGGAAGCTCCATTATTTTTTCTTCCTCAGGGAGGATTTCTGTTTCTTTATTATGATCACTTGCTGGGGCCATTTTGCCCTGCTTCTTTAAGTAGTTTGCTATCGTCTGTTGTCTCTGGGACATTAAGAGGTTATTGTACTTATTTTTTTATTTGTATAATTGTTTGCTGGGTCCTCTTTTTTCTTTGTTTGGTGATTCATGGCAGGTGTAGCTGGAGTGGCACTCTGTTCACTGGACTGGTCATGCTATAAGCACTCCCTACCTGTTTTTGGGCAAATGGAGTAGCAGATAGGTGTGGTAGCTCGGGTCTCTGTTTACTTGTCTTGTGGAGCAGCTGAGGATGGGTTGGCTGGCTTTGGCCTCCGTCAGTCTTTGGTTCAGTGGCACAGGAGTGGAGAATAGTGCTCTCCATGCACGTAAAGTTCCCAGTGTGGTGGGTGCAGTGGGCAAGTGGGGGCATACTTCTCACCTCTCGCTGGTTGTGGGGGGAGATGTGGGTGGTAGAAGGGGGGTAGTGGATGGATGTTCACTCAGTCACTCTATTCCACCTCCTCCTGGGCAGAGGGAGGGAGGAAGGAATAGCAGGCGGATGTTCACTCTGTCTTGCTGCATCTGTCTGTCGGTGGCAGGAAAAGGGAGGAAGGTGCAGTGGATGGATACACACACACTCACTCCTCTTCCACCATGTGCTGGGCATGAGTGGGGAGGAAAGGGCCGCAGAAGGGATGCACATGTAGTTGTAGCTCCTATGCCCCTTGCTGGGTGGCTTAAAGGATGGAGTCTCCTGTGCCACTCACAAAGGTGCTGCCTTGCATCAGGTAAGGAAGGAGAGGAAGGGGCTGCTGGGGGACGCACACACAGTCGTGTTGCCTGTACCTCTTGCTGGGTGGGTTAAGGGACAGAGTTGCACCTGGTGGATGTGCCCACAGAGGCGCTGCCTCGTGCTGGGTGGAAGGAAGGAGGAGGGATTGGAGGGCAAGCTCTCTCACTGTCCTGCTGCCGCTGCCCTCCACCAGGCCCTTGGGGGCAGAAGTAGGTGGTGGGAGCACAGATGCACAGGCGTGCTCCTAGTCTCACTTGTTGGGTGGGGCAAGGTGGGTAGTGGACGGGATTGGGTAGGGTAGGAGGGAAGAGGATAGCTTCGTGTTGTGGTCTCCCAGTCAGGAGCTTTTCTGTCCCTTTTGGGTAAGTTGTGAAGTTGCCTTGCTGTTTTCTCACCCAGGGTTGCTGGAGGCTTTGTCCTAAGTTAGCCATGTCAGGCAGGATGGCTGGCCAAGTTCCTCTGTTCTACAATACTCCTCTTTCTCTGCTTTCACTCTCTTTTTCCTTCCAATTAGTATTCAGTTCAGTTCTTAGACCTTCTTTTTTGTTGTTCAGTATTCCCAGATTGTTATCTGCTTCTGTTTCACTTGGTTTTTTTGGGTCTTTGATGCAGGAGGACTTTATGGTGCGTGTGACTAAGCTGCCATCTTGGTTCTGCTCCCCAAGCCATGGTATTTTCAATTGCCTCATATGCATGCAAAAGCTGGACAATGAATAAGGAAAACCGAAGAAGAATTGATGCCTTTGAGTCATGATGTTGGCAAAGAATATTGAATATACCATAGACTGCCAAAAGAATGAACAAAACTGTCTTGGAAGAAGTAGAGCTAGAATGCTCTTAGAAGCAAGGATGGCAAGACTTTGTCTTATGTACTTTGGACATGTTATCTGGAGGGACCAGTCCCTGGAGAGGGACATCATGCTTGGTAAAGTAGAGGGTCAATGAAAGAGAGGAAGACCCTCAATGAGAAGGATTGACACAGTGTCTGCAACAGTGGGCTCAAACATAGCAATGATTGTGAGGATGGTGCAAGATCAGGCAGTGCTGCAACATTTTGTACATAAGGTCACTATGAGTTGGCACTGACTTGACTGAACCTAACAATAACAACATCATGATGTTGCTTACTGTTCCAGTTGTGAGGATTTTTGTTTTCTTTATGTTGAGTTGTAATCCATACTGAAGGCTATAGTTGTTGAACTTCATCAGTAACTGCTTCAAGTCCTCTTCACTTTCAGCACGGAAGGTTGTGTCATCTGCATATTGCAGGTTGTTAATGAGTTGTCCTCGAATCCTGATGCCACATTCCTCTTCATATAGTTCATCTTCTTGGATTATTTACTCAGCATACAGATTGAATAAGTATGGTGGAAGGATACAACCCTAATGCACGTCTTTCCTGATTTTAAACCACACAGTACCCCCTTATTCTGTTCAAACAACAACCTCTTGGTTTATGTATGGGTTCTTCATGAGCACAATTAAATGTTCTGGAATTCCCATTCTTTGCAATGTTATCCATAATTTGTTATGACCCACACAGCTGAATACCTTTGCATAGTCAAAAAACACAGGTAAACATCTTTCTGGTATTCTCTGTTTTCAGCCAAGATCCATCTGACATCAGAAGTGATATCCCTCGTTCCACATCTTCTTCTGAATCTGGCTTGAATTTCTGGCAGTTGCCTGTCAATGTACTGCTGCAACCACTGTTGAATTATCTTCAGCAAAATTTTACTGTGATATTGATGATAGTGTTTAATAATGTCCACATTCTGTTGGATCACTGTTTTTTGGAAAGGGCACAAATATGAATCTCTTCCAGTCAGTTGCCAGGTAGCTGTCTTCTGAATTTCTTGGCATAGATGAGTAAGTACCTCCAGTGCTACATTTGTTTGTTGAAACATCTCAGTTGGTGTTCCGGATTGAATTGTGTCCCCCAAAAATGTGTACCTATTTGGCTAGGCCATGATTTCCCCAGCATTCTGAGATTGTCTATCATTTTGTCATCTGATGCGATTTTCCTATGTGTTGTAAATCCTACTTCTATTATGTTAATGAGGCAGAATTAGAGGCAGTTATTTTAATGAGGCAGGACTCAATCTACGAGATTAGGTTTTGTTATAAGTCCATCTCTTTTGAGATATAAAAAAGAGAAGTGAGCAGAGAGACAGGGGGACCGCATACAACCAAGAAACAAGAGCCAGGAGAATAGCTTGTCCTTTGGACCGGGGCCCCTGTGCTGAGAAGCTTCTCAACCTGGGAAGATTGATGACAAGGACCTTCCCCCCTTCCCCTGGAGCTGGCACCCTAAGTTCTAACTTCTAGCCTCCTAGACTGGGAGAGTAAATTTCTCTTTGTTAAAGCCATTTCACTTGTGTATTTCTGTTATAACAGCATGTCATGGATTGAATTGTGTCCCCCCAAAATATCTGTCAATTTGGCTGGGTCATGATTCCCAGTATTCTATGATTGTATTATCTGATGTGATTTCCTTATGTGTTGTAAACTCTATCACTATGATGAGATTATATGTGATCTCCTTATGTGTTGTAAATTCTATCACTGTGATGAGGTTATATGGATGAGGTTGACAAGATTAGTGTCTTAATGCAATCTCTTTTGAGATATAAAAGAAAGAAATGAGCAGAGACACGTGGGAACCTCATACCACCATGAAAGCAGAGTATGTCCTTTGGACCTGAGGTCCCTGCGCAGAGAAGCTCCCAGACCAAGGGAAGATTGATGACATGGACCTTCCTGCAGAGCTGACAGAGAAAGCGTTCCCCTGGAACTGACACCCTGAATTTGGACTTGTAGCCTACTGGACTGTGAAGAAATAAACTTCTCTTTGCTAAACCCATCCACTTGTGGTATTTCTGTTGGAGCAGCACTAGATGACTAAGACACAGCACTAGATAACTAAGACAATTGGTATTCCATCAATTCCTGGAGCCTTGTTTCTCGACAATGCCTTCAGTGTAGCTTGGATTTCTTCCTTCAGTACCATCAGTTCTTGATCATATGCTACCTCCTGAAATGGTTGAATTTTAACAAATTCTTTTTGGTACCACGAGTCTGTGTATTCCTTCCATCTTCTCTTGATGTTTCCTGCATCATTCAATATTTTGCCCATACCCAAACCAAAAAAACAAACCCATTGCCATTGAGTCAATTCCGACTAATAGCAACCCTATAGGACAGAGTAGAACTGCCCCATAGACTTTCCAAGGAGCACCTGGCGGATTTGAACTGCCTTCAATATTGCAACTCAAGGCTTGAATTTTTTCTTCAATTCTTTCCGCTTGATAAATGCATGGGTGTGTTCTTCTCTTTTGGTTTTCTATCTCCAGGTCTTTGCACATTTCATTATAATACTTTACTTTGTCTTCTCGAGCCGCCCTTTGAAATCTTCTGTTCAACTCTTTTACTTCGTCATTTCTTCCATTAGCTTTCACTGCTCTACATTGAAGGCAAGTTTCAGAGTCTCTACAGACATTCATTTTGTTTTTTTCTTTCTTTTCTATCTTTTTAATGACCTCTTACTTTCTTCATGTATTATGTCTTTCATGTCATTCCATAGCTCATCTGGTCTTTGGACGTTAATGTTCAATGTTCTTGAGATGGTCTCTAAATTCAGGTGGGATATAGTCAGGGTTGTATTTTGGCTCTCATGGACTTGTTTTAATTTCTTCAGCTTCCGCTTGAACTTATATATGAGCAATTGATGGTCTGTTCTGGGGTGGCCCCTCGCCTTGTTCTGACTGATGATATTGAGCTTCTCCATCATCTCTTTCTACACATGTAGTCAATTTGATTCCTGTGTATTCCATCCAGCGAGGTCCAAGTGTATAGTCATTGTTTATGTTGTTTAAAAAGGTATTTGCTATGAAGAAGTTGTTGGTCTTGCAAAATTGTATCATGCGATCTTTGGCATCATTTCTATCACCAAGGCCATATTCTCCAACTACCAATCCTTCTTTGTTTCCGACTTTCACATTCTGATAATCAGTAATTATCAATGTATATTGTTTGGATGTTTGATCAATTTCAGACTGCAGAAGTTGGTAAAAATCTTCAATTTCTTCATCTTTGGCTTTAGTGGTTGGTGTGTAAATTTGAATAATAGTCGTATTGACAGATCTTCCTTGTAGGTGTATGGATATTATTCTATCATTCACAGAATTGTACTTCAGGATAGATCTTGAAATGTTCTTTCTGATGAAGAATGCAATGCCATTCCTCTTCAATATATCATTCCCTGTATAGTAGACCACATGATTGTCTGTTTCAAAATGGCCAATACCAGTCCATTTCAGCTCGATAATGCCTAGGATATAGATCTTTATGTGTTTCATTTAATTTCTGATGACTTTCAATTTTCCTAGATTCATACTTCATACGTTCCACATTCCAATTATTAATAGATATTTGCAGCTGTTTCTTCTGATTTTGAGTTATGCCGCATCAGCGAATGAAGGTCCCGAAAGTTTTACTCTACTTTGAGTAGGCATCTCTTCCCCAGCCGTATTTTGAGTGCCTTCCAACCTGAGGGTCTTATCTTCTGGCACTATATCAATGTTTTGCTGCTATTCATAAGGTTTTCACCGGCCAATTTTTTCGAAGTAGACTGCCAGTTCCTTCTTCCTAGTCTGTCTTAGTCCGGAAGCTCTGCTGAAGCCTATCCACCATGGGTGACCCAGCTGGTATTTGAAATACTAGAGGCATAGCTTGCAGCATCACAGCAATATGCAAGACACTACAGTACGACAAAATGACAGATGAGTGGTGGGAGATCTAATTAGTCAATCAATAAATAAGAAATCCTGGTTACATCGCATGCTAATTATGTGGGCCTTGTTAAATTACTTAATGTGTCTTAATCTCACGTTTCTTAACTGTGAAACAAAAACTGGAACTAATATATTTTTAATAACAGCTTTATTGAGATATAATTCACATACCATACAACTTACTCATTTAAAGTGTACAATCCAATGGTTTTTTTTATTGTTGTAAGTTAAATGTTGTTTACATTTCAAGTTAGTCTCCCATACAAAAATTTATACATATATTGTTATGTGACCCTAATTGTTCTCCCCATATTGTGACAGCACACACCTCCTTTCCACCCCTGATTCCCCATGTCCATTCAGCCAGCTCCTAAACCTCTCTGCCTTCCCATCTCACCTCCAGACAGAAGCTGCCAGTTTAGTCTCTTGTATCTACTTGAGCTAAGAGGCACACTCCTCACGAGTATCACTTTATGTCCCACAGTCCAGTCCAGTCCCTGTCTGAAGAGTTGGCCTCGGAAATTGTTTTATTTCTGGGCTGATAGAGAATCCAGGGGCCATGCTGTCCAGGGATCCTCCAGTCACAGTCAGACCATTAAGTCTGGTCTTCTTACTAGAATTTGAGTTCTGCACCCCACCTTTCTCCTGCTCCATCAGAGACTCTCTGTTGTGTTCCCTGTCAGGGCGGTCATTGATGTTAGCCGGGCACCACCCAGCTCCTCTGGTCTCAGGCTGATGAAGTCTCTGGTCCATGTGGCACCCCCTGTCCCCCAGGCCAATAATTTCCTTATGTCTTTGATGTTCTTCATTCTTCTTTACTCCAGATGGTTGGGACTAATTGATGCATCTTAGATGGTGGCTTGCAAGCTTTTAAGACCCCAGCCGCCACTCACCAAAGTAGGATGCAGAACATTTTCTTAATAAGCTTTTTTATGCCAATTGACCTAGATGTCCCCTAAAACCATAGTGCCCAGACCCCTACCCCTGCTACTCAGTCCTTCAAAGTGTTTGATTGTATTCAGGAAACTTCTTAGCTTTGGTTTATTCCAGTGGTGCTGACTTCCCCTGTAGTGTGTGTTGGCCTTCCCTTCACCATCAAAGAATGTTTTCTTCTGTGTTTAAACCTTTTCTTGAGTTCTTATAACAGTGGTCTTATACAATATTTGTCCTCTGTGACTGACTAAATTCACTCAGCATAATGACCTATGGATTCCTCCATGTTATAAGATGTTTCACGGCTTCATTGTTGTTCTTTATCATTGGGTGGTATCCCATTCTGTGGATATACCATAATTTCCTTATCCATTCATCTGTTCATGAGCATCTAGGTTGTTTCCATCTTTTTGCTGTTGTGAACAGTGCTGCAATGAATATGGATGTGCATGTATCTATTCGTGTGACTGCTCTTATTTCTCTAGGATATATTCCAAGGAACAGGATAGCTGGATAGCATGGTACTTCTATTTCTAGCTTTTTAAGGGAGCGTCAAATCGATTTCCAAAGTGAATGTACCATTTTACATTCCCACCAACAGTGTATAAGTGTTCCAGTCTCTCCACAACTTCTCCAGCATTTATTATTTTGTGTTTTTTGGATTAATTCTAGCCTTGTAGGGGTGAAATGATATCTCATGGTAGTTTTGATCTGTACTTCTCTAATGGCTGATGATCATGAGCATTTCTTCATGTGTCTGTTAGCTGCCTGAATACCTTCTTTGGTGAAGTGCCTGCTCATATCCTCATATTTAATTGGGTTATTTGTCTTTTTGTTGTTAGGCTTTGCAGTATCTGGTAGATTTTAGAGATTAGACGCTGATCGGATTTGTCGTAGCCAAAAACTTTTTCCCAGTTTGCAGGTTGTCTTTTTACTCTTTTAGTGAAATCTTTTGATGAGCATAAGTATTTGATTTTTAGGAGCTCCCAGTTATCTAGTCTGTCTTCTGGTTCTTGTGCATTGTTACTTTTGGTTCATATTGTG
>NW_004444000.1:7864570-7898868 GCF_000243295.1 Trichechus manatus latirostris | reverse complement strand
TTTTTTTATTTTGACTTGTAGGATTGTTAGTTTCCTTTGTGGTTACCTTAATATTTACCCCTATTTTTCTAAGTTTATACCAGTCTTTTATTTCTTTATATCACCTTGACTTCCTCTCCATATGAAAAAATCTATGTCTACATTTTTTAAGTCTCTCTTTTTTGTTTTAATGTTGCCATCTTTTACCTATTGACATGTGTTTCCTTATTTTCAGTGTTTTAGCTTTGATTTACTTTTGTGTCTTCCATGTCTGGGTTGATATCTGGTTGCTCTGTCCTGTGTTCTAGTCTTGGGTTGTTATCTGATGTTACTGATTTTCTAGCCGGAGGACTCCCTTTAGTATTTCTTGTAATTTTGATCTGGTTTTTGTAATTTCCCTAAACTTCTGTTTGTCTGGATATACCCTAATTTCACCATCATATTTGAGAGACAGTTTTGCTGGATATACAATTCTTGTCTGGCAGTTTTTTTCCTTCAAGGCTTTATATATGTCATCCTATTGTCTTCTTGCCTGCATGGTTTCTGCTGAGTAGTCCTAGCTTATTCTTATTGACTCTCCTTTGTAGATGTCTTTTCTTTTATCCCTAGCCACTCTTAAAACTCTATCTTTTGTTTTGGCAAGTTTGATTATAATATGTCTTGGTGACTTTCTTTTGGAATCTACTTTATATGGGGTTCGATGAGCATCTTGGATAGATATTTTCTCATCTTTCATGATATTGGGCAAGTTTTCCGCCAACAAATCTTTAACAGTTCTCTCTGTATTTTCAGTTATCCTCTCCTGTTCTGGTACTCCAGTCACTCGCAAGTTATTCCTCTTGATAGAGTCTCACATAATTCTTAGGGTTTCTTCATTTTTTTTAATCCTTTTTTCTGATTTTTCCTCAAATAAGTTGGTGTCAAGTGCTTTATCTTCAATTCTTCAGTCTCACTAATTCTGACTTCCATTGCCTCAGTTCTGCTCCTATGACTTTCTGTTGAGTTGTCTAATTCTGAAATTTTATTGTCAATCTTTTGGATTTCTGATTGTTGTCTATGGATTCTTGCAGCCTGTTAAATTTGTCATTATGCTTTTCTGTAATCTTAAGTTTCTGTATTGCTTGGTCTGCATTTTGCCTAATCTCCTTCCTGATATCTTGAAGAGTTCTGTATATTAATCTTTTGTACTCTGTCTCTGGTAATTCCAAGAAATTTTCTTCCTGTGGAAAATTTCTAGATTCTTTATTTTGGGAGCTTGCTGAAGGCGTCATGGATAGCCTCTTTATGTGATTTGATATTGACTGTTGCCTCCGAGCCATCAATAAGTTATTATATTTATTTTATGTTTGCTTACTGTGTCCTAGCTTCTTGTTTTGTTTTGATATTCCCAAATAGGCTTCTCGTATGAGCTAGTTTGATTATTGTCACCTTTGAAGCTCTAATGTCCTGTTACCAGGTGGTCAGATGTGTTACTAGGTATGTGAACTCAGGAGTCTGCGCACTCTTCCTGTATGGATTCAACTCAGGTGCCCAGGTAGATAGCCACCAGGTGTGTAGCGTAGGCTCTCACTTACAGTCTTAGACAGGCATGGGTGATTGGCATAGGCACAGGCATCTGGCTGTAGTGGGGGACACACTCTGAGGGAGGCAGGTGGCTGATGGTGGCCCCCGAGTGTCCAGGAGGAAGGCATGTCCCTGTTCCCTAGAGCACGGACTGGGCAGATTTTGCAGCCAGACTATGAGCAGCTAATGCTGTTGGCTGTAAGAACTGAGGGGCACGTCTTATTCGTGGGCCCCTATTGCAGGTGGCTAGGTGGTGTGGTTGGAACCACCAGTCCTCAGGCCCCTGATGTGGGTCTTTGGAAACCCTGCTTAATGGACAAAGCAGTGTCAAATGTTAGGAACCTGCCACTTCACAGCTGTAACTGTTGAAGTTAGACGTCCAGTATAAACCCTGTTGTACTGCGGTAATGAGGGCCTACGCTGTTGAGATGGGCCCACACAAGTCTCTGCAGAGGGAAAGGCACTTGAAGTCCATGGATCCCTTATGCCTGTGCCTAGGCAAAGGAGCTGTCCCTACCCTGGGTTCCTGGCTTAGGGGAGCCAGCAGTTTATTTTTTCCCATTTGTTAATTTGTTCACTCTCCAAGGCAGGGAGAATGGCTCTGGGCATGTGATGGATCCTACTTCTGGCCCAGGGGACTCAGCAGTTGCTGAAGCTGGTCCGGGACCCAGTGCAGAGCAGGGAGTGGGAAGGTAAATGAGAGAGAGGTTTTTACCTAAGGGGGGTATTTTTGATCCATGTGGTAAGCCATACTCAAGTACTTATCTTTTGCCGATCCAGGGCTGCTTCTCACTGTTTCTGGGTGGCCGTGTAGACTTTCTGGTGCTGGGTCACTCCCAGTGTGGAAAACATGCCTCCCAAGGACTGCTGCTTGCCCACCTCACTGCTCATCCCTGAGCTGATCAGGCCTGAAGGGCTCAGGCTCTCGCCGGGTCAGGACTGGCAACTTCTCGCTGCTTCCGAATGGTCTCTTCTCCCCCTGCCACTCAGTCCGGTTCCTCAGCTCTGCCTTTTATGTTCAGGGTTCCTGGATTGCCATATGTAATCAATTCCCCTGTTTTTTCAGGTCTTTGTTGTAAGAGGGTCCACTGGAAGCATCTGACTACTCTGCCATCTTGGCCCCAACCCCCCAATGGTTTTTAATATATTCAGAGTTGTGCAGCCATCATCACAATCAATTTTAGAACATTTTCATCACTCCAAAAAGAAGTCCTGTACCCATTCTCCTCATTCTCTATTTTTCCTCTCATCCTCCCACAGCCCTAGTCAACCAGTAATCTACTTTATGTCTCTATGGATTTGCCTATTATGGAAACTTTATATAAATGGAATCATGCAGTGTATGGTCTTTTTTGATGAGAACTAATCGTTTTGCAGGGGGAGCTAATATTTTTATTATCATTTCTTAGAGCAGAAGTTTTTAGAGTGAAGCTGTGTAAATTCCTTCTGGCTTACAAACATCTACAGTTTGGCTGCCCATAATAATGTAAGTCATAGTCGTGACCTATAAAAATAACTTTCTTTTAAATTATTCAGCACTACCTGTCATCTTAGCCAAAGAGCCCAGGTAACACAGTGGTTAAGTGCTTGACTGCTAACAGAAAGGTTGGTGGTTTGAACCCACCAGCTGCTCCTCAGGAGAAAGATGTGGCAGTTGGCTTACATGAAGATTATAGCCCTGGAAACCTTATGGGGCAGTTCTACCCTGTCCTATAGGGTCAATATGAGTTGGAATCGACTGGAAGGCAAAAGAAAAAAAAAAAAAAAACCACATCAGCCATCGAAAACTTTGTGGAGCACAGTTCTACTCTGACACATATGAGGTTGCCATGAATTGGAATCAATACAACAGCACCTTTTTTTTTTTTAAATCTAACATCTCCACCACTTTGTCATAGTGTGTTGGCTTGCATGTTGCTATGATGCTGGAAGCTGTGCTGACCAGAATTTCAAATACCAGCAGGATCATCCATGGTGGACAGGTTTCAGCAGAGCTTCCAGACTAAAAAAGATGAAGAAAGGCCTGGTGATCTACTTCTGAAAATTAGCTAATGAAAACCCTATGGATTACAGAATATCGTCCGAGACTTCAACTCACTTACTTTGGACACGTCATCAGGAGGAACCGATCACTGAAGAGGGACATGATGTTTGGTAAGTGGTGACCAGCGAAGGTGAGGAAATCCCTCAATGAGACGGATTGACAGAATAGCCACAATAATGTATTCGAGCATATCAATGATAATGAAGATGGCACAAGACCAGGCAACATTTTGTTCTGTTGATACATGAGGTTGCCATGAGTTGGAGCTGACTGATGGCAACTAACAACAACATCAATCATCTAGGCCGTGTAATATGTTGTTTTATTCACACAAGTCTAACATCACCCTGTGAAGCAGGCTTAGCAATGCCAAGCAACTTGGTAAAGGTCACACAGGTGGTTCAAAAGCAGGATGAAAACCCAGGTCTGTCTTACTGAGGCGACCAAGCTCTTGATTACCACCTGATAATGCCTGGCTAGATGATGAAATGTTATTCCTTTTTGGGGAAGAGGTGTGTAGCTTAATTTTTATAGAATGTCTTTTTTGTTCTGTTAAGGTCATCATGCAGTTTCCATTAGAATCAAGCAGGGTTAGGGGTCTGAGGTATTCTTTGCCTGGCTAAAGTTATCCAATAGTAAACCATTTTTCTAGAACAATGTACCTGTGGGAAGAGCAGTAATTATCTGTGCCAATGAATGAGTTGTAGAATGTTGACTTACGGGTTAGTAAAACATAAAGAGCTCACTAAGTCCTTAATTACTGAGCTTCAGTTAAAGATGCACCTGCCTGTTCTGATGGCTCTGTGCGTATCAAGTCAGAGAAACAGGAGCTCTTATTTCATGGGCATTGAACTCTGATAGTCTAGCAACTCCCACTTCATACTGGACATACATGACATATAACAAAGAAATGAAGTGGGTGGAACCAGTTACATTTAATTTGATTTAATTTAACACATATGTTCAAATGTACTATGCATATTGCTACTATGGTAGGCCCCGAAGATCCCAGAACTTCTGAAGAGGTGGGGTCAGTCTTTTTGTTGGAAGAGGGCCCTCAAAAGGGTTTTTTATGGTAGGTTTACAAAGCACAGAGCGCTGTTTTTTCTTTGACTATAAGTTTATTTGGAGAAAGGGTTGTTCCTTTTGGAAATTATACATTCTCACAGAAAGACATAAAATTCCGGGCCCCTTCTTCCCTGTTTAGCCTTCAGGGAGCTTGACAGGCCTGATTAAGCAAGGAAGGTCATCAAACTTTCTTCGACAGCTCAGAAATCCCTGGGGTTGAGTTGAGCTTTAGGTGAAGGGTTCATTTTGGTGTCAAGCTAGTTCGCCACTTTTCATCACTGTCCACACTTGACAGGCTACAGTTTGTACTACGCTGACACAGTCAGCCAGGGGAACTAGCATTCGTGCTTGAGACTCAAACGAAGAAACACCTGGCTGTGATCACCTGCAACTATACAGTATTATTTTAAAAAATAAAAATGTCATGGTCTATTTCCAGGAAAACAGGGACTTCAGTGGAGTCCAGGCTCTAAGGATCTACCTCTATGTGCCTGTCTCTTGCCCTCCTTCCCACCATGTACCCCAGAGGCTTCCACCTTTGTCCTCTTCGCTGAGCCCCAGGGTTTCCCCACTCTTCCCCCCATGTGAAAGGAGAAAACAAGAGGTTCTGTGGCAACTACAGCCCAAAGTTGTACAGTGATTCTGAGCCCTTCCCAAAACTCAATTACAGGGAAGAGAGGTATGAATTCTTATCTAACTTAAGCAGGGAGCTGTTCTCATGACTCTGAGAAAAAGTATAATAGTCTCAGAAGAAACCAAACTTTGTGAGTTGGCTGGATGTTGTTGTTAGCTACCATTGAATTGGCCCCCAAATCACGGAACCCGTTGCACACCTGAATGATATGATGCCCAGTCCTGCACCATTTGCATGATCAGCTGTGGATTGAACCATTGTGATCTATAGAGTTTTCACTAATTTTTGGAAGTAGATCACCAGGCCTTTCTTCCTAGTCCAGCTTAGTTTGGAAGCTCTCTGAAACCTGTTCAGCATCATAGCAACACACAAGCCGTAAAATTCACTAGTGGCTGGTGTCTATGGAGGCCTTAAGTTCCCTGTTTATTCTTACCTGAAGCAGGTTGGGCTTGTGACTGGACAGTAACTACAAGCAATAAAGATGAGAGGCCTGAAAGAGCTGCATTAAATCTGGGATGACCCAGATTCTTTCCAAAGCTCACTCAAATGTAAGCTCTGTAAGGACAGGAGATTTTTGTTGCTCAGAACTTAGTAAGTTCTCCATGAAAATTTATTCAATGAATGAGTGAAAGTCAATATGGATCAGTGGTGTGGGTCATGGGCAAACCTGTTTATACCTCCTGATGGAACTTACAGTGAAGAGAGAGGGTGGAGGTCAGCCCATCTCGCTTCCACCCCCGGGGCGGCTACTACACCCATCACTATTTACAAACGCCACCACCACCCTTACTATCACTACTAGTACTGTTAATTATACTAATTGCTATCATTAATTGTCTATTTGATGCCGGATATCATACATGCAATTTACATTAATATTTAAATTGAGCTTCACAATAACCCTGTGAGGTAGGTATTACCATCACCATTTTATAGGCAAGGAAAAGTAACTTGCTCACAGTCACACAGTTAACAAACAGCTAAGTGGGGATGTGAATGTAGATTTGACTGACCCCAATTTTTTTACTACACTACCGAAAGGGAAAAATAATGTCTATTTGTGTGTTGGAATTAAGACATTCTACAGGGAAACCATGTGCCTTGCTATGAGAAAAAAATCATCCCCAATCACTTCAACGTGAGTCAACCATTTCTATTTTTAATGTTATTATTTATAGCATTGGAAACCCCGGTGGCATGGTAGTTAAGAGTTTGGCTGCTAACCAAAAGATTGGCAGTTTGAATCCACCAGGCGCTCCTTGGAAATCCTATGGGGCAATTCTACTCTGTCCTATAAGGTTGCTATGAGTTGGAATCGACTCGACAGCAGCAGATTTTTTTTTTATTTTATAGCATAGATGTTATTGGCTGCTATTGTGTTCTTCTAGAATTCATTTGCAGTTTGTACTATATGATCAAATATTTCTTTGGGCTCTCATTGATTTATATACAGTGTTAGGCATAGATATTTTATCTTCTCTGAGAACAGAAGCCATATCTTCTGATGCATGTTCTGTCACACCTAAAAGAGTGTTAGCTACTGTGGAAATATTCATAGAAAGATCAGGAATATGGCACTAATCTCCAGAGTTCTAAAGACTATTTAAATAGTTCCTTGATGCAACATTCTTATTAATTGATTATTATGAAAGATTACAAACCATGTATGCCTATCATAGAAGTAACAAATCACGTCACCATGTAATTACCAGATTATAACACATGAATCAGACATTATCAATATATCCAATGACTTATATAGCCAAATGTCAGTCTTCTAAGAAAGAGATGACATGGCATGGCAGATAGGTATCCAATATGACATGACAGGTAGCCTCCTTGGTTTGCTAAATATCAGATATTAGAAATCTGAAGGAAATGTTGGAAGAAAAATGCCCACACCTCTCTCCACTGAGTAAAGGACAGAGGCGAATGGTGGTGGGAGCTCATGGACAAGGGCTAAAGGGCAGAAGATGAAAAGAACCTTCTCTTTATCTCCCCTCCTGGACCTAGGACAAGCTCTCAAAACACGTAGCAATGGCCCCCATAATTCATTAATTAACTAATTAATGTGCTAATTCAATTTTTTAAAAAACTGCTTTGACTACATGTTCTTCCATCTAGTGCCCCATCTCTCTAACCACTTTTGCAGCAAAATTCCTCAAGAGTTGTTTATATGAACTCTCTTTCCTTTCTCTCTTCTAATTCTCTCTTGTACCTCTGAAACTGCCCTTGTCCAAGTCACCATTATCTTTAGCCTAGATTACTGAAATTGCCTCCTTACTGATCATCCTGCTTCCATCCTTGCACCCTATAATCTATTCTCTCTAAGGCAGACAGATGCTATTGAAACCTGAGTCTGATCATGCCACCTCTCTGTGTAAAAATGTCCAATGGCTTCCCAGTGAAGGCCAAAGTCAGTACAGGGTCCACAAGGCCTTATGTGTTTTTGTCCAACATTACCTCTCTGACCTTCTCGCCTACTGCTGTTTCCTCTGTCTGAAGTGCTTGCATAGGCATCCATGCGGCTCACTCTAACTTTATTCAGGTCCCTGCTTAAATGTGGCTGTCTCAGAGAAGACTTCCTTGACCAAAACACCAGTCCTTTACTCTGTAGCATCTTAACTGGCTTTCTTTTTCTTCACTGGAGGTATCATCACCTGATAGCTTATGTAGTTACGGACCTGTGTGGTCTGTCTGCCCCCGTCTCATTGTAATCTCCATGAAGGCTGAAACTCTGGGGTGTTTTGTTCACTATTTGTCTTAGTTTCCTAGTGCTACCGTAACACAAATACCATAAGTGGGTGGCTTTAAAGAACAGAATTTTATTTTCTCACAGTTCTGGAGGCTAAAAATCCAAATCAGGCTCTTGGTTGTGTTGATTCCTTCTTTGTAGGTAACCCAGGGCACGCCTTGGTTGGTGACTTGGCTTGTAGACAATCCTCACATGGCATCTGTCTTCCCCTTGAAAATATCTCTCTGACTAATCTGCTCTTTTTATAACTCAGAAGTGATTAGATTTAGAACCCACCCTACTTGGGTATGATCCAATTAACATAATTAAAAAAAAAAACAAAACTATTTCCAAACAGGATTACATTCACATGTATAGGGGTTAGGATTCAACATACTTTTTGGAGACACAATTTAATTCATAATATTACTGTATCCCAACTTCTAGAACAGTGCATGATGCATAGTAGGTGCTTAATAAATACTTACTGCATGAATGGTTCAATTTCCTGGAGGATGAGAATCTTAAAGAACTGTTTAGAACTAACCAGGCAAGTGAGAATGGAGAGGATCCCAGACAGAGGATACAGCAACACAAAGCCACAGTGGCCTGAAAGAACTTGACAGAGTCTGAAAGACCCTCTCTGTTAATTTTCATATCCTTTCAAGGGTCTGTTGCAAAGTAGGGCACACTTCATCCTAGGGTTACCAAGGCATTGCCTGACTCCACTTGTTTTAGAGAGACAGACTTAGAGTTGGAGCTGGCTAATTGCTTTTCCCCTCCCTGCTCAGGAGCTCCCACCTGAGGAGCAGAAGTTGGGGGATTGAGAAGGAGGGAGTAGAGACGGAAGAAGAGGGAGGGGTGCTCAGATTAATCCCATGGGTTCATCACACCAGAAAGGTGGATCCAGAAAAGCTGTGTTTGGCAGGTAATGGGCTGCTGCTGTGTGACTCAGCAGCTTCCAGCAGGGCACCCCAGTTGAGTAGTTGCAGTCGGCATAGTTCTCCAAGGCCTGATGAGTGAGATTGTAAAACACTCACTGAAATGTATTGCAAAATCATCCACTGTTCCAGCAGGAGGCTTTAAAACCAGGCTCAGAGCTAATCCAAAAAGAGGGTCCCTTGATCCAAGTTCACAACGCCTGTGAACAAGTCACCCACCATCTGCCAGGAAGCCTAGCTCAGCGTAACTGGGAAGTCACCAAAGCCCCGCTGAGTGTGCGGCCCATTAGTAAAGGGCCCCTGGCTCCCAAAAGCTCTGGGATATAGCTATGCAGCCTTGACAATGGGGCTGCTTCATGCTCCTCTTGCTCCTTCCACTGAAGCGTCCCAGAGTGCTTTCCCAGGGTGGATTATTTATCTCATTTGGTGGATGGGGCTCAGGGAAACTAAGTCTTGCCTGCAGCTATCCAGCAAGTCAGTTCCTGAGGCCGGAATTGAAATCCAGACCTCCCAGCCCTATGTGGCCATTGAATGGAAACCTGTGAAGGACTCTGGAGGACAGTAGAGGCCATGGAGTAAGCCTTCGTAAATAGGCACTGTGGTGGACAAAGGGGACAGGGTGAACGTGGCAGTGGAGCATGACAAGTCCACCACCGCAGCAGGAAAACCCACTCCAAGCACAAGTCCTTCCCAAGGTGCGTCGGTGGCGTCCTTTTTGTAAATAAAGAACAGAACAGGTATCCCCCACTTTTCTAAAGTTCGCTGTATGCCACTTCACTTTTACAAAAGACCTACATTAATACCTATTTTCGCTAACCAAAAGAAATCTGGAGAGAATTTTCGCTTTTACCAGATAAGGCGAAAAGTAGAAATAGTGTTCAGTGTTTGTTTTTCCGCGAGCGTTAAAGAGGCAGTGCTCGCCCCAGCAGCTCCTTCCCAGGGAACTCCACGCAGCACCAAGCCACCATAGCTTTGAACTGTGTCTGTGAGCATCTGTGCTTTATCTTAGTTTATTTTTTGCATCCATTAGCAAGATGTGTCCTAGGGTATCAGAAAACCCTAAGAGAGCTTGTAAGGGTGAAACTACACTGTACATACATTATTTCTACTCTACACAGACTGGGTATTTATCATATCATTCCTGCTTTTACTATATATGTTAGTGTTATTTTAGGTTTTATATGTTATTTGGTGTGATTTGGTAGGCTATTTTTTGGGTCTGGGAACGCCCCCAAATTTTTCCCATATGAATTAATGGTAATTGCTTCTTTGCTTTACGCCATTTTAGTTCATGAAAGCTTTCATAGGAACGCTCTACTTTTGGATAGCCGGGGACATCTGTACTGAGATTGTTGTTGTTGCTAGTTGCCATGGAGTCAGCTCCAGCTCTCGGCAACCTTATGTATAACAGAATGAAATATTGTCCAGTCCTGAGCCATCTTCATGATCGTTGGCATGTCTGGCTCCATTGTTGTGGCTATTATGTCAATCCATCTCATTGAGGGTTTCCTTTCTTTTCTCTGGTCCTCTGCTTTACCAAACATGGCGTCCTTTCTAGCTGTTGGTCTTTGCTGATGACATGCCCAAAGTAGGTGAGCCGAAGTCTCACCATCCTCGCTTCTAAGGAGCATTCTGGTTGTGTTTCTTTTAAGACTGATTTGCTCATTCTTCTGGCAGTCTACATATAGTCAGTATTCTTTGCCAACAACAGAGCTGTATAATTGTAAAATTTTGGAGTTGGAAGGGGCCCTCGGAGAGCATCAGTCCAATTACTTTTGTTTTCTGGTGAGGAAATAGAGATGCAGAAAGTTTACTGCACTAGCTCAAGGTCACACAGTCGATTAACACCAGAGCGAGGGTTGGAGCCCATGCTTCTTAAGCACTGAGTGTGTGCTCTTTCCAAATGCCAGTAGTTCTTACAGTAATTGCTTGTTCTTTGACACCACCTTGAAACTGAGTAAATCACTGTCGCTAAAACATTAGATAACTTTTCCTCTCTGCTTTCCCGCCATCTGAGGTGAAATGGCATGAAGGAACCAGAAGCAAAAAGAGTGAGTGTGAACTGCTCACACCTCTAATCTAAGACCTTAAACACCCAGAATCTTCTCTTCACTGGGTCTGGGAGCCAGAATTAACACAGCCCTGAGAAGTACTGGGAAATCTCAGCAGGACTCTTGGAGAGGCAGCTCCTGGGAGCAGACAAGCCTGGTTT
Source organism: Trichechus manatus latirostris (assembly GCF_000243295.1). NCBI lineage: Eukaryota > Metazoa > Chordata > Mammalia > Sirenia > Trichechidae > Trichechus > Trichechus manatus. The sequence continues at coordinate 7,887,693 of NW_004444000.1, read as the reverse complement.
CACAGAGAAGGTTAGGCCCACTCTGGGGCATGTGTCTCCATGAAACGTGTTTGGAACGGTGTTCTCAGGCTCCTTGCCTGGGCTTCCATGCCACTGTGTGATGATCATGGCTCTCGGCAGGGAGGCGGCTGCCAACAGGGGCTCTCCCATCACTCACCCACCATGTGCCCTTCCCAGCAACCACAGCAGCTTGGCAGGAGGGCCACAGCCAGGCTGCTGGGATGGGCAGAAGACGTGCAGCTCCCTCTGCTCAGCAGTCCAGGTGTCAACAGATGGGATATGGATCTGCCCCTTTTCCTTAGCAAATAAATAGAATTTTTATGGGCTGAGTAATCCCACACCAGAGAAGCCGGACTGTCTGATCCTGGGTTTTCCAGCTGGGGTCTAACCTCTCTAGTCCTGGATCAGAGAACCAGTTGGAATTCTTGTAAGGAGTGGCTTTTCTAGCACTTAGGCCCAACAACTTCTGTCAATTGTTCTGGAAGCTGCTACTTGTAGTTAAACTCCCCGCTTTGTCAAATGCCCTGCCCAAGTTCCCACTGTCTTTATTCTCATGGTTCTGTGCAGGTGCTGTAAATCCCTCCCATTCAGCCCTGAGAGAGAGTGAAGGAGCTGAGGAGATGGCTTAAGGAAGGAAAACACTCCCTTGTTGTGAAAGGCATCAGCCCCAAACCATTTCATTCTTTTCCTAACTGCTTTCTGCCAACTTTCTCCAGTGAGATGGGTGAAGGGACAGGTTGTCAGGGTCATTTTCCTCTTCCTTCTGATTCTCTTCCAATGCCAGGCCTCTGAGTGAGGGGGATAGCCTGGCTGGGTCCTGACAAGTGAAAAGGAGGGATTGGCAAGGTGGACGAGACCAGGTTGGAAGCTTAGTCCATGAGTTCAATAGTGCCTACCTCCTAATCACCATATTTCTGTTGTAACAAGAGAGCCTGTAGGGTTAACGCAGAAAGAACATTAGACTAGGAATCAAGAGTTCTGTGATTTTGGATGCTTGATTAAAAACCAGTTGCCAGTAAGTCAACTCGGACTCCTGGCAACCCCATGTGTGTCAGGGTAGAACTGCATTCCATAGGGTTTTCAATGTCTGTAATCTTTCAGAAGTAGATCTCCAGGCCTTTCTACCACCAACCTGTCAGTAGCTCAGTGCTTAACCATTTGTGCCACCCAGATACTTGCTTAAATGTCACTTAATCTTAGTGTCTTCATCTGTTAAATGGGAATAATAACACCTCCCCAGCTCACCTCACTTAATTACGGGAATTAAATGAGGAAAGTTTAAAAAGCTGACAAGTACTCCACAGAAGTGAGTACTCGCTTTACTTTTGTGGGCAGTTGTGTGCTCCAGCACCCCGGCTGGTGTAGCCACTTCTGACCATTGCCGAGTGACCGGTGGCTCCCCTACGAGGGAGGATAAAGGATACAGGGCCTGGGGTTGTCCTCTACCCTTGCTTTCCTGTAAATATTCCACAGTGATGTCCTGGGTGCTGTTCAGAGAAGAAGTGGACCAGATCCCTAGTTTCAAGGAGGAACAGGAGCACTAACTCCAGTCCTGGACCAAGGCAGCGATCGCCTGGTCCAGGAGGAAATAAACTTTGATCGACTGCCTAGGTCTTCAACGGGAGTCCCTGAGTGGTGCTAATGGTGCTACGAACCCAAAGATTGGCGGGTTGAACCCATCCAGAGGTACCTCAGAAGAAAAGCCTAGCAATCTGCTTCTGCAAGGTCACAGTTACAAAAACCCGGTGGAACACAGTTCTACTCTGCAACACGTAGGGTAACCAGGAGTTGGAACTGACTTGATGGCTACTGGTTGTTAGGTCTTCTGGACCTTTCAGGCCTGAAGAGACTGAACAGCAGCTGAGAACCTGGGGAAGCTAACACTCCAACCCCTCCATGTGATTACTTACCCTCTCTCAGACTTCATGCAGAAGTGCTGGAGGCTGTGACTCACGCAGGCCGCATTTTCTCAGCAGGGGGTCACCTTGGGGTCAGCTGTCAGTCCCTAATGCTAAAGAAGCTCAACTCTAACTTAGAATTTCCAGGTTTTTTCTCCACTAGGCAATGAATTGGCACTTTTCACCAAGGAATGACTACAGGGCCCTTCAGAGCCTCATTAAGCTCGGTGACTTAATGACTCTGCTGTTTAATGGAAGCCAAAGCTGTTTAAGTGGCCACAGCTGCCAGGAACTTTGCTGAAAGAGCGAGACTTTCCAAGCAGGTTCTGGAGTAGTAGCACTAATCTCTCTGCCCGGCACCCCTCCCCGCCCTTATCTCAGGCTTGTTTTGACAGCGCACGCAGCTCCTTCCCATGAGAAGAACATCAATATTTCTCCTTTCCCTTTCCTCATCTTGCGCTGCAGCCCATCATCTGCTGCAGGGGGAGGGAAGAAACAATCAAGCATTGTCTTGTTCTGGACTGGTGTGTCAGAGCCTCATGGACTAAATATTATTTGCCTGGGAGGGGAACTGGCTGGAAAACAGCTGGGGGCGGGGGTGGGGAGAGGGAGGGTGGTGATGTTTGGGTTTGGTTTTATTGTTAGTTTGATCTTTTTCTCCCTTGGTTCTGCTGATTTTTTTCCCCCTGAACAGGCCATTAAGAATGAATCCTGCATCGTGCAGAGCTTCTGCCAAAAAGAAACAAAAGAGGCTTTCTGAAGTGTGTGCCTTGTGTTACTGAGGCTCCTCGGTCACCCCCTGCCCAAGCTCTGGGTGAGCAAGGGGTGAACATTCCAGGGACACTTACAGGTGAGAAAAACATCTTGGAGCATTCTGCCTGCCACCCCAGATATCTCACCTGATGTAACTGATGGCTCTGCCCTCTGATTTTTCAGGCAAGTATTTAAGCACAGTGTTCTCTGTGGGTTTCGGGAGACTGGGGCCCTGATACTCAGGCAGGCAATATTTATTGAATCCCGACTGTGTGCGGCTCACCCATTGTTCTGTTATGCTTCATTCCACTTCTCCTTCAAGTCTTTTGCCTCAAAAAAGCCTCATAGCCCTCTGGAATAAAGAAATAAAGACCAAGGTCGAACTAAGAGACAGACGCTCAGGCTCACCTCGGGAGGATGAGTGGGTGAGAAGCTTAAGGGCCTTGAAAGGTTGGAGGTTCAAGTCTACCCAGAGGGCACCCCAGAAGAAAGACTTGACTATCCACTTCCAAAAAATCAGCCATTAAAAACCCCATGGAGCACAGTTCTACTTTGACACGCAGGCAGTCACCATGAGTCAGAGTTAACTCCATAGCAACTGGTTACCAGTCACCGATATTATTCAAGCACAGGCCTTTCTCTCATAGCTAAAGTTTATGTTGGGTACCAGCAACCCACCCAACGTCAGTAATAATAGCTATTAATTATTGAGAACTTACTATACATGGGGCATTGTGCTAAGTGCTTCAGATATATGGTCTCATTAGTAGGTGCCAGGGAGAACAGTACTGCTATTATTCCAGTTGTCTAAATGGGAAATCGAAGCTTGGAGAAGTAACTTGCTCAAGGTCACACAGGTAGTAACAGGGCTTCAAATCCGCCTCTATTTGACCCCAAAGTCATAACCACTCAGAAGTGGGGATGGATTAGGGATGCCCCTCTACCCTCCATGCCAGGACATGCACTTGCTAAGGAACGGGGTGCAGTCTGTGACTGTGAAGTGGGGAGAAGTGCACTGGCCCCAGGAGAAGGCAGCCGTGGCCCTGGCTGGATGAGCTTGGTGCTTAAGTCCACTGTCCCGAGAGGTGGGACCTCACTCCACATTCACGTACTGGGCATCCCATGTTCCCCAGAGGTAGAGGCCCTGACTATGTGCTTTTCTTAATTGTTTTTGTATAAAAAATAGTTGAGTGCAGTGCTCAGTGCCATGTACAATGAGGGATTTAATGCATCCCTTCTGAGGATGATAAAGATCTTACCATTCCAGCCCGTGAAACAAGCATTGCCTCACTTCTCTCCAAGAGAAAAAAGTGTCACAGAGTGCCAAGCCATCAGGCAGGCAGCTTGGCGCGGTGGACAGGGCCTGGGCATGAGGGTCCCGCAGACCTGCCTGTGGTCCTGGCTCAGCTGCACCAGCTGGTACCTCGGGCAAGCCAACTGACCTCTCAGAGGCCAAGTTCCCTCAAACACGGGGGAAGGTAACAAAGGCTACCTTCCAGGTCATTGTGAGGACGAGGTGAGAAAAAGCGCACGAAGCTCCTCGCAGCCTGGCCTGGCAGAGTGGGTGTTCATTGCTGGTGCCCTTACTCAGTGCCTAGGCATCTCATTTCTGTGAGGGGGGCCCTCATCACTGAAGAAGTCCTTCAGTAAACACTGAAACTCAGTAGGGTGTTGAGTATTCAAGAGAGAATCTGCACTTAGGTGGCTGTGTCTGCTAGACCTGCTATTGTCCTCTGGGATCCAGCTCTGCTGCAGGGACGTTTCCTCCACCCCCATGCTCACCGTTATGCTGGTGTGATTTTTCCTTAACCAAGAGGCCCAGATTTGGACCCCTGTTCTCCTCAGTGGGACCAGGCTGGAGCTGTTACATAGATGTAAGTGAAGTGGGAAAGCACAAAGGGACATAAAGCCAGAGAGCAGTGTGCAAGTAGCCAGCAGGGTTCGCGAGGCCTTGTGGACCCTTCTGGAGTGTCCTTGGGTGGGGCAAATGGTAAGTGCTCTGCTGCTAACTGAAAGGTTGGAGGTTTAAGTCCACCAAGAGGCACCTTGGAAGAAAGTCCTGGTGATCTACTTCCAAAAATCAGCCATTGAAAACTCTATGGAAGACAGCTCTACTCTGATACCCATGGGGGTGCCATGAGTCAGAATCAACAACTGGGTAGACCCTTCTGCACCTGGGGCCCACGCCAGAGTGGCCTCTCTATTTAGCCCCCAGTCAGTCTCCAAGGGGCACCCTCAAGCCTGTCTAGACTTCTCAAAGTCCAAGCTGAAGAAAAAAGGGTAGGAACTCCCTCTCCTACCCAAGACCTACTTTCTGAATTCTTACTTCCAGTCTGAGGACAGGCCTTCTCCCCCAGTGATAATAGGAATGTGTGTTCCTTTCAGAGGGGACCCAGCCCCTAACATTCAGGAGTGTGGCCTCACTGCTCTAGTGACCCATCAAGATAATCACATCAGTCCAACACATAAACCCGCAACCATGTAGGCGATGCGGACCTGGAACTGCAGGGGACAGGGGAGAGGAGGGAAGTTTCATTACAGGTGCTTTGAATTTACACTATCTCATTGGATCCTCACAATCCTGTGAAGGATTGTAAGATTATTCTTCCCACCCTGCAGGTTAGGAAAATTTGGCTTGGACAGTTTACGTGAATTGACCAAGGTCACAACTGATTAGCTAGTGGCAGAGCTAGAACTCGAGCCCAATCTTCTCGTTCTAAGCCCAGTTCTCTTGTCTCATTGCCCTTGAGCCTAGAATACCAACCCTGGTAAGTTAACCTCCCCTAGGGATGACAGCATGAGAGAGGGGTTTCCTGGGAGTATTATGACTTGGACAAGAACTGGATGAAGCCAAAGTCACGAGGCAAGGAGACCTGGCAGTTGAAACTGTCTCAGCCAGGATGCAGGTCCAGGCTTCACCACTTAGAAGGTTTGTGGTCTGAAGTCTTTGCTCTTGGTGCCTCAGTTTCTACTTCTGTAAAACTGGGAGGAATAAATGAGTAAATAGACACAAGGTCCTTAGCACAGTGCCTGATATATAGTAGGTGTTAAATAAATATAGACATTGTTTTTCTTAACATCGTTATTGTTGCTGTTGTCGCTATTATTCCCTCTCAGAGTCTTGTGAGGAATGAATGAGATTATGGATGTGAAAACATGTTAGAAACTGCTATGGTAAAAAAATGAACACTCGTGTATGCTCAGAAGGTAATAGAAAAAAAGATAGATTTGGCCTTAGTGTATGTATTTGAACAGCCTCAAAATCTTCAGCAGAAAATATAGAAATATTCCTCCTCTGAAAAGCAATCACTTACTTGTCTGTTTTTTCTTTGTTTGATTTCAACTTTAGAGCTGACCTTTCGTGCTATTTATATAGCTGTTTGCATTTCATTTATTTATCTTTGATTATCACATGCTATAAACATTGTTTAAGAAACATCTCCTGGCCTAAGTAGTGTTTGAGATTCTTAGTGTGAACAGAGAATACAATTGAGCTCTGTCTCCCTTTCTCAGGTAATCCAGGTGCAAACCTTCTTGACGGTCTGGAGAAACCAGGCAAGTGAACCACCCAGCGAGGGGGAGTTGCTGCTAGTCGATTAATGGCTGAAAGCCCAGAAAACCACCCCCAAGGTCTTGTAGCAAAAACTCCTAGGCCCATGTTTGGCCAGGTTTAGAATGTGTCTGATTAATTAGTCAAACAACAAGAGTTATTGTGTGTGACTTTATGCCTAGCACCAGGCTGGGAACAATGGAGTATACAAGAGAAGTGTTTGTGCCATAATTCCTGCCCTAAAGGCTGATGGGATAAGACCAATGAAACTGAAACCGTAAGATAATGAAACAGTAAGATGATGAAGGGTTAGACTTTATGCACAGGCTGTAAATGTAGGCACATGGAGTAGCAGGAGATTGAGAAAAGCTAGAGGGGACAGGAAGGTTCATGCAGGAGGTTTGTTAGCTGGGTCTTGATGGATGTGTCAGCGTTGTACTGATGGAAGGGAGGATGGCATTCCAAGCTGTGCAAACTGCGTGAGAAAACTCTAAGAGGTAGGAAAGAACAAGGGCTGTTTATGGGGCAGAGGTGAGACTGGCATGGCTAGAGTAGAGGGAGAGAAACCTAATTCCCAACCTTAGAGACTGCTTTGCAAGAACCAAGAAAAGGAATTAGTATTGGCAACAAAACTACTTGAAAGCGGTCTTGTTCATCATATTCTACTTCCCATATCTACAGCTATATGTGAACTTTGGCAGGGCACTTAACCTCTCTGAAACATAGTCTTTTCACCTACAGAATGGGGATGATAATACATATCTAACAGAGGCATTGTGAAGATTAGAAGGGATACAATGTGGAAGGTCCCAGGTTTAAATGCTGACAGGCAGGTAATGAGGGCGTTTCTGGCCTTCAAAATCCCACCTCAGTCGCTCACAGCTCAGGTCCACACAGAGAAGAAATGTCCTCTAAGTCTACTAGGAGCCAGTGTCCATCTCTCCTTCCAAAGAGAGTTGGAAGTTGCTTTGCCTCTTTCCCTCACATTCTCTACCTCCTCAGCTAAGTTTTTGGCAGAGGATAGATAGATAAAGGATTCTCTTTGCTTTGGGATTTGTGCCCCCAAGGAGGGAGAACTATACTGTAGGAGAGCGAGTTGCTGTTGAGGTTGTTCCACAGAGAGTGAAGAGAAAGACTGCCTCAGGCCCACCCTGCTCAGAAAGGTACACCCTGCACCTTGTGGGGGTGTAATGAATGCTCTTCAAGGTGAGGGGGGCACTTCAGAACTAGGGCTTTCTGAATGAGGAGTCGGCCACTGACCGAAGGAAACAAAGGGGGCGGGTTAAGGAATTGGCCCCAAGGCTAGAGCTCGCAAGAGTAGTTGAGGCGCTGTCCACCATGCTGCCTGTGTTGGGGACTGTTTGTGAGGAGACACGGCGGTAGGCGGTTGCTAGGGTTAGAAACAAACAAGGCCCTGAGGATCCTCAGGAGGAGCGTCTAATCAATCAGCCCGTGGGAGGCGCCGGCCTGGCAATGCTCCTCGGCCTGGTTTCAGGCCGCCGAGTCCAAGTTTCTGCCACAGTCCCAGAGCTGAAGCTGTTCCCAAAGGGCTTGATAACTGTTTTCCACCTGGGCCTTGCCCCCAAACCACTGCCGGGCACACAGGCCTCCTTCCTCGCTCCTCCCCTCAGGCTGGGCCCCAGAAATAATTACTAAGAATGGGGGGAATCAATGCAGCGAGGCCGGGCCCGGGAGCGGGAAGCCCGGCCGGTTTGTGCGGCGGAGAGGGCAGCGACATCGGCGGGTGGAGGCCGAGGTGGGGCCCTCGGGGGGGCGGCATGTGCACCCCGACACCCGGCAGCGTCGCTGGGTGGGCCCCCTGCGCCGGCCCTTGGCGGGGAGCTGGGCTGTGCCGACAGAGCCGGCGTAGCCGCAGGAGGCGCAGGCTGCCGGGGCTCCGGGCTGCACCACGCTCAGCGGACGGCAGGGGGCGTGCGGCGGGCCGGGCGTTCCGGAGCTCAGCTGGGCTGGACGTCGTGCCCCTTACCAACCTTACCAACCGTGTGCATCCGCCGCCGGGGCCCAGCCTGGAGCGAAGTCCACGTCCACTGCACCCTCTGCACGGCACTTGGCGTTGAGAGGGGGTTGTAAGACAGTGGGCTCTGTGTGTGTATGTGAGAAAAAAACCCAACTGGAAAGGGGTTACGTAACAAAGTTCTGAGCAGCCAAGACCCCATTGCCATCCAGTCCATTGACGACTCACAGCGACCCTGTAGGACAGAGTAGAACTGTCCCACAGGGTTTCCAAGGAGCAGCTGGTGAATTCTAACTGCATTTGAATCTGTTGTTGTTGTGTGCCATCGGGTCAATTCCGACTCACAGCCACCCTATAGGACAGAGTAGAACTGCCCCGGAGGGTTTCCAAGGAGCAGCTGGTGGCTTCAAACTGCCGACCTTTTGGTTAGTAGCCTGAGCTCTGAACCACTTTGCCACAAGGGCTCCAGGGCCCTTGAATTTAGCGGATATAAACTCCACTAGAATGTGAGCTCCCTGACGGAAAGGATTTCTGTTTGTTTTTGGTTTATTGCTATATAACTGGTGCCTATTGTGGCGCCAGGCAAACAGGAGTGAAGTCCTTGGGTGGTGCAAATCGTTAACATGCTCAGCTGCTGAGAGATTGGAGGTTTGAGTCCACCCAGCGGTGACTAGAAAGAAAGGCCTGGCAATTGTTGAAAACCCTGTGGAGCACAGTTCTACTCCCACACACAGACAGTCGCCATGAGTCCGAGTGGACTGGATGGTGACTAGTTTGTTATTACACAGAAGGTGCTTAGTAAGTAGGTGTTGGTTAATGAATGAATCCCAGGAGTGGAGGGAGGCGGTTATGAACAGGAGGAAGTGGAGAAAAAAGCCACATTTTTCCTATTTTTCTGTTCCTGGCACCAGCCTGGCTCTCCCTCCAACACCAACCCTACACTTCATCCAGGCTGCACCATGTTCTTTTTTTCTATGCGTACTTTTCCTCCTTTTCTCCCTGTCTCCTGTGGTCCCCTGCCTGTTAGCTCACAGCTGTAAGAGAGTGGAAGACAGGAAAGCAGCGCTCTGAAAATAGAGAGCTGACAAGGTGGCCGCCTTCTTCTGGAAGCATATGGTATAATGGGGTAGACTGGGCACTACTCCTTAGCTCCTCATGTGGGAATTTAGACTCTGAGCTTCCATATTCCTACTGTAAAATGGCGGCTATTACATCTCTCACACGGTTGTTGTGAAGAGGTAAGACAATAGGTGGGAAAGTTCTGGAACACATGGTAGGTCCTACATAAATCCTAAATTATTAGTTGTTTTTTTTTTTTTTTCTGAATAGTACACAGCAGTCTGGGAGTGCCCTATGAGTGGCTGGGGATTGTTATGGTTTGATAGAACCGTAGAACCAGAACACCCCTCCTTTTTTGACAAAATGCCTGAAGGAGAATTTAATGGTTGCTCAAAAACTGAGGCAAGCTTCATTTTTAAAGCATTCAGAAGATACTATGCTATGAGTCATATATTCTACCGGGCCTCTTCACACTCAGGAGAGAGGTTTTCCAAGTAATTAAACAATTACGTTGTGACCTACCTGAAGTACACTGACTCTGGCCTTTCCACTTGGGGATCTTTCCTTTGCCCACGCCAACTGCCTCTAGGACTACCAATCAGATTAACAAAGTCTTCCTTCAGCTGTAAGAAGGAGACACTTTGAAAACCTAACCCCACCGATAACATTTTTCATCACTGAAGGAACGATCATATTTTGCTCTTCGCAAGCTGATTTAAACCCACCAGAAATAACAAACTTCATGAGATAATTAGGAAATTATTCTCTTACAAACTGGTAGATATCTCTTCTTTTTACCTTGGGACAAGATGGAAGGATGTTGTTTTTCTTTTACCGTGGTGAAGCTGTGTGATTACCCCACACCACCAGGGTAATTGTTCACTTCCGGGTAAACTGATAGCTTGCTGCCTGCCAACAAACTTTAGAATAACATGTTACATCCTCTTGCAGTTCTTCCTGATGAAAGGAAAGCTTCAGTTACAGTCAAGGAGCTCTTTAAACCTGGCCTGTCAGTGTCCTGGAATTACACCAAGGTTAAGAAAAGCTTTCCTAGAACTGGCTAGAAGCGTATTTGTTTAGATGGATTGTATGCCTCAGTCTGAGCCTGGTCAATACTGCCTGTCTCTGAGCTTCTGGAAAACTGCATATATTCCAGAAAGAAGCCAGAAGGCCCTAACAGGGTTTGAGCCTGTCTACCCCCGAGCTGGTTAATAATGACCATAGCCTGATCCGACTGTGTGGAAAGGATCACACAATTAACTCACTACTGTATAGTTAAATGGCTGACAGCAGTCTCTTCTGCTACCGCTTTCAGAAGTGTTTGCATTTAATGGGAAACAATTTATAATCCAAATGAAGAAAACTCTAATGGTAAAAATGTCAGGCACCAGTAACAAGCTAATAATGGAAATGAACATAAGGGTTTAACATGAACCAGGGTCTTTTGAGTTATTAAAGTTGGGAGAAGTTTTATTTCCAGGACCCTCCCAGTCCTCCTAGATGCCCTCTGCCTTTGGCCTGTCTGCTTCCAGTCTGCCCTGCGGAGTGCCAACTGCTTGCTTCAGCAGACCTGGGCTTAACAGCATCAGAGGGGAAAACTCGAATGTGGTGGTTCCGCAAGTGTGGTCCCAGGACCACCAGTAGCAGAAGCATTACTTGGGAACCTACTAGAAATGCAGATTCTGAGGCCCTTCTGAGACCCACTGAATCAGGAGCTCTGGCGGTGGGGCCCACCAATCTCTGTTCAAACAAGCCCTCCTGATGCATGATACTGTTTGAGAACCAGTGCCTTATTGCTTACAAGACAATGCCCAGACCCCTCCCTGAAACCTCACAACTGACCATTGACCCCAACAGGCCCCTTACAGTCTAACCACACCCACCTAACACTCGCAATTCCCTAAGCATTTCTTTTGTATGTATCTTAGATACCCTTTTCCTGTTATTTTGATTGGCATTTCCTTCTTCTCCTCTGCCTGACAAACTCCTCTTATTCATTTTAAAGCCCAATTCAAAGATTTCCTCCTCTCTGGAGACTTCCTGTCTTCGCTTACTCCTTCCTCCACGCCCCCACTATCATTGCCTTATTGGATTCTTTTGATTTCTTTGCAATTACCCTCTTACAGTCTGTGATCTCAGGGCCAGGGATTTTGCCTTATTCCTCTCTGAATCCCCAGTGCCTAGAATTGTGCCAGGAACATGTTGTTATTGTGTGCCACTGAGTCAATTCTGATGCACAGCGACCCTGTATGACAGAGTAAAACTGCCCAGTAGGGTTTCCTAGGCTGTAATCTTTATGGGAGCAGATCTCTAGGTCTTTTCTTCCTCAGAGTTGCTGGTGGGTTCGAACCATCGACTTTTTGGTTAGCAGTTGAGTGCTTTAACCCATGCATCACCAGGGTTCCTTGCCAGGAGTGTAGTAAGTGCCCAATAAATATCTATTGAATAAATGAATACGTGAATGAATGAGCCCAAGTGACAGAAACAGGCAACTGGCCTGTGGGCACACAGCTGCTTGATGCGGAGTTGATCTGACCCAAGGCATCCTGACCCCCAGCCCAGAATAACATTGTTTCATTTGCTTCACCTAGTCTGGATGTTTCTAGGTAATGTAATTGTTAAACAAGAGTCATTTTTGGATACTTTGTGACAGATAATTATGCCAAACACACTAATAGGTAAAATGCTTCCCTTTAGGCTATGGGGCTGTGACTTGGTGACGTCACAGCCTCCCTCCGTTGTCTCCACATCTGGCACCGACCTATGGAGATGGTATCTAGACTAACTATTAAACCATTTAAAATGCCCAGAAACCAGTCTGTGGCAACCAGCAATTAGCTCCATTCATGTTTTTAATTTTTTTCCCTTTGAAGCTTATTATGATGTAGTCATCACTGCCTCTAAGTCTGCAGTCAGCTTGCAGCCTAAGTGTGGAGCTAGAGAAAATTAGACTCTAGAGGGAAGCTGCATAGACTTAAACCAACTCTTGGGATTCTGTTTCTGAGGTTCTGCTTTGCCTGGGTCTTTCTCCATGAAGAGAAGCAGGATAAAAAGGATAAGGAATAGATCCATTTGTTCATTCATTCGTTCAACACACGTTTATTGCTAGCTTCTGGGAATACACAGAAAACAAGACATGGTACCAACTGTTATAGAGCTTCTAGTCTAGTGGGGGAAGTAGCTTTGTAAATAGGAATTTACAGTCTAGCATGATTAGTGCTATGATATAGAAAGCACAGGGAAGGGAAGGAATGTCTAAGCTGAAAGTTTAAGCATGAGTAGCACTTAGCCAGTTTGAGATGAAGGGCAAAGGTGTTCCAGGTGGAGGAAGCTTGGAGCTAAGAGAGAGCAAGGCATTCCTGAAGAACTGAAAGTAGTTCCCGTGGCTGGACTCATGACAGGCTTTGGACTTGTATCTTGGATGGGACGTCTTGAAATCCAGCAGTACACGAGAGACCCCAGTTATGCTGGATTGAGATAAATTACAGTCTGGTGCTAGGGCAGGAGGAGTCAGTAGTGAACATAATATCTCAGCAGCACCTTTGTTGCTCTTGATGTGCATGACCAAAAGTTTTCCTCCAAATAGCCTTTGTATAAAGAATTTCTATTTCTTCAAGCTATTTGAAAAGTTATGGCTTTGTCAGCTATGCAGTTTGCGGAAGACAGGGTACTGTAAATAAAAGGATTAGAATTCATCATGCTTGCCAACTTTGCCCTTTCTACTGGCTCCTTCCCCAGAGCTTATAAACATACTCAGCATTCCTGATTAAAAAAAAAAAAAAAAAACTCTCAATAAGACAGAATAAAAGGGAAATTCCTCAACATAAAAGGGTATGTATACAAAACCAACAGCCAACGTCATTCTCAACTGAGACAGGCTGAAAACATGGCCTCTGAGAACAGGCACAAGACAAGGATGCCCTTTATCACCATCCCCATTTGACATTGTGCTGGAAGTCCTAGCTAGAAGAATAAAGCAAGAAAAAGAAATAAAAGGCATCCAAATTGGAAAGGAAGAAGTAAAACTATCCCTATTGGCAGATGATATGATACTATACATCCCGTTTCCATGGCCATTGAGTCAATTTTGACTCATAGTGACCCTATAGGACAGAGTGGAACTAACCCATAGGGTTTCCAAAGAGTGGCTGGTGGATTTGAACTGTCAACCTTTTTGGTTAGCAGCCAAATGCTTAAGTACTGTGCCACCAGGGCCCCAATACTATACACAGAGAACCCCAAAGATTCCAGAAGAAAACTACTGGAACTACTAGAAAGATTCAGCAGAGTAGCAGGATACTACATACAAAAAGCAGTTGGATTCCTATACACCAACAAAGAGAACTTTGAAAAGGAAATCAGGAAAACCATACCATTTATAATAGCCCCTAAAAGATAAAATTCTTAGGAATAAATCTAAGCAGGGAGGTAAAAGACCTATACAGAGAAAACTACAAAACACTATTGCAAGAAACCAAAAGAGGCCTACGTAAACGGAAAAACATATCATGCCCATGGATAGGAAGACTCAACGTTGTGAAAAATGTCAGTTCTACCCAAAGTGATCTACAGATATAAATCCATCCACCTATGGTCAGCTGACCTTTGAGAAAGGATCAAAATCCATTAAATGGGGAAAAGACAGTCTTTTTAACAAATCATGCTGTCAAAACTGGATATCCATCTGTAAAAAGATGAAACGGGACCCATACCTCACACCAGAAGAACTAAATGGTGCCCAGCTACTACCACCAACCACTGTGACAGGGATCACAATAGGAAGTCCTGGACAGAGCAGGAGGAAAATGTAGAACAAAATTAAAATTCACAAAAAAAGACCAGACTTACTGGTCTGACAGAGACTGGAGGAATCCCCAAGACTGCAGCCCCTGGACACCCTGCTAACTCAGAACTAAAGCCACTCCCGAAGTCCCCCTTTCAACCAAAGATTAGACAGGCCTATAAAACAAACAGTAACACACATGAAGAACGTGCTTCTTAGTTCAGTCAAGTCTACGAGTACAGATGGGCAACACCTGCCCAAAAGCAAAGACGTAAAGGCAGGAAGGGACAGGAAAACTGGACAAATGGATACAGGGAACCCGGGGTAGAAAGGGAAAGGGGGAGAGTGCTGACACAAGGCGGACAGCAACCAATGTCACAAAATAATTTGTGTATAAATTTCTGAATGAAAAACTAATTTGTGCTGTAAACTTTCACCTAAAGCACAATAAAATTTTAAAAAACGTACTCAAAACTCTCTTTCATCATTAAATAAACAAAATTAACCTAACTAAATAGAAGCCCTTCCTCTCTCTGTGATACTTCCAATTATCTCTTTATCTCTTCCCTTCCTTGGACAACCAAGTTCCTCAAGAGAATCTACACTCACTCTCTTCTTTTTTCTTTCATTCACTTTTCTCCATCACACAGAACCACTATGGTAACGATTATCATGGTCCTTCAATGGCCGTACCCAATGGACTCATTTATTTATTCGACAAAATTTTATCATGTACCTACTCTGAACCACACACTGTTCCAGGCAGTGGGATATAGTGATGAAAAAGGCTTTCTTGGAGCTTATGTTTTGATGGACTCCTTTCAGTTCTTAGGTATCTGTAGCGTCTGTGGTCATTGAGATTGACTTTCTGAAAACAGTATCTTGCCTTCCATGACACCAATCTCCTGTGGTTCTCCTGTCTTTTTGATTGTTCCTTCTCAATCTTCTTTGTGGATTCCTTTTCTTCCACCTGTTATCAGCCTTTAGCAGAATCTTATTTAGGTTCTGTTCTGGGCTCTAAGCTTAGCCTCCAAAATATCATCCTTTCCTCTGATTTCAGTTATCAACTCTGTATCTCAAGACCCGCATAATCAGCTGCCTCCTGGGCATCTCCCCATGGATGGTACCCCAATGTCAAAATCATCAAAGCTGTACTCCGTGTGCTCTGCCCCCCAGCCGTTCCTTCTCCTGAGTTCTGCATCTCAGTGACTCCTGCCATCAGATTGTGGACACTTGGAGTCATGTTGGGCTTAGCAGTTTCCTTATCCCTGTGCTCCTATCTGCCATCCATCTGTCATTTTATTGTTCTGTGGTGGCTTGTATGTTGCTATGATGCTGGAAGCTATGCCACTAGTATTTCATATACCAGCAGGATCACCTATGGTGGACACGTTTCAGTGGAAAGTCTAGACTAAGGTGGACTAAGAAGAAAGACCTGGCAATCTACTTGCAAAAATTAGTCCATGAAAACTATGTGGATCACAACAGAACAATGCCTGATATAGTGCTGGAAGATGAGCCTCCTAGGTTGGAAGGCACTCAACAAGTGGCCACAACAATGGACTTAAGCATACCAGTGATAGTGAAGATCACAATTGTCCAGGCAATGGTTTGTCCTGTTTTCCATGGGGTCGCCATGCTCCCTTTTCCTACTGCCTCTGTCTTAGTTCAGGGCCCTCATAATCTCTCTTCTAGAACACTGCCATAGTCTCCTTTCCTCCAGACTGACACCACTCAATCCATCTTCCACTCTGCTATTAGATTAGAGTGATCTTCCTAAATTGTAAATTTGCACATGCCCCTTCCCAGTATTGTCCATCTCTTAATGCAGCAATTCTCAAAGTGTACTATGGGAACCAAGACACTTTCAGGAGATCCATAAGGCTAAAACCATTTTCATGGTAGTAATAAGACGTTGTTTGCTCTTTTCACTGTGCTGACATTTGCACTGATGCTGCAAAAGCAGTGGTGGGTGAAACAGTAGGTGCCTTAGCACAAATAAAGGCGGTGGAACCAAACTGTTCTATGTACTAGTGGTTGTATTCTTTACCCCCTGTGTTGCAGAAAGAAAAAAAGCCAGTTTCACTTAATAATGTCTTCATAAAGCAGTAAAAATATTAATTTTATTAAACCTCATCCCTTGAATGGACATCTTTTCAATATTCTGTGTGTCAAAACGGAAAGTGCACATAACAGCAATTCTGCTGCATACTGAAGTACAATGGCTTCTACCAGTTGAGTTGCGAGCTGAACTAGATTTTTTCCCCAATCTAACACCATTTTCACTTGAAAGAATGACTGATAGACAAACTACAGTTATTCAGATGTAGGTATTTGGTAGCATTTTTTCAAAACTGAATGAAGGGAGCTTGTCACTTCAAGGAACTGACAGTGTTTATTGCCAATGATAAAATTTGATCTTTCAAACAAAATTACAATTTTGGAAACATTCATCTGCTCCCATGACGTTGACAGCTTCCAAACACTTAATGACTTTTATGATGAGGTTGTTGGTGATATTAACAAATATGTGGGATTTTTAAAATTTTGTGTATTGAAGTGTGTCAATATTTGGAAGAGCTGCACAGCTCAGTAAACCAATATTTTCCAAATGACCAATGCATGATGTTACAAAATCACGCCTGGGTAAAAAGATCCATTCAGGTGCAAGATACTCCAATGGATTTTCATATAAAAGAGCTTGAAACATTCATTAATATGGCTTCAGATTCCATATTGCAACTAACCTTTAAGAAACTATCACTTATCAAATGTTGGTGTAGTATCAAAGAATATCCATAATTACATTAACAGTCTGCTAAAATAATTTTCCTTTGTACAACTACATATCTGTGTGAGGCAAGATTTTCTTCACATACTTCAACCAAAACAACCTATTGCAAAAAATTGAATGCAGCTATGAGAATCTAGCTATCTTCTATGAAACCAGACACTTCTCACATTATTTTTCCTCTTGGACAATGCAAGTATGTTATTTACATTAACACGCAATGAGGTGTTGTTGTTGTTTTTAAACTATTAACAAAATACTTAAAATTTATGGATCACAATTGTCCGATTCCATTGTGCATAAGGTCGCCGTGAATCAGGGGCCAACTCAACGGCAGTTAATAACAACAGTTTCAGTTCTGAATATAGTAAATATCAATAGGAGTAACCCACATGAAAAAGAACTCTTTGAGGTCCTCAATAATTTTTTAAAAGTGTAAAAGAGTGTTAAAGCCAAAAAATTTGAAAACCGCTGGCCTATAAGATTAAGGTCCACACTTCTTTGCGCAACATACTAGATCATTCATTATTTGGCCTCCACCAACCATTCCAGCCTCTGCTCTCAGTACTCCCTGGTCACCTCCGGACCATTATCCCCTCCCACCCCAAATCTCCCTCCTGATACAGATGGACTTCCAGCTTCCCGACGTACAGGCTATCTCCAGCCTTTATGCCTTGGCTCATTGTGCTCCCTCTGCCTGGACTGCCCTTGCCATATATTGTCTTGTCTTTTTTTCCTGCCTTTTAAATACTTATTCATACCCTAACACATACCTAATGTCATCTCCTTTAATGAGCACCCCCCTTTCTAACTCGCTCAGGAATTTTTGATCAGCCTCTCCTTTGTGCTCCCCTAGTCCTTGTAGGGAATCCTTGCGTGGTGCAGACTAACTGTAAGGTTGGAGGTTCGAGTCTAGCCAGAGACTTTGGAATAAAGGCCTGGAGATTGACTTCCTAAAACCCTAGGAGCACAGTTCTTCTCTGACACACATCGGGTCTCCATGAGTTGGAATCAACTCAATGACAATTGGTTAGACCTGCATAAGTGCCTGTAACACTTCAGTGCTGGTTCTCCTATTCAGCCTCCTGGACTTACCCTGGGTAAAATTGTGGACATTTCCCTAAAGTTAGGCAAATAGAGTGTATCTAATATCTTTCTGTTACTAACAAAGCTACACTGGACATGCTGGTACATGTCTCCTTGGACACTTGTGTAAGAGGTTCTCTGGAGGAAATGCTGGAAGGGGAACTACTGGATCACAGGGTTTGTGCATCATCACCTTAACAGGTATTGCTACTTTGTTCTCCAAATTGGTTGTAGCAATATATACTACCACCAACAATGCATAAACTTTCTGATTTCCCCACAATTTTGCCAACACTAATGTAATCAGACTAATTTTTTGTTTGTTTCAGCTAAACTGATGGCTGTGAAATAGTATTTCATCCTTATTTTAATTTTCGTTTGTCTAATTACTACTGAGGTTTAAGTCTTTCTAAAACCCATTCAGGTTTCCTCTTCTGTAGATTTCCTGTTCAGAAATATCCTTGCTCAGTTTTTCTTTGGGGTTGTTTGTCCTCTTCTTACTGATTTGTAGTTCTTTATACATTCTGAATACTATCCTTTTTGTTCCTGCTATATGCATTGCAAATGTCTCCTCCCCGGGCATGATGAGTCTTTTAATTTGGTCTGTGGAGCCTTCTATTATAATGAGGTTTTTATTTCAATATAGCCAACTTTATCGGTTTTTTTACTTTTACAATTTAAGCTTTTTATGATTAAACTATATTGGGTCTGATATAAGTGCTATACATCTTTTTTTTTAGTTTTCATTATTATTGCCTTTTATTATCAATATCTTTATAAATCCGATCTTTATTTGTCTTTGGGGGTTGGAAACATTACACATAAACTTACAAATATATTTTAACACATACAGAAAAAAATACACAAATCATAAAAATTTACTCTGACAACAAAGAAGAGTTGGACAACATTGACATTTTGTCATTTGCGGTAATAACCCCACTTATGGAAAGTTCTGGATAATCTGATTTATTGCTGGGAATGGGGATGTCGTTTCTAGTCAGAAAATTAGTGTGAGTTGTCTGTATGCTCCTTCTCTTTTTTTTCTTCATATATTTATTGGTAACATTTCACTGCTTCTGAATCTGCCTATCAACTTTAGCAAAACAATCAGTATTTGGGTCCATGTTTTCAAGCAACTAAAACCCCTGATTTAGTTTCGAAAACTAAATCTATACGGCAGTGTTTCGAACAGTAAATCATAAAACTGAACATCTGTGAGTGAACATCTGAGAATGACAACATCAACAAATTACGCACTGCAACATTGTATATAGTGCATATTACTAATGATAAGATATACAAAAAAAAACCAAACTGGGTTGTCATAAATATGGTTTGTCATAACTCAAATATGTGGTAAGTCAGTGACTTCCTGTAATTGAATATTTTGTCCTTTCCCAGTTGATTAGCAATGTCAATTCTGTCCATATATTCATTGGTCTGTTACTGGGCCTTTTCTGCTCCATTGATCTATTTCAAGGGTCAGCATATTTTTTTCTGATAAGAGCCAGATAGTAAATATTTAGGGCTTCGTCGCAGCTACTCAATTCGGCTACTGTAGTGTGAAAGCAGGCAATGAGCATGGTAATGCTCCAATAAAACTTTATTTACAAAACAGGGGGCAGTTTTTGGCCTACAAGCCATGGTTTGCTGGTCCCTAGTCTATTTATGTGAGATGAAGTCTCGCCATCTCACTTCTAAGGAGCATTCTGGCTGTACTTCTTTTAAGATAGATTTGTGCATTCTTTTGGCAGTCCATGGTATATTCAACAGTCTTCACCAACACCATAACTCAAAGGTGTCAATTCTTCTTCAGTCTTTGTTATTCATTGTCCAGTCCCTGGAGAAAGGCATCGTGCTTGATAAAGTAGAGGGTCAGCGAAGAAGAGGAAGACCCTCAACGAGACGGATTGACACAGTGGCTGCAACAATGGGCTCAAGCATAAACAACAATTGTGAGGATGGCACAGGACCTGGCAGTGTTTTGTTCTGTTGTACGTAGGGTCGCTATGAGTCGGAAACAACTCAACGGCATCTAACAACAACAGTGTATTTATCGGAGCCCTGGTGGCGTAGTGGTTAAGAGCTCAGGCTGCTGACCAAAAGATTGGCAGTTTGAATCCACCAGCCACTTCTTGGAAACCCTATGGGGCAGTTCTACTCTGTCCTATAGGGTCACTATGAGTTGGAAATGACTTGATGGCAATGGCTTAGTCCATTTATCAACCTTTGTGCCAATATCACACTATTTAACTATATGTAGATTTACAACAAATTTTTCTATTTGATAGAGTCAATCTCCTGTCCTTGTCCTTTTTTAAAATTGTCAAAACTATCCTTGGCCCTTTATCCTTCCATATAAATTTTAGAATCACCTTATGGGTTTTCTTATATTTTACTTTTATAAAAAGCAAAGTAGCTTCTTGAAGTGGACAATTAATGCTTTGATTTTCAATCTTTCTTGTTTATAAATTAATTTAAGAGTATATATTTTCCTTTAAAGATTGCCTTAGATGTATCTCACAGGTTTGGTTGCTATTGTTTTTATTGTTGTTATCATAAATACTTTCTAACGCATTATAATTTCTTGTTTAAATCATGAATTATTTAAAAGCATGTCTAAATTGACCAAATTATTTTTAGATATTAATTTCATAGGGCTTGGAGAATATGATCTAATTACATAAACTGTTGTTTTTTTTTTTTTTTTAAATGTTTATTGAAACTTGCTTTGTGGCCTAGTACACAGTTGTAGGGTAAAGAATTTACCTTTATTCAAAGTAAGGTGGCCTTTGTCCTTGGCTCCTGTGAAGTAATCCTGGGAGTAACTGAGGTGCCTTTATCTGAAGCCTCCATACCACACCTGAGTATTTGTGCTAATGAGGTGGGCGATCACCAGATTAGAAAATACACACCTGGGAGGCCAGTATCAACTAGCCTCAGGAGGGGTGATTTAGCCTAATTTGCAGGATTGGCTAGTAAAAGCCCAGAATACAAAGGCTCAGAGAGCTTCCTGGTTGGTGAAAGACATTCATGCACATAGGAGGGTAGCATGTTCTTTGGGACGTGGAAGCTTCCCGTGGCGGATCCTTCCAGATCTCACCCGTGCATCTCCTCCTTATGATGATCCTGATTTGAATCCTTTTGCTATAATAAACCTATAATAATAAGTTTAGTACTCTCTGAGAGTTGTTCCAGTGAATTAATGAACCCCAGGATGATGTCCTCTTAACTTATAATGTTTGATCTAGCCCTGGGTGGCTGGGGACAGAGAGAGAGAGAGTGCTGTGTGGTTGGCTGGTGTTAGAAATGATGGAGAAGTGGGAAAGTGGGGATATGATTGATCTCCACCTTCTAGGAATTGTCTTTATGCTGATTCTCATTCACGAAGCTATCGTTGTACTGGTAAAATTTTGTAAATATTCTAGAATGCTTAAAAGAATGTATATTCACTAATTTTCTTACTTGTTGTGAGCCAACTTCTGTGTTCTATGAATTAGATCATGTTTATTATCTGTATTCTAAGTTTTCAAACATGATTATGGATTTCTCAAATTTTCCTCATAGTTCTCTACATTTTTGCTCTGTCTGTATATGCTTAAGGCTATGTAGTTGCATGATATTGGGGTTCAAGAGGCCGCCAAGAAATAACACCCTCTTCCCTGCCTGGGTCTGAACAAATTGAGAAATAAAACAAAAAGTAAAGATGTAAGTAAAAATATCACATTTTTACTGATAGAAATTAAGTTGGAAGACGTAGCTTGGTATGAGAGCCACATGGGCTTGATAACTGACCTCCAAATGAGGCAGATGTCCTCACCCAGTTACAGGCAGCTGTGTATCACAGGAATACTCCTCTGGAGCCCTGGTGACACAGTGGTTAAGAGCTTGGCTGCTAACCAAAATGTTGGCAGTTCGAATCCACCAGCCACTCCTTGGAAACCCTATGGGGCAGTTCTATTTTGTCCTATCAGACAAGTTACTCCACCTCTCCAAGAGTAGAGTGAGTCAGAGGTCAGAGAAAAGTATGGAGTGTGCTTAAGAAAAATCTCTCCTCATGGAGGGTTACAAAGTTATGATTTTGTGATTCCATCATTCCTTTTATATTTGTCAGCTGAAATTCTTCTAAACAGAAAACATTTTCTTTTCTCTTTTTTTCCTTATAATTTTATTGAGGTATAATTTATATACAATAAATTGCACATATTAAAATGTACAGTCTGATGAGTTTTGA
This sequence comes from Trichechus manatus latirostris, assembly GCF_000243295.1. Taxonomy (NCBI): domain Eukaryota; kingdom Metazoa; phylum Chordata; class Mammalia; order Sirenia; family Trichechidae; genus Trichechus; species Trichechus manatus. The sequence continues at coordinate 7,865,561 of NW_004444000.1, read as the reverse complement.
CCTATGCATACTTCCATGAAGCATCACCACAATCAGGATACTGGACATTTCCATCACTCCCCAGAGAGTTCTCATTTGCCTTTGCAATTCTCTTTCTCTATCCCCAACCCCAGGCAACCACTGATCTGCTTTATGTCACTATAGATTAGTTTACATCATCTAGAATTATATATAAATGGAATCAGGCAGTGGGTATTCTTTTATGTCTGTTTCTTTCATTCAGCATAATAATTTCAAAATTTATCCATGTTATTTTTCACTGCTGAGTAGTATCCCATTGTATGTATATACCACAATTTGTTTATCCATGCACCTGTGGATGGATATTTGGGTTGTTTCCAGTTTGGGGCTATTACCTAAAAAAGCTGAGTATTGTACATGTCTAGAAATGTGTTTTTATTTTTCTTGGGAAAATACCTTGGAGTGGAATATCTGGGTTGTATGGCAAGTAAATGTTTAAAATTTTAAGAGCATGTAAATTGTTTTCCAATGTAGCTGTACCATTTTAAGTTCCCAACAACAGTATATGGAAGTTCTAGTTGCCCTACACCCATGTCCATACTTGGCGTGGTCAGTTTTTTAAATTTTAGACATGCTAATAAGTGTACATAGATCAAGAGAACAAGGGAATACTGTGTGGTTTAAAGTCAGGAAAGGTGTGTATCAGGGTCGTATCCTTTCACCATACCTATTCAATATATATGCTGAGCAAATAATCCAAGAAGCTGGACTATATGAAGAAGAATGGGGCATCAGGATTGGAGGAAGACTTATTAACAACCTGCGTTGTGCAGATGACACAACCTTGCTTGCCGAAAGTGAAGAGGACTTGAAGCACTTACTGATGAAGATCAAAGACCAGAGCCTTCAGTATGGATTACACCTCAACGTAAAGAAAACAAAAATCCTCACAAACTGGACCAATAAGCAACATCATGATAAATGGAGAAAAGATTGAAGTTGTCAAGGATTTCATTTTACTTGGATCCAC